>NC_089817.1:3620521-3970521 GCF_029633855.1 Hoplias malabaricus
CACACACACACACACAGCAGTGGGTTGAGAGAATCGAATCTGTTACACCAGAACAACCAAGAACCAGAGGAACTCAGGCAGAGCAGCGGCGAGAGACGCTGCAGTGACCACAGCACGGTCACTAAGGACCCTCCAGAGCCCAGACGTTGGTCAGAACTTCCCTGCTGCCGGAGGACGGGGTTCTGACGGAGGACGTTTTGGTGAATTAGTTGTTTGTTTATTTCTGCAGCCCTGGGGGTGTAATACCTGAGAGAGGTTTGTTTGTTTGTAAATACTGAGATGAGCAGGAAATAAAGGAGCGTTTACCTGGTTAAATCTGATCAGCTGTGTCACAGACTGGGGGAGTGTGTGAAATAGACCTCATGTGTGAGAATGACTGGGTGAGTGTGTGAATGACTGGGTGAGTGTGTGAATGACTGGGTGAGTGTGTGAATGACTGACCTTGTGAGTGAGTGATTGGGTGAGTGTGTGAATGACTGGGTGAGTGTGTGAATGACTGACCTTGTGAGTGAGTGATTGGGTGAGTGTGTGAATGACTGGGTGAGTGTGTGAGTGACTGGGTGAGTGTGTGAGTGACTGGGTGAGTGTGTGAATGACTGGGTGAGTGTGTGAAAATTACCGCATGTTTGTGAATGACTGGGTGAGTGTGTGAATGATTGGGTGAGTGTGTGAGTGACTGGATGAATGTGTGGTTCCTTCCCTGCACCCAGTGATTCTGTGTAGACTGCGGACCAACCGTGATCTGGAACTAGATGAAGGACAGTAATAAATGAATTACTGTAAGTATTTCTGAATAACACTTTGTAAATAAACAGTTGTTCTGTTACCATTAGATAGATCCATTGTGAAGCTGTGTTAAACAGTACATCCCCTGGCCACTTTATCAGAAACCCCGCTGTTACAGTTCTGCTGCTGCACTGAGTTTAGAGCGGTGTCTCAGAATCCCCCCCGACCCCTGGGTGACACACACACACGCAGTCAAACTGTGTGTGTTATATGGTGTAGATGTGTGTGTGTGTGTGTGTGTGTGTGTGTTATCTTCAGTGGATCTGAGTGAAGTTGCAGACAGGAAGCTGAAATGTAACTGAAAAAGCAGCATGAACTTCCTGTAATGCTTGAGGTTGGTTCTTGGGTTCTGTGGCACTTACGCTCCGCTCAGAGAACCGTTCTATTGGTGCAGCTCAGGCTGTTCTCTGTCAGGTTCTGATCCAGGTTCTGCTGCTGTTTCCGAGGTTCTGAGGTAAGTCTGGTGTTAATTTTCTTGACTGTTTTACTGGGTGTGCGGCTGATGTTCAGGTTCTTATCTTTAACACACAGTGAGGCCTTTTATTCTGTTATAGATCTGTGGTGTAAAAGTGCAGTTCGGCACATGGAGAGTTTCTCGTAAACGGTGTTCATTCTGATATAAAGTTGTACAATAGACTAAATAAATATAACACAAATAAACAATGTTAACTAACAGGCTTCTTCTTTTACACTGTGACTGAACACTGTAGAGATAAAGATAAAGATCGGTGCTGTTTTCTGTTCAGACAAAGGGCCCGGACCCCACCATCGCTCCGAGGAGTTCCAGTGTGAGCTTTAGCCTCAGCTCGTCTGAAGGGTCTGCTTCCGTCTTTAATAATAACCACAAACACCTGCCGCCATCTCACACACTGACACTCCACTGCCATGCTTCCCCTTACGCCAACTTACAATGGCCCTCAGTTCATTCTGTAGCAAACACATCCAATAAGTTGATGTCAGCGTAGAGCTGTTAGTCAAAACCTTCTTCTTGATAATTGCGTAATTCCACTAGAGTCCAGAGCGACTCAGGGTGGGGCAGGAATACAGGAAACTATTTTGAAGACAGTGGGGTAATCACACAATGCAAACTACCACACACCAAACAACAGCACACACACGTCTGTAAAAAAAAAATGCAACTACACACTACGACTGAACTTCATTTATTAACACACTCTTTACATTGTCCCAACTCATCTCTCAGGGTTTACTTCTGAATAATAAATACACTCTGTTCTGTTTCTAGTTTTATTGTGTATTTGTCTCTACACTGAACCCTGAGGGACATACAGCAGTTATTAATGAGGACAGGAGGCGTGTGTGTGTGTGTGTTAAGTGTACTGTGTGTGGCCTAAAGCTGTTTAAAGTCACAAACCAAATCATAAGACCCTGCATTTTAAAAACATTTCTCTCTCTCTCTGCCTCTCTCTCTCTTTCACACACACTTTCTCTCGCTCTCCATGTCTTCTATTCTCTCTCTCTCTCTCTCTCATCTTGTTTTCTGTTCTCTCTTCACTTCTTTGCTGCTCTTTTCTGTCCTGTTTTCCAGGTTTGAGTTGATTATTTATTGAGTGTCTAAAGATGGCAGGAGTGAATTCAGATCAGGTTCAGATCGCAGAAGATAAATTCATCAACAAGTATGTCTCATCTGTTCACTCTGTTTGTGTGTGTATGTTTGTGTGTGTGTGTGTGTGTGTGTGTGTGTGTGTGTGTGTGTGTGTGTGTGTATGAAATCTTTTCCCGTTAACATATTGAGGTGAAGTTGTTTGTTGTGTTAAGTGTTTTATTTTGTTGTGAACCTCTCTCTCTCTCTCTCTCTCTCTCTCTGTGTGTGTGTGTGAGATAAAGTGTTATGTGATAAAACGTGTGTTGTGTTTTTCAGGAGTGTGTTACTCTCTCACCTCAGCACATATAATCTTTATTATGAAGGACACTCTCTACAGCTTCGCCACAGAGAGGTCAGTCACTCCTGAACACCATCAGATCCTCACAGCAATGCTTTTGAGCCTTCCCAGAAGAGTAGAGGCTGTTATTTTATTGAAGAGGAATAAAATCCAGATCCATATACAAGACGTTTTGAACAGCAGTTCAAATAAATAATAATCGAGTTAATAATCTAAAAAAATCTAAAACAAATTCACGACACTGTGTAGAAAAATAATATAAACATAATATTACTGATAAAATTGAGTACAATTCCAATAAAAAATTTAATGAGCCATGAGCATAAAAAGATTTAAAACACTGACACTAGCAGCAAGGAGATCTGAGTCAGAACCACGAGCCTGAAGTGGCTTATAGATGTGGAGTCAAATAGATTAAAATGTACTGATTTTTATGTAAAAATGATATTTTATTTTATATTGCTGCCTTATATTTAAAGTTATAAAAATAAAACTGGGAGCCTTTGAAGAATACACAGAACAGAAGGAATGTGGTCACGGTGCTTAGTCAACACGGTCTCACACCTATTCGTGATATAGTCACATACACACTAGGGTGACCAGACGTCCTCTTTTACCCGGACATGTCCTCTTTTTTTAGACTTAAAAAAATGTCCGGGCGGAATTTCACAAACGTCCGGCATTTTGTTTTTCTAGAGCTTACATAGAACTTCGAGAAGTTTTGTTCACAAACTAGTCCCGCCCTCCCCTACTCCGATTGGTTCACTTGAGTGAGAAGGGGGCGTGGTGAAGGAGCCTAAAATCTTCTGATTGGACGGTCTGACTGTAGAGCTACCGTTATTGGTCGATAACCTTCTCTGTAAACATTTAATTGGTCAGTCTGTACGTCAGTAGTCCTTGTTCACGTCAGGGAAAGCTCATGTACCCACCCTCATCTCGAGCAGCTATGCCGAAACGTAAATGTAAGTTCTCGGATTAATAAAAAAAACTTCCCGTGTTTTGTGCAGCAAATAAAGGTGTAAAGGACAGAAAGGTGTAGGGGTGAGAGCTCACCCCCCCCCCCCACCCCCGAGACGTGTCGTCTTTTTCACATCTCAGATCTGGTCATCCTAATATATAGGGGACTGCAATTCGTGACATAGTCGCATATCTTCGACATTTTATCCGACAATATCACGATCATAAGTTAATGGGTAATTACCATAAAAACACTATGTGACAGTGACATGAAAACTCCTCCTCATTACAGTCATCACTGATTAGGGTCATCACTCATAACATAGAAAAAGGCATAATGCGAATTACATAACATAGGTTCTTATTCAAACAAAGGCATAAAGTATTTTATTATAATATTTCTCCTGAGCGATGCTTATTATTGGTGTCCTACTTTAGCTTTAACTCAAACGAGAACATTTCTTTCACCTAACGTTATTTTGACTAACTTTCAAAAGGTTAATACTGAAAAGGGCATTTCTCTAGCCGTTATATGCTTCGATATTTTAGCAAATAATGAATTATTAACGTTATATTTTCCGTAAATAAAAATAAGACCGTGGTATTAACGGATGGTAATGACGTCTTAATGAGGAGGAGTTGTCGTGTTACTGTCGTATAACACGGGGCACTGATATGATGGTTTTATGGCAATTTCCCATTCACTTATGATTGTGATATTGTCGCATAAAATGTCAAAAATATGCGACTATGTCACGAATTGCAGTCCCCTATATATGTGACTATATCACGAATAGGTGTGAGACCGAGTTGGCTTAGTCCAGGTCAGAAGCCCATCTGCACTACTGCTCATAAGCAAACTGTTATCAGTATTCCACCTATTTCCGGCCGTCCCCTAACTCCGGCCACTGCCGTATATGGTGCAATTCTGCTCTCTTTCTCTGGCAATCGCATTGGGTAAAACAATAAAATGTAAGATCAAGCCTTAGTAGGGCATTTAAACACCAGTCTTGCAAGAAATCACACATCTAAACAATATTTAAGTATCTCTAACAGTGTTGTAATTCTTTGTGTGCAAAACTGCATGTGGAACACAACACATTTCCATTTCGCGACGGATATTTCCCTCAGTGTAAAAGTTAGCTTAGCGGTTAGCTTCCTTTTCTCTGAGGGGAAAAATCTACCGCCATTTTGATCCTTACATGTAGAGTATGGATACCAACACAGGACAAACATAATCTCATTGTGAACTTCTCAAAACCACTGAATGTGGTAGTAACTGTCTCGTTTGACTGTCACAAGCAGGGGAGGTGGCCAAAGTTAGGGGGCGCTAGTAATCTTAGCAGTATTAGCATCTACTTAAACAAAAGCGTTTTTATCTAAAAACATTTTCTTTCAAAGTCAAGCAAGTCTTGGACATTAATCTACACACACATATGACTCCTGAAAAATGTTGATTTGAGTGAGTAAAGCACTTCTATTTATTTACAGTTAGCTAAGATTTCCAATGTTGTAATTAAAGTGGCTGACAATTGGGGTAATTATACTACACAGTGTAACACAGTCACGTTATCAATTATCTAATTATCAAAATAATCTAATTAAGTTAGATTTTAATATCTCTATGTGTACCACAGAACATAACTCAGAACTTTCCATGTATTTAGAATCTGTTTACTTCAAAGTTTTAGGAATCCATATTTACCTTAGAGTTTTTCCTCCCTGTGTTTTTGAAAATATCCCCATCCAGACAGATATGAATACGGCTGCATTATCATTCTAGTCCAGTAGGGGCCACAATAACTCTTAAAGAGAGACATAATAACACCATGACACGAAAAAAAGGGGTTTAATCCCAAATCATTTCATACTCCTTATAGTGCACTACGCAAGATATTAAATGACTGAAGTAGATCTTAACAGTGCATTATAACACACATCATTTCTATTTATTCATCTGTGTGATTCCGAACTCTGGTGCTGTCTGTGTGTGTACAGTTTAGTTTATGACTGATGTACTTCACTATAGAGAGTTTGAGTTTCAGACAGAGACAGACACAGGCAGCGGCCAAGGTTGGACTGTCCTATGAAGACTCCATCTTAGTAACCGAGGTCATACAAATGGAACAGTGTACAGAAGCTGCATCATGACGTCACCGGGAAGGTCAATCTGTCTCGTAATACTAACACAAATTAGATAAAATAGATTATTAATATTATCATTATAGGCTTATTGATTACATAATTTAGAGACAAATATTTGAATTAATCTTTACAAGGTAAACAATCTCCTAAAACTCTCACCATATATTTGCTCCTTCACGCCCTACGTGTGCAGAGAATTATGAGTAACTGAGTGTGTCCTGTTGCGTCCTGCAAATGGCTCTGAGCATAGGCTGCATTTCTCAGCTGTATACGAAGGGTTCTTCACATTGGAACAGCCTACTGTGTGTGACAGCGGCCGAGAAATTCTGTCGAGCTTGGCCTCAGCCTATGCTTTGGAACGCAGCTAGTGTTTCTAAAAATATCTGTTATCCTCGTCCACGTGAGAAGAGTGACAACTGTGTTTTTAATAAACTTCACCTTGGAGAGAGTTCTTGAAACCTTCCAGCCTTAGAGCAGTGTTTCTCAACCTGGGACCTGTGAGCGCTGTGTCCTGCACATTTATTATTATTCCCTTCAACCAACACACCTGATTAAACTATTCTGTTAAATAATACATCCTTTCAGAGTCCTTGCAGGGCAGGGTACCTCCAGGACAAAACGCGAGAAACTCTGCTCTAAAATAGAGCAGAGACTACATATACTTCAGCTTTAAAATAAAAGTCCACATTTATAACAGCCCAAAGGTAAGAGTCCATATTTACCCCAGTATTGTGTTGTGTATAATGCAGGAGGAGGGAGAGCTGATAATCGAAGGTCTGCTGAACATCTTCTGGGGTCTGCGCCGTCCAATCAGACTCCAAATGCAAGATGACAAGGAGCCAATCAGACCCACTCCTTTACTCAGGAGGCGTGGCCCTGAGGGTCGTGGTACAACAAGGGCAGAGTATGAGCACTTTGACTTTAGTTACACAACTGTACTCATAATAATAACAATGTTAATAATACACACAATGATGAAATACATTTCTGTAACAGAGCACAGACAGAACTGGCTCCTCCTACCATTGAGGTCACAGCACCCACTGACCAATCAGAACACAGCTCAGTAGATACAGGTGAGCGTTTACATGTGCAAGTGTGCACTGGTAGTGTGCATTTTATGTGGGAAGGTGTGTAGTAGTAGTGTGTACCTAAAAAAGGCTGGTCTGATTTGGAGTGTTTTGAAAAAAAGGGGTAGTGTGCACTTAAAGGGCCATTGTGCACTAGTAGGGTACATTTACAGGGTACAAATATGTACATAGTTTGCCGTTAAAGTGGGCTAGTGTGTATTATTGGTGCTGTGGAGTTTAAATGGCTGCATCTGTGTGATGTCACAGATGAGGTGGACGAGAGTGCTCACTTGCAGAGGACAAGAAGTGATGTCGGTGGGCGGAGCCCTGGAGGCAGAGCAGTGCCTAGCAACCTGCGGCGAATCAGGAGACACAGATGCTCCTTTAACGGACATTTTTATAACCACAAGGTACAAATTTACTGTAAACAACGTGCAATGGGATGTTTTAGCACAAGTGTCTAAAGCTTCTTCAGTTTACTTTGAAGATTATAACAATAATAATAATAATAATAATAACATTTAATATTTAGACATTAATATGTGGTTTTTGTCTGATATTTTTCTAAAAGCCTTGACTAAAACTCATCATATTTTAATCATTTCTCTTGCTTCTTAGACAGCAGTTTTCACTCCTGCCTTTGGTTCCGTCACTAATGTCCGCATCAACAGCACCATGACGACTGCACAGGTTCTGCGGGTTGTCCTCAACAAGTTCAGGATCGAGAACAGTACAGAAGAGTTCAGCCTCTTCCTCCTGCACACCAGCGGAGGTACATTACAGACATCACATTCCTGCCCATATAAGGAATTGTGGGTGTGGCTGGATGTCCATATGTTGGGTTGTGGGTGTGGCTTAATGAATGTATAATCTGTCTAGAACGTGTGCAGCTGAGGCGAGATGACCACCCTCTGTGTGTGCGGGTTCTCCACGGTCCGTGTGAACAGATCAGTAAAATCTTCCTCATGGACGTAGACCAGGTGGAGGACGTCAGCCACGAGGTACGAAAGTTTACACAATAATCACACACCTGTGGTTCATATTTGCTGTATAGTTAATTGGACAGTGTGGTGTGTGTGTGTGTGTGTATTTAAGGTGGCTCAGTACATTAAGCTGGAGATGCCTGTGCTTCAGAGTTTTATTGATAAACTGAAGGAGGAGGAGCTCCGGGAAACTCAGAAACTCAAACAAAGGTAAAACACTCTTGAATACTAAATTCTGCACTAAATATTAAATAGTGAAATAAACACTAAATACTGCACTAAATCCAAATAATCTTTTGTTGCTAATTTTGTGTAAAATTGTGTAACATTGTGTAACGTTGTGTTTATGTGTTGTAGAGTTGTGGTGACGGTGTGTAACGTTGTGTTTATGTGTTGTAGAGTTGTGGTGACAGTGTGTAACGCTGTGTTTGTGTGTTGTAAAGTCGTGGTGACGGTGTGTAACGTTGTGTTTGTGTGTTGTAGAGCTGTGGTGACCGTGTGTAACGTTGTGTTTGTGTGTTGTAAAGTCGTGGTGACGGTGTGTAACGTTGTGTTTGTGTGTTGTAGAGTTGTGGTGACCGTGTGTAACGTTGTGTTTGTGTGTTGTAGAGTTGTGGTGACCGTGTGTAACGCTGTGTTTGTGTGTTGTAGAGTTGTGGTGACAGTGTGTAACGTTGTGTTTGTGTGTTGTAGAGTCGTGGTGACCGTGTGTAACGTTGTGTTTGTGTGTTGTAGAGTTGTGGTGACGGTGTGTAACGTTGTGTTTGTGTGTTGTAGAGTCGTGGTGACCGTGTGTAACGTTGTGTTTGTGTGTTGTAGAGTCGTGGTGACCGTGTGTAACGTTGTGTTTGTGTGTTGTAGAGTTGTGGTGACGGTGTGTAACGTTGTGTTTGTGTGTTGTAGAGTCGTGGTGACGGTGTGTAACGTTGGGTTTGTGTGTTGTAGAGTCGTGGTGACGGTGTGTAACATTGTGTTTGTGTGTTGTAGAGTCGTGGTGATGGTGTGTAACGTTGTGTTTGTGTGTTGTAGAGTCGTGGTGACGGTGTGTAACGTTGGGTTTGTGTGTTGTAGAGTCGTGGTGACGGTGTGTAACGTTGTGTTTGTGTGTTGTAGAGTCGTGGTGACGGCGTGTAACGTTGTGTTTGTGTGTTGTAGAGTCGTGGTGACGGTGTGTAACGCTATGTTTGTGTGTTGTAGAGTTGTGGTGACCGTGTGTAACGTTGTGTTTGTGTGTTGTAGAGTCGTGGTGACGGTGTGTAACGCTATGTTTGTGTGTTGTAGAGTTGTGGTGACCGTGTGTAATGTTGTGTTTGTGTGTTGTAGAGTTGTGGTGACCGTGTGTAACGCTGTGTTTGTGTGTTGTAGAGTTGTGGTGACAGTGTGTAACGTTGTGTTTGTGTGTTGTAGAGTCGTGGTGACCGTGTGTAACGTTGTGTTTGTGTGTTGTAGAGTTGTGGTGACAGTGTGTAACGCTGTGTTTGTGTGTTGTAGAGTTGTGGTGACCGTGTGTAACGTTGTGTTTGTGTGTTGTAGAGTTGTGGTGACCGTGTGTAACGTTGTGTTTGTGTGTTGTAGAGTTGTGGTGACAGTGTGTAACGTTGTGTTTGTGTGTTGTAGAGTTGTGGTGACCGTGTGTAACGCTGTGTTTGTGTGTTGTAGAGTTGTGGTGACAGTGTGTAACGTTGTGTTTGTGTGTTGTAGAGTCGTGGTGACCATGTGTAACGTTGTGTTTGTGTGTTGTAGAGTTGTGGTGACAGTGTGTAATGCTGTGTTTGTGTGTTGTAGAGTTGTGGTGACGGTGTTTAACGTTGTGTTTGTGTGTTGTAGAGTCGTGGTGATGGTGTGTAACGTTGGGTTTGTGTGTTGTAGAGTCGTGGTGACGGTGTGTAACGCTGTGTTTGTGTGTTGTAGAGTCGTGGTGATGGTGTGTAACGTTGTGTTGTGTGTTGTAGAGTTGTGGTGACAGTGTGTAACGTTGTGTTTGTGTGTTGTAGAGTCGTGGTGACAGTGTGTAACGTTGTGTTTGTGTGTTGTAGAGTCGTGGTGACAGCGTGTAACGTTGTGTTTGTGTGTTGTAGAGTTGTGGTGACAGTGTGTAACGTTGTGTTTGTGTGTTGTAGGTATTCTCAGCTGCGGTGTATGATTGAGAAGCACATGCAGAGTCTGGCTGATTGAGTTGTGTGTTAAAGCTGATCTCTCTCTGATGAACCTTGCTTCATGACGTAAAGAAGAAAAATAATGTTCATTGGAAAACTCCCTGACGCCTCAGTACCAGAGACCACAGGATGCCCTCAGGAGTTTCATGGAGATCATGCCCTGAGCCCGTGGGCAACATGATGGGGACCTACACAATATTAGGAATGTGGTTTTAATGTTACGGCTGATTGGTGTATTTTCTCAGTATCTGACTTTTACCACAGTGTTTGCTTAAATTGATTTACAAAAAAAATTAGGAATAAATTTGTGTAAATATGTCTTTAAAGACACACACACACACACACACACACACTAGTTCTGGGGATGTGGAGCTGTGTGAGTGAGTTATTCTGTCAGTGTGTGATTGTGTAGTTGTTCTTGATGGCGTTTTCTTTGGCCGTGGTAAAATAATGCTATTTAAATTAGCTTAAATGTAAATGTTTTTTCTTTAAATGGAGAAATATATATATTAGTTTATATTTCTTATATTTTAAAATTCCTTATTTTATTTTTATTATTTATTTAAATTGTTTTCTTCTGTTACCTCATTCTATTACAATTACACTGTAACTACCTTTACTGCTGTAACACTCTGAATTTCTAATAAAGAATTAATAAAAGACTATCTAATGTCTTATCTTATATCTGCATAAATATACAGACTGTATTTCAGTAAATATAAAAATGTTTATGGAGCAGCAGGTAGTGTCTTTGTCACAGCTCCAGGGTCCTGGAGGTTGTGGGTTCGAGTCCCGCTCTGAGTGACTGTCTGTGAGGAGTGTGGTGTGTTCTCCCTGTGTCTGCGTGGGTTTCCTCCGGGTGACTGTCTGTGAGGAGTGTGGTGTGTTCTCTCTGTGTCTGCGTGGGTTTCCTCCGGGTGACTGTCTGTGAGGAGTGTGGTGTGTTCTCCCTGTGTCTGCATTGGTTTCCTCCAGGTGACTGTCTGTGAGGAGTGTGGTGTGTTCTGTGTCTGCATGGGTTTCCTCCGGGTGCTCTGGTTTCCTCCCACGCTTCAAAAACACATGTTGGTAGGTTGATTGGCGACTCAAATGTGTCCGTAGGTGTGAGTGAATGTGTGTGTGTGTGTCACCCTGTGAAGGACTGGTGCCCCCTCCAGGGTGTGTTCCTACCTTGCGCGCTGTGATTCAGGGTAGGCTTCGGACCCACCGCCATTCATTCCTGTGACACTGAGATCTGAAGAACAGAATCATATCTATAAATGAATTAATAATTCAGTCTGATTTCTGATCTTATTTCATCTGTTTCTCTGATTATAACAGTTCCATGACGACCGAGAGGCAGAGCAGGTGACTGATTGATTATCAGATGATTTTATACTGATATATTAATGCAGATGATGAGAGTGAGAGGGTGAAGCAGGGTGTGTTTGTACCAGGCAGCGTCTCTCACACAGAATCCCCTTTGATCTGGAGTGGGCGGAGCTATTGACTCCTGATTGGCTGCTGAGTGATGATTGAAAGCTGTGTGTGTGTGTGTGTGTGTGTGTGTGTGTGTGTGTGAAAGTATAAACTCAGCAGCTGGAGCTCAGAGAGAATCAGAACAGCAAAGGAGCATCAACAGGTAAAACATAATTATTACAATTACAATAAATATAGAATTAATATAAATATAACCTGTAATGTATAATTGTCTGTATTCTGTTATGAGAGCAGCCTTTAGCCTCACACTTTTGTATTAATCTCTGTTATAACCGTGTTATAATTAACTTCTATATAATCATTCCTATTATAATATTATATTTATCATCTTCAGTCAGTAACAGATACAGAGATACGTGGTGATGCAGCTCATTTAAATACAGCTCATTTACATACATCTCATTTACAAATCAAAGATAAACACGGATTGTTAACTGAGGTGTAACCCTACAGGATTCCAGCGTCATCAGCCTCAGCAGTAAACCGGCCGTGTTACTGCACCTTTAAGACTTATATATTTAAATGAGCTATGTTCTGATTGGCTGTGCTTTGACTAAACAGCTGCTAACATTTGTTTTCAGTGTAGTTTTAGTATGAGGTCTGTAAAGACCCCGTGTTTGAAAATATAACAATCTTTACCTTCCACTGTTCTTTATTTTAAAAGAGATAGCTTCAGTTTTCCAAAGTATGGGCCTTTTACAGAGAGAGTGGTGTAGAGGAGGTTAATACAGAGCCTTGTGTTTGTGTGTGCGTGTGTGTTTGTGTGTGTGTCTGTGAGTGTGTGTGTGAGTGTGTCTGGCTCTTTCTGGATGAAGCTGACCCTCGTTTTGTTTGTTTTGAAGCTGTCAGCTGTGTGTGTGAATGTGTGTCTGTCTGTGTGTGTGTGTGTGTGTGTGTGTGCGTGTGTCTCTGTGTGTGTGTGTGTGTCTGCGTGCTTGTGTGTGTGTGTGTGTGTGTCTGTGAGAGTGTATGTGTTTGGCTTTTTCTGGATGAAGCTAACCCTCGTTTTGTTTGTTTGTTTTGAAGCTGTCAGCACTGTTCTGTGGAAGTGCATTAGAGCGAGAGACATTAGAGTGCACCTCTCTCTCTCTGTTGACTAATGTAACCCCCCTCTCTCTCTCTCTCTTTTTCTCAGGAGAAAAAACTGATACACATTCTGGTAAAGACTGGAGCCAGTTTATTAGAAACATCTGCCTTATATCTGCACTACTGTGCACAGTACAATGTAGCGCTGCGTCCCAAACTGTGCCCTCTTCACTCTATAGTGCAAAATGTAGAGCCATCCGCTATAGAGCCATCCGAAATGGCTCCCTATTTCCTATGTTACTCACTAAGTAGTGAAATATTATATGGTATTGAACTCACGAGGGTAGTGAGCAATTTCGGACAAGACCTAGTGTGTTTTTACCAAACAACACAATGGATTATGGGTAATCTGCTCTCTGGGTTGTACACTATTTTTGAAGTGCATTGTGGGATTGTTTGAGTTTGAGTCTGAATACCGTTCACTGTGCACTCTTTAGTGAATAGGGCACAGTTCCAGACACAGTGTTAGCAGACGATTAGCAATCCACTCAAACAATCCCACAATGCACTGCACGCTGTACGGCGGGTTATAGGCCGGACGGTCCCGTTACTGTTCACACCTGAGCACATGATTTTCATTCTGTTTTGCACACAATTCAAGGGTCCTCCAAGGGTTCTTTAGTAAAGAGAGGGTTCTATACAGAACTCTGAACACTTTTAGAATCCTTTGCACAGTGAAAGTGTTCTTCAGATGGATGGAGAATGCGCTATAAATGGTTTTAATTAGGATCGTTTAGAAAAGGGTTCTGTGCAGCACTTTTGAGGGTGTGGTGTCCTCTTTTGGGGGTGTGATATCCTCTTTTGGGGGTGTAGTGTCCTCTTTTGAGGGTGTGATGTCCTCTTATGAGGGTGTGATGTCCTCTTTTGAGGGTGTAGTGTCCTCTTTTGGGGGTGTGATGTCCTCTTTTGGGGGTGTGATGTCCTCTTTTGTGGGTGTGGTGTCCTCTTTTGAGGGTGTGGTGTCCTCTTTTGAGGGTGTGGAGTCCTCTTTTGAGGGTGTGATGTCCTCTTTTGGGGGTGTGATGTCCTCTTTTGTGGGTGTGGTGTCCTCTTTAGGGGGGGTGATGTCCTCTTTTGAGGGTGTGATGTCCTCTTTTGAGGGTGTGATGTCCTCTTTTGGGGGTGTGATGTCCTCTTTTGAGGGTGTAGTGTCCTCTTTTGAGGGTGTAGTGTCCTCTTTTGGGGGTGTGATGTCCTCTTTTAAGGGTGTGATGTCCTCTTTTTGGGGGTGTGGTGTCCTCTTTTGAGGGTGTGATGTCCTCTTTTGAGGGTGTAGTGTCCTCTTTTGGGGGTGTGATGTCCTCTTTTAAGGGTGTGATGTCCTCTTTTTGGGGGTGTGATGTCCTCTTTTGGGGGTGTGATGTCCTCTTTTGAGGGTGTGATGTCCTCTTTTGGGGGTGTGATGTCCTCTTTTGTGGGTGTGGTGTCCTCTTTAGGGGGGGTGATGTCCTCTTTTGAGGGTGTGATGTCCTCTTTTGTGGGTGTGATGTGCTCTTTTGGGGGTGTGATGTCCTCTTTTGAGGGTGTAGTGTCCTCTTTTGGGGGTGTGATGTCCTCTTTTAAGGGTGTGATGTCCTCTTTTGGGGGTGTGATGTTCTCTTTTGAGGGTGTGATGTCCTCTTTTGAGGGTGTGATGTCCTCTTTTGGGGGTGTGATGTCCTCTTTTGTGGGTGTGGTGTCCTCTTTAGGGGGGGTGATGTCTTCTTTTGAGGGTGTGATGTCCTCTTTTGAGGGTGTGATGTCCTCTTTTGGGGGTGTGATGTCCTCTTTTGAGGGTGTAGTGTCCTCTTTTGGGGGTGTGATGTCCTCTTTTAAGGGTGTGATGTCCTCTTTTTGGGGGTGTGATGTCCTCTTTTGGGGGTGTGATGTCCTCTTTTGAGGGTGTAGTGTCCTCTTTTGGGGGTGTGATGTCCTCTTTTAAGGGTGTGATGTCCTCTTTTTGGGGGTGTGATGTCCTCTTTTGGGGGTGTGATGTCCTCTTTTGGGGGTGTGATGTCCTCTTTTGAGGGTGTGATGTCCTCTTTTGGGGGTGTGGTGTCCTCTTTTGAGGGTGTGATGTCCTCTTTTGAGGGTGTGGTGTCCTCTTTTGAGGGTGTGATGTCCTCTTTTGGGGGTGTGATGTCCTCTTTTGTGGGTGTGGTGTCCTCTTTAGGGGGGGTGATGTCCTCTTTTGAGGGTGTGATGTCCTCTTTTGAGGGTGTGATGTCCTCTTTTGAGGGTGTGATGTCCTCTTTTGTGGGTGTGATGTCCTCTTTTGGGGCTGTGGTGTCCTCTTTTGGGGGTGTGGTGTCCTCTTTTGAGGGTGTGATGTCCTCCTTTGGGGGTGTGATGTCCTCTTTTGGGGGGTAGTGTCCTCTTTTGTGGGTGTGGTGTCCTCTTTTGAGGGTGTGGTGTCCTCTTTTGAGGGTGTGGAGTCCTCTTTTGAGGGTGTGATGTCCTCTTTTGAGGGTGTGATGTCCTCTTTTGTGGGTGTGGTGTCCTCTTTAGGGGGGGTGATGTCCTCTTTTGAGGGTGTGATGTCCTCTTTTGAGGGTGTGATGTCCTCTATTGTGGGTGTGGTGTCCTCTTTAGGGGGGGTGATGTCCTCTTTTGAGGGTGTGATGTCCTCTTTTGAGGGTGTGATGTCCTCTTTTGTGGGTGTGGTGTCCTCTTTAGGGGGGGTGATCTATTTCATGGGGTAATAAATGCGGAAGAAGAATTTTGTTGTACAACACACTGAAAACCGCAGAGTTTACTCCACATTCATCCATGTCATTGCGAGGTTGAGGTTGAGGTTGAAGTCAATGTGGGTTTTGAGGTTGAGGTCGACAGTAGTCCACCTCCCAAATGTATCCAGACAGGAGCAGGGCCCCACACTGAGGTGTTTCTTATAAAGTGGCCACTGTGTGTCTCCGCAGGAGTGATGGCGTGTGGACAGCGGATGCTGATCCTCGTGATGCTGTGGACACTGGTGTTTACCGCCCTGAGCCCCTGGGCCTGCTGTAAGCGAGGGGGCTTCTTTGGTGGGCGGAGCAAAGGCATGGGGGCAGAAGGAAAAGCCCCACCCACTCAGAATAAAGGCTCCGCCTCCAAGCAGGGTATGAAGCTGGCGGGGGCGGCGGTGGCTGGCGCGATCGGGGGCGGAGCTATCGGCTACGGACTTGGCTCATTGGGCAGAAATCGATATGGTTATGGCTACGGCCACGACGGAGAACCCTCAGGAGAGAACCGAAAATATGTGTACCCTGAAGAAGCGGGGTTCTATAACCGTTCAGACGGCAGGTTCTACAGAGGAGGAGGGAACCCAGGACCCCACCTCAACATTCTTCTCACCACCCTCTGCGTTCTGAGTGTGTGTGTGTTTGAGTGTGTGTGAGTGTATGTTTGTGTGTGTATTTGAGTGTGAGGGTGTGTGTGTGTATTTGAGTGTGAGGGTGTGTGTGTGTGTGTTTGTGTGTGAATGTGCGTGTGTGTGAGAGAGTGCTTGTGTGTGAATGTGTGTGTGTTTGAGTGTGTGTGTGTGTGTTTGAGTGTGAGTGTGTGTGTGTGTGTGTGTATTTGAGTGTGAGGGTGTGTGTGAATGTGTGTGTGTGTTTGAGTGTGAGGGTGTGTGTGTGTGTGTTTGTGTGAATGTGTGTGTGTGTGTTTGTGTGTGTATGTGTCTGTGTGTGTGTTTGTGTGTGAATGTGTGTGTGTTTGAGTGTGAGGGTGTGTGTATGTGTGTATCGAGATAATGACAGATCAGTGCTCTAGATATGGAGGCCATGTGAAAGGGAACCAGTGTTAATAAAGAGATCCTATTTGATGGTTCTTATTCCCGTGGAGAGTCCGAGATGTGGGATTATTCCCAACATCGTTCCTCTGTGTGAACCCAGACCGAGCGACGCTCCAAGTTCCTTTACCTCGGCTCCCGCTGGGATCTACAGGGTTCCGTCTCCTGAGACACACTGTTATCGACTGATGTTTGTTGTTGATGAAGCGTGCGGCGATAGATTGTTTTATTTTTCTGCTGATGTTTATAATCCTCACCTCTGGGTTTAAATAAGAGCTGAGAGAGAATTATGATATTGTTGTTGTTTTTTTGGGATTTCATCAGCAGCAGTGACCTGTCTGTGAAGAGTGATGCTGTGTGAAGTGTGTTTTGAATACTGATTATTGCTGATGGATGGATGGATGGATGTTGTGTGTGTGTGTGTGTGTGTGTGTGTGTGTGAAACCTGAATAAACACAGATAAGAGTTTTTATCCGGCTTTTGTCTGATGTCTTTTACTTCTGTTTGTTCTTTCTCTGAATTTCTGAAGCAGTTGTTTGTCACTCTGGTCTCTCTGTAGTTCTACACTTACACACTCTGGTCCTCTGTTGCTCTGCATAATGTGTCACCCCTCTTCCCCCTTGTTCCTCAGCGCTCAAGACCCCCACAGAGCAGGTATGATGTGGTGGTGGATCATTCTCAGCGCTGCAGTGACACTGACGTGGTGGTGGTGTGTTAGTGTGTGTTGTGCCTGGTGTAGAGTGGATCAGACACAGCAGTGCTGCTGGAGATTTTAAACCCCTCAGTGTCTGGACTGAGAACAGTCCACCGACCAAAAACACCCAGCCGACAGCGTCCTGTGTCACTGATGAAGGACTAGAGGACGAGCGACACACACTGTGCAGCGACAGATGAGCTACTGTCTCTGACTCTACATCTACAAGGTGGACCAACGAGGGAGGAGTGTCTCACAGAGTGGACAGAGAGTGGACACAGGGTTTAAAAACTCCAGCAGCACTGCTGTGTCTGATCCACTCGTGGATTTAATGATGATTGGATTATGTATTTACTGGCAGCACATAGGGGAAAACTACCATGAAACAATATTTTCTGATTTAAAACGTCCTTCAGTAATAAAGGTTCTCCAACAGAACATTTTCTACAAAGTGGAGCCCAAACAGGTTGCTGCATGCTGCTGTTTATTTACAAACATCATCAAGCTGTTCTTTAAAGGGCTACAAGGTAAAGGCAGCTCAGATTAGTGCTACAGCAGTTTACAGAATATTCTGAGTACAGTTTTAGTGTAAATGAGACCTGAGGAAAATGACAGCCACCTCTGACAGTTCTCTGATGAGCTACAGACTTATTCATCATGCAGATACAGATTATTAATCAACTCTTAATGCCTGGATATGGACAGAAGTATAAACTGGTCTCATATAAGTTAGTATTTGTACATAGTATCTTCAAGTGCACGTATATTTTAGAATCATATAAAGAGCATGAATATATTAGACATACTGACCTCTAGGTGCAGGGGTGCATTATAAAAGGGGCAGAGGTGTAGGTCCAGGAAAGTGCAGACATTTCCACAACAACAAACAGCAGATAACATGGGAACTCTCTCCTTACGCAGCTAACACACCCTGTGGGGCCCAAACCTGCGGTCCACCTGGGGACCAGCAAGTTCTGTCCAAGGGTTAAATGTGGGCCCACACATGGAGGCCCTGTGTTACAGCAGCTTCCAAATTTGTTTTTCTCGTAACAAGTTGTTGTGGTTTTCAAAGCTCCAGGTTCCCGTTAGAGGCTGGGACTGAGACGTCACTGGCTCCATTTCGCGGCGGAACTGTGGGAGTGGAAAAGAGACCAGCTGAAACGAGCCGAGCCGATCCCATGCAGTGGAAAAGCACCATATGATACCCTCCTCTGGGCCCATGTGGACACTGTATGTAAAGAACTATCAGGCTGCCTACATTTATTCCACACAGGCACCGCACCTGGGTGTACAACCCCCTAGAGACCATAAGCTTTCTGAACCCAGTGAGCCCAGGTTTAACCCGTGGACCTCAGTAAGCTGAGCTGGGGGGGGTCATCCTCTGACTGAGCTGTAAACACAGGGGTGGAGAGAGTTCTGGATCTGAAAATGATTTGTCACATGATCTTGTTTTGTTCAATAAGAAGGTGCGGTTTTGTTGTTACAATTTAAAATAAATTTCAGTTGAGTTTGGAAAGAAAAAACCCATCAGTATTCATCAGCCTGGGGAGGGTTGAAAATATACTTTTCTATTCAAGTGGGGCAGAACAGTGGACAGAGCTGTGGACAGTGGTGGTGAATGGAACCAGCTGCCCTGCTCTATAAGGTCATATATGTTTGGAGGAATAATTTTGGCGTGGCATTGAGAACAAACCCTGGGAATTTAAACTGAACATAGCTGACCTTGTTAAACAGCAGGGGGCACTGTGACAATTTCTAATCTCTTTCACACTACTACCTCATCACTTTAGGTTTGTTCTGATGGTTCTTTTACCTCTGTCTCATTGTGGAACAAGACCTGGAAGACTGGACAGAGGGTCACTTCAGCCGTGCTGCCGGACGGGCTCAGCCCCCCGGGTGTGGAAACGAGACCCAGAAGAAGGGAATAGTTTGGCACAGGAGGTTGTGTTCAGAGGCGAGTGGCTGAGGCAGTGTAACTCCTCTAGGTCCAGCAGCACAGCCACAGTGAGACCCATCCGTCTGGCCTCCGGGGCCCAGGACACATTATTATTTTGTGTTCATAAATATATATAATGTTCATGAATATATGTTCTTGTCTTTATATTTCAGAATGCATTGCCGGTTGCTTGGCAACAGACATAAAATCAAATGCCAAATTGTAGAAAAAAAAAAAAAAGAATCCTGAATACTAAACTGGGATTTAAACTGGGAAAACCATCATCAAAAATGTTCTCAACTCTTAGTCGGAACTAAAGAAACCCCCAGGCTGAGTTCCTCTACAATCAGACATTTACTCTAACACACTGTGGAGTTCCCTATTAACGATTAACTCCAGTTCCGGGTTTTAGTCGGGAAATGTTTCCACACCCAGTCATCAGGGTGGATCAGAGGGTCCAGATTTTGCTCTAAATTCCCAGTCCATCATTGTTCAGGCTTCTTCATGGCTTGATTAGGGGATGTTGGGATCTGGGACAGATGGCTTGCTCACTTGAGGGTTTTACATTTGTCTTTACATTTCATGTCAAATCTTGTCTTACTGGAATTCTGTGAAGCTGCTTTGTGACAACATCAGTTGTGAAAAGCGCTATATAAATACATTTGATTTGATTTGATTTGATTTGATGAAAAATGTGGACAATCTTTAAGACCCCAAGGACTGGTCTGAGAAACATGTGTTGGAACTGGAGACAGCGTTGTGGTCCCTGGGCTTCTTCGCAACACCACACCATGTCACTACAGCCAGAGGGCGCTGCTGAGGGCTATAATGATGGCAGTGAGCAGCAGCTGTGGTTCAGAAGAAGTGCATCCACTGCGGCTGGTTTTGTGACCTGAGTTTTCATATTTGGGTTTCTCTGCCGTCTGCTTCTGCAGGAAACTCTCAGAGTTAGACATGTAATGCTGCAAACATTTTCGAACCTTCATCTGTTGGATGAGGGCAGGATATCCGATCTCCATAATGCTCGCCGTGTCATCCTCTTTCTCCTGGAGGTCTGCAGGATCCGAGAAGTCTGACCTGGTACTAATCTCCTCGGGGTCTATTTCAAGAGTGGCATTAGCAGGAACAGGAAATTCAGAGATGGACTCATTCCTCTGGATGTCAGTGTCGTTCCTTGCAGAGTCAGTTATTTTAAGAGAGACACTCTCGAGAGCTGGAGATCCAGAGTTATGATCATCCCTCTGGACATTGTGGACCTTTGTGTCCTCTTCCTGTAGGAGGTCAGTTCTCTTCATGCACGTGTCCATGTATGTCTCGTAAGTCTGAAGCTTGGACGAGGGTTTGAAGATGTAGTCCCGGCCATAGTCGTTCTTGTCGGTTGATTTTATGCCGTAGCGTTTTTGCATGTAATGATTGTAGTAATATTCCTCTTGTCGACTGTTGAATTCGAAATGTGGCCTCGGGAATCGTCCCAGACCATAGCCCACCGCCATCCCTGCCAATGCCCCCGCGCCGGCAGCCACCATCGCTTTCTTCCCAAAGCCCTTAGAATGCTCCAGGGGTTTGTAACCCATGCTGTGAACTCTGTTTGCAAAGGGAGAGCCACCAATTCCAGGCCCTGTACCTGGAAACCTACCCCCATAGCGAGGACTAAGGATCTTGTTGTTGGGGTTCCAATTTGGATACACCCCCCCTATAGATGGGTAACCCCCTGGGTGTCCTGCAGGCTGCACTGCTGGTCGAACAGGGTAGCCTCCTGCTGCAGGGTACTGTCCTCCTGCGGGGTAAAACCCACCAGCAGGATATTGGTTGGGATACCCTCCAGCAGGGTAACTCCCACCAGCCGGGTAACTCCCACCAGCCGGGTAACTCCCTCCAGCAGGGTAACTCCCACCAGCCGGGTAACTCCCACCAGCCGGGTAACTCCCTCCAGCAGGGTAACTCCCTCCAGCAGGGTAACTCCCACCAGCCGGGTAACTCCCACCAGCCGGGTAACTCCCACCAGCAGGGTTCTGCTTGGGATACCCTCCAGGACTACTGCTCCCTTGTCCTGGAAACTGGCCTCCAGATGGGTAACTCCCACCAGCAGGGTAACTCCCACCAGCAGGGTAACTTCCTCCAGCAGGGTAACTTCCTCCAGCAGGGTAACTCCCTCCAGCAGGGTAACTCCCTCCAGCAGGGTAACTCCCACCAGCCGGGTAACTCCCACCAACTGGGTTCTGCTTGGGATACCCTCCAGGACTACTGCTCCCTTGTCCTGGAGACTTGCCTCCAGATGGGTAACTCCCACCAGCAGGGTAACTCCCACCAGCAGGGTAACTTCCTCCAGCAGGGTAACTCCCACCAGCAGGGTAACTCCCACCAGCAGGGCTCTGCTTGGGATACCCTCCAGGACTACTGCTCCCTTGTCCTGGAGACTTGCCTCCAGATGGGTAACTCCCACCAGCAGGGTAACTTCCTCCAGCAGGGTAACTTCCTCCAGCAGGGTAACTCCCACCAGCCGGGTAACTCCCACCAGCTGGGTTCTGCTTGGGATACCCTCCAGGACTACTGCTCCCTTGTCCTGGAGACTTGCCTCCAGATGGGTAGCTCCCACCAGCAGGGTAACTTCCTACAGCAGGGTAACTTCCTCCAGCAGGGTAACTCCCACCAGCTGGGCTCTGCTTGGGATACCCTCCAGGACTACTGCCCCCTTGTCCTGGAGACTTGCCTCCAGATGGGTAACTCCCACCAGCTGGGTAACTCCCACCAGCAGGGTTCTGCTTGGGATACCCTCCAGGACTACTACTCCCTTGTCCTGGAGACTTGCCTCCAGATGGGTAACTCCCACCAGCCGGGTAACTTCCACCAGCAGGATAACTCCCACCTCCAGTACTGCTACCCCCCTTGTTGGGCTGCTTTGCCCCTGGGTAGTGTGAGGTGGGCTGCCGGGGGTAGCTGGGGTTAGTGTTGGACCCATGAGATGGCTTGTGGGAAGACGTTCCTTTACTGGATGATGAAGATGATGAAGAAGAGGAAGAAGAGCCTCCACTAATACCCCCTTTCCTCCTTGCTTCACTGTGGAGCACTGCAGTTAGAGACAGACACAGCAGCAACAACCACAGCCGTGTCATCCTGCAAAACAGAGACAGACACGGTTAAGACAAGTCGTGAGGGTAAAGACCACAACCCCTTCATATACATCATAAAGCTGGAGTTCCACTCTCATAAAACAATGAACACAGCTTGATGCATCAAACAGGAAGATGACAACACGTGACCTTCAAAATTATTTCAACCTCACAAAATCTTTCTACCTCACATCTCACTCAGACACCATGCTACCTCATGTCTCACTCAGACACAGTCTATTTACCTCACGTCTCACTCAGACACAGTCTATTTACCTCACGTCTCACTCAGACATAGTCCTTCTACCTCACGTCTCACTCAGACATAGTCCTTCTACCACACATCTCACTCGGACATCATCCATGTACCTCACGTCTCACTCAGACATTGTCCTTCTACCTCACGTCTCACTCAGACATCGTCCATCTACCTCACGTCTCACTGAAATGTAACCTTCCTACCTCACATCTCACTTAGACACGATCCATCTACCTTACATCTCACGCAGACACATCCATCTACCTCATAACTCACTGAAACATAATCTTCCTACCTCACGTCTCATTTAGACACCATCCATCTACCTTACGTCTCTCAGACACCATCCATCTACCTCACGTCTCACTCAGACATAGTCCTCCTACTTCATGTCTCGCTCAGACACAGTCCATCTACCTCACGTTTCACACACACATAGTCCTCCTACTTCATGTCTCACTGAAACGTAATCTTCCTAACTCACATTTCACTTAGACAACATCCATCTACTTCACGTCTCGTTCATACATTGTACATCTACCTCACGTCTCACACAGACATAGTCCTCCTACCTCACATCTAACTCAGACATTGTCCATCTACCTCACGTCTCAGACATAGTCCATCTACCTCACCTCTCCCTCAGACACTGTCCATCTACCTCACGTCTCACACATTGTTCATCTACCTCACGTCTCAGTCAGACACCGTCCTCCTACCTCACGTCTCACTCAGACATCGTCCATCTATGTCATGTCTCACACAGACATCGTCCATCTATGTCATGTCTCACCCAGACATAGTCCTCCTTCCTCACGTCTCACTCAGACATAGTCCTCCTACCTCACCTCTCACTCAGACATCATACATCTACCTCACGTCTCACTCAGACACCGTCCAGCTACTTCACCTCTCCCTCAGACACCATCCATCTTCCTCACGTCTCACTCAGGCATTGTCCATCTACCTCACGTCTCACTCAGACACCGTCCATCTACCTCACGTCTCACTCAGACATCGTCCATCTACCTCATGTCTCACTCAGACATCGTCCATCTGCCTCACAAACAAAACAAAAATAAACTTTCAACATTATCAACACTGAATTCAATTCAATATTGGGCTTCGATTATTTTCATGTCATTACAGACTCAGACGAGGAGGCGGGTCATTCTAAAGTCTCTGCACTTGATATCAGAAGCAGAGCAGAATCAGAACGACCCAATTTGTCCCGTATTTTCTGACTCAAGCAGTGCACAGAAACTGACTGGGGTCTTGTTTCACCGCGTGTGGGTTGGTGGCCTCCACATTCAGACTTTAATGTAAACATGGGATTTCTGGATTTTTTTTAAGGGAACAAGGGGGGGTCCTGACCATTGAAGAACAGGGTGAAAGGGGTGAGGGGACATTGAGGGGACAATGGAGCTGAGAGAGGGGACAGTGAGGGAACAGTGGAGCTGAGAGAGGGAACAGTGAGGGAACAGTGGAGCTGAGAGAGGGAACAGTGAGGGGACAGTGGAGCTGAGATAGGGGACAGTGAGGGGACAGTGGAGCTGAGAGAGGAGACAGTAAGAGGATAATGGAGCTGAGAGAGGGGACAGTGAGGGGACAGTGGAGCTGAGAGAGGGGACAGTGAGGGGACAGTGGAGCTGAGAGAGGGAACAGTGAGGGGACAGTGGAGCTGAGATAGGGGACAGTAAGAGGACAATGGAGCTTAGAGAGGGGACAGTGAGGGGACAGTGGAGCTGAGAGAGGGGACAGTGAGGGGACAGTGGAGCTGAGAGAGGGAACAGTGAGGGGACAGTGGAGCTGAGAGAGGGAACAGTGAGGGGACAGTGGAGCTGAGTGAGGGGACAATGGAGCTGAGAGAGGGGACAGTGAGGGGACAGTGGAGCTGAGAGAGGGGACAGTGGAGCTGAGAGAGGGAACAGTGAGGGGACAGTGGAGCTGAGAGAGGGGACAGTGAGGGAACAGTGGAGCTGAGAGAGGGGACAGTGAGGGAACAGTGGAGCTGAGAGAGGAGACAGTGAGGGAACAGTGGAGCTGAGAGAGGAGACAGTGAGGGAACAGTGGAGCTGAGAGAGGGGACAGTGAGGGAACAGTGGAGCTGAGAGAGGAGACAGTGAGGGAACAGTGGAGCTGAGAGAGGGAACAGTGAGGGAACAGTGGAGCTGAGAGAGGGGACAGTGGAGCTGAGAGAGGAGACAGTGAGGGAACAGTGGAGCTGAGAGAGGGGACAGTGAGGGAACAGTGGAGCTGAGAGAGGAGACAGTGAGGGAACAGTGGAGCTGAGAGAGGGAACAGTGAGGGAACAGTGGAGCTGAGAGAGGGGACAGTGGAGCTGAGAGAGGGGACAGTGAGGGAACAGTGGAGCTGAGAGAGGGGACAGTGGAGCTGAGAGAGGGGACAGTGGAGCTGAGAGAGGGGACAGTGAGGGAACAGTGGAGCTGAGAGAGGGGACAGTGAGGGAACAGTGGAGCTGAGAGAGGGGACAGTGGAGCTGAGAGAGGGGACAGTGGAGCTGAGAGAGGGGACAGTGGAGCTGAGAGAGGGGACAGTGAGGGGACAGTGGAGCTGAGAGAGGGGACAGTGGACAGTGAGTGGAGACACTGCAGCTGAAGGGTTAATGCTGTTTACTGGCTCAGGAACGTCCCACCAAGGGCATGCTGGGAAACACAAAGGCAAAGGAAAGACTTCTCTGGAAACACAGCGGGTCACTACACAACACCCAACCACTGTCCCTCTAAACACAACAATAACAACAACAAATACATATGACGTCTTCCCCTGGGGGTGTGTGTGTGTGAGTGTGAGGGTGGGGTGCATATACATTATTGTATAATTAATATCTAAAGCCAAGTCTTATCTCTTTCTAATTCTCTTTCATTAGACATTTTTTCTCTTTGAAGTCTGATGTTGTTGCCTTTGATCTGCTTTAGATCAAACGTGTAAATACATCGAAGTCTTTATTAATGAGATTCAAAACCGCGACAACAGAGAAAGAGTTGATCTCCAGAGTAACATCAGCATCATCCGCGGAGGCCACGCCCTTCTCAGATGAACTCAGGTTTAAAACTTTATCATCGTCTCTCTGCGCTGATTGGACAAAACTGATGAAGAATGGCGTGCTGTTGTCTCGTTTGTTTAAGTTTGGGCTTTTTATTGGCTCCTTTACACAGTTTCTCCTGGAACTGACCGTTCCACCTTAAACAGTGCAGCGGATACATTCCTGCCTGTTGAGCGGGTATAATCACTGCGGTAATATTTAAGGTGGAATGTAAGGTTTCCATAAGAAGATAAATACGGGGTGGTTTTATCTCATTGGGTTTTAGGTTATTATCCGTTATTACATTTTTATGTTTTTTTTTAATGATTATTCTATGTTAATACTGATTAATTAAGTCTGGATTATTAAATCCTCTTACCTGACCAGTGAGATGTCCGCTCTTGGGCAGTGAACGCTGATTCTGTTCTTCAGTTCTCTGTTCTTCGCTCTTTGTTTTGAGGCGTGGCTCCTCCGGGCATTCACAGGGTCCATGGCTGTGTTCCAAATCCATATTTCCTCCCTCTGTTCTACACTCACTCACTGCCTTCTACACTCTCTCACTCACTCACTTCTTTCTACACTCCCTCCTTCACTCACTCACCGCCTTCTACAATCCCTCACTCACTGCTTTCTACACTCTCTCTCTCACTCACTCACTCACTCACTCACTCACTGCCTTCTACACTCTCTCACTCACTCACTGCTTTCTACACTCCCTCCTTCACTCACTGCCTTCTACAATCACTCACTCACTCACTCACTCACTCACTCACTGCCTTCTACAATCCCTCACTCACTGCTTTCTACACTCACTCACTCACTCACTCACTCACTGCCTTCTAATCTCTCTCACTCACTCACTGCTTTCTACACTCCCTCCTTCACTCACTGCCTTCTACAATCACTCACTCACTCACTCACTCACTCACTCACTCACTGCCTTCTACAATCCCTCACTCACTGCTTTCTACACTCACTCACTCACTCACTCACTCACTCACTCACTCACTCACTCACTGCCTTCTACACTCTCTCACTCACTCACTGCTTTCTACACTCCCTCCTTCACTCACTGCCTTCTACAATCACTCACTCACTCACTCACTCACCGCCTTCTACAATCCCTCACTCACTGCTTCCTACACTCACTCACTCACTCACTCACTCACTCACTCACTCACTCACTGCCTTCTACACTCTCTCACTCACTCACTGCTTTCTACACTCCCTCCTTCACTCACTGCCTTCTACAATCACTCACTCACTCACTCACTCACTCACTCACTCACTGCCTTCTACAATCCCTCACTCACCCACTCACTACCTTCTACACTCTCTCACTCACTCACTGCTTTCTACATTCCCTCACTCACTCACTCACTCACTCACTGCCTTCTACACTCTCTCACTCACTCACACAGGAGAACTGAGTGGAGTGGAAAACTGAAATGGAGACAATAACTTTTCTTACTGTATCACACACACACACATACACACATACATACACACACACACACACACACACACACACACACACACATAAATACACACACACACACACACACACACACACATAAATACACACACACACACACACCAGAGGCGATTGCTCTAAGACTGCAAGGGAAGCTCAGCTTCCCCTAAAATGTCAAAAAATAAGTGATCAAAAATATTCTGTTGTGTGTACATGTCATTGAATAAATATACACTACAACGCGCTCAACTTTTGTTCAGTCATTGGATAAATGCTGGGCTTTGTCCTGCCCATCGGATGCTCAGCGTCTCTGGGGGTCTATGGGGCAGTGGGCTGGCCTCGGCTGGCCCGGACGCTCAGCTTCTGCATGATGATTGGATGATCTGTCTGAGGCTGAATCCCTTTTTGATTGACAGCGAAATGAGCGAATCAGCGATCCTTTGGTGTAAAGATCCGTGGGAGCATTACATTTTCATTCTGTTCTGATTTGAACCGGAGACTTTCTTAATCCTCTTAGCGGCAATTTCTTTGTTAAAATGACAAATGTGACAAATGTGACAAATCGAGCTTCTATTTCTGGTGGGTTTTTTTGTAGCTGCTTGTGTTTGGAGACTGACTTCTTTCACTCTTTCTTTTTCTATCACACACACTACACCACACACACACTACACCACACACACACACACACACACACACTACACCACACACACACACACACACACACACACACACACACACACACACACTACACCACACACACACACACACACACACACACACACCACACACACACACACACTACACCACACACACACACACACTACACCACACACACACACACACACACACACACACACTACACCACACACACACACACACACACCCACACACACACACACACACACACACACATACACTACACCACACACACACACTACACCACACACACACACACACACACACACTACATCACACACACACACTACACCACACACACACACACACACACACATACACACTACACCACACACACACACACACACATTACACAAAAAGGGGTTGTTTACTTTACAAAATGAAAATATATTGGACTTATTTAGGTTTTGGCTGAACATTGAGGAATAAAATGTGTTTGGTTTGGTTCAATTCAAATGATTTAAAATGGCTCCTACTGAGCAGCTCTGTTCCAAACGGAAATGAGGAGCAAGTAGAAACAAGCTGCACAGGTGCAGTTTCACTGAAGCAGGTTAAAAACGGAATCTACATCCACAAAATACGTGGAAATAAACTTAGGAAGAATGTAGATATAGTTTTACCTCAAAACGTCAGAAATATTGGATTATTTCATTGATTTATAACTTTAAATATTGCTTTAAAGCCTTCGCTGCTGAAAACTATTTTTTGAAACTCAGAAACAAACAACAACCAACAAAATACATCCCCAAGCCCTAAATATTCACCTCTTGTGCATCATAAGTAATTTTTGTTTTTTTATTTTTGAGGAATAATCGTTTCCATATTTGCTTTTGTTGTGGCGTCAGTAATCACTGATTACTCAAAAACAGTGGCATCACTGGCTGCTGTTCAGAATGTTGATGTAGTAAAGGCGTAATAACTGTAAAGGAGAGTGTAAGAAGGGCAGTAACGTCCAGCCTTGGCCAGGGAGCAAGATTTTGGAGCTTACAGTTTATTTACAAATATTTCAACTTAAACTTTAGTTATCTGAGCTGTTTCTCATACTGTGATTATCATGAAAACCACCGTGATGCATTTTAGCATCTTCGCTAACAGTAGTTTTGTTCACCTCACAATGAGATCTACACCCAAAGAGCATGCCTCGCTGAGTCATTGTAACTCCTCCCTAAACGATGACCATGAGAAGCTTGTGGAAGGAGATATGCGAAGGTACACGTTATTGATGAATGAAATGAAATATGACACCAGATGCCAGTTTTCTGGGTGAATCTACTTTCTCCCTATTGTGTAATTGTATCTGGCACCTCTATCCAGTGCCCCTGTAGATTTATTCATGTCATAGCCCTGTCTAGTGTGTTCCTGCTGTCTGTCTCATTTGTTTCCTTTGTCGGTCATGTATGTATAAACACATGGCTCTTTGTTTTGTTCCTGTCTTCCTTGTCTCCGCCTTTGCTCCTCCCTCTTGTGCCTCCTCTGTGTTCCTGCCCCTCGTTATCTGTCCCAGGTGTTTCTTGTTTGTGGGTCGTTGTGGTTGTGTGTATATTTGTGGTTCAAGTCTGTGCTTAAGAGTCTTGCTAAGTTTTGGTGTTGTTTATTTCCGTGTTCTGCTGTTTAGTGATCTTGTTTAGCTCTTGTGTTTAATGTCCTAGCCTTTGTGTTTAGCCTTGTTGTTTATAGTTTAGCCTCTGTTTTGTGTTCATCATCTCTGTGTTTAGACTGTTCTGTTTTGTTCTTGTGTAGTTTCTCTATGGCGTGGCACGGTGGCGCAGTCACACAGCTGCAGGGACCTGGAGGTTGTGGGTTCGATTCTCGCTCCGGGTGACTGTCTGTGAGGAGTGTGGTGTGTTCTCTCTGTGTCTGCGTGGGTTTCCTCCGGGTGACTGTCTGTGTGGTGTGTTCTCCCTGTGTCCGCGTGGGTTTCCTCCAGGTGCTCCGGTTTCCTCCCACAGTCCAAAAACACATATTGGTAGGTTGATTGGCGACTCAAAAGTGACCCTAGGTGTGAGTGAATGTATGAGTGAATGTGTGTGTGTCTGTGTTGCCCTGTGAAGGACTGGCGCCCCCTCCAGGCTGTATTCCTGCCTTGCGCCCAATGATTCCAGGTAGGCTCTGGACCCACCGTGACCCTGAACTGGATAAGGGTTACAGATAATGGATGGATGGATTGTTTCTGTGTTTAGCCTTGTTTAGTATTAGTCCCTTTGTTTTGTTTAGTTTCTGTTTAGTGTCTAGCCTTGTGTAGTGTCCTTTGTATTTGTTTCAAGGTCTTTGTATTGTTTTTTTTTTCTGTGAATTAAATTAGTGAGTTTAGTAGTCTTTGTCTAGTTCCCTTTTTGTGTTTATTAAAAGTCTCCTGCGATTACCTCCTCCCTGTTCATTGCTCCGTGACCTCCCCTACACACCACCTGTCACCATGTGACAGTTCACAGACTCTAAACTACAGTGTGCTTTCTACTCTGTGTGTTATTTGATTCCCCAAAGGAACCATTCAAGAAACCAAGTAGTGCCAGTGCCTTGCTAGTGGCATGATTCGCTGCTGTTAATGAGTGAAAGAAGCAAACAGGTTAGATACAGTAACAGTGTCAGAAATGATGTTGTGTTTGTTAAAGGTTCATTAGTTCATATGCAATACATTTCAACAGGACACAGATGCACATGCAGTAGACAGTTGTGGGAGTTTGGTGTCATCACTGAAGATGTGGAGATCCCTCATGTGCTGGCGAACATTGCGCTTGATGATGTTGTGTTGTTTGGTCTTCAGCACCCACAAGGACTGAGCAGCACCTTCACAGTGCTCCAGAAGATCATCATGAACCTCGCTGCAAAGATTATCACCAAAGGTGCAGGTCCTAAAGAACAAGCTTCTACAGTGAGTAGTTTTGCAAAATAAACACTTTTTAAGGCCCGAAAGCATTAACGGCTGGATACCTGTAGGTTCTCAAACGTGCAGGGGTTAGACAATGAAACTGAAACACCTGTCATTGTAGTGTGGGAGGTTTCATGGCTAAATTGGAGCAGCTTGGTGGACAGTCTTCATTAACTCCACACTGCACCAGTAAGACCATGTGCATCCAATGGTTCAAACATTGTGTCCTGAAGGCGGTGCCGTGTATCAGGACGACAATGCACCAATACACACAGCAAGACTGGTGAAAGATTGGTTTGATGAACATGAAAGTGAAGTTGAACATCTCCCATGGCCTGCACAGTCACCAGATCTAAATATTATTGAGCCACTGTGGGGTGTTTTGGAGGAGCGTCAGGAAACGTTTTCCTCCACCAGCATCACGTAGAGACCTGGCCACTATCCTGCAAGAAGAATGGCTTCAAATCCCTCTGACCACTGTGCAGGACTTGTGTATGTCATTCCCAAGACGAACTGATACTGTATTGGCTGCAAAAGGATGCCCTACACCACACTAATGAATTACTGTGGTCTAAAACCAGGTGTTTTACTTTCATTGTCCAACCCCTGTATATGTATTGGCTGTATGATTTTGTCCAAATGAATCCTCTGAATCTCCCTAATAGTTTTCCTGGGGGTGTTGAATACTTCCTGTAAATAAAGGTTCAGAAGAGCCTAGTCAGTCCAATATATCCTACATTGCATCTGTATTTTGCTTTACTGGACGTATAACAAGCTCATAAATTCAATTCCAATATACTCAATACCAATAAACCTATTTAGAGAAAATCCCAGTTATTTTTTGGGTGAAAAATGTGACCTCCTCAGATCTTCTTCAAACCCACGCCGTGTGTCAGGGAGGTCCTGACGAAGAGAGTGGTGTGGTCATTTTTGCCCTACCACATCCCAAAGCTGAGATATAGGGACATGGTGTGCTGCATAAAATGTATAACTGTAAATTTCATGATAGGATTCCTACTTCCAGTGAAGCTAGGTAAACACATGTGTAGAAGGGTGTGATCAGAAAAGTCTAGTCTCTCCAGTATATCCTACATTGCATCTGTATTTTACTTTATCGGACGTATAACAAGCTCATGAATTCAATTCCAACAAACCTATTGAGAGAAAATCCCAGTTACGTTAGTCCTCATATCTCAGCTTTGGGATGAGATAGGCTGAAAATAATCACACCCCTGTTTAAGTCAGGATGTGCTTAATCAACATCGTGAGTTTGGAAGAAATCTGAGACGGTCAAAAATTTAGTCTAAAAAAACACAAAGGGGTACCCCTTAGTTTTTTTTTTTTTTTTTTTGTGTGAAAAATGTGACCTCCTCAGATCTTCTTCAAACCCACACCGTGTGTCAGGGAGGTCCTGACAAAGAGAGTGGTGTGGTCATTTTTGCCCTACCACATCCCAAAGCTGACATATAGGGACATGTTGTGCTGCATAAAATGTATAACTGTAAATTTCATGATAGGATTCCTACTTCCAGTGAAGCTAGGTAAACACATGAGTAGAAGGGTGTGATCAGAAAAGTCTAGTCCCTCCATTATATGCTACATTGCATCTGTATTTTGCTTTATTAGACGTATAACAAGCTCATAAATTCAATTCCAATATACTCAAAACCAATAAACCTATTGAGAGAAAATCCCAGTTACGTGAGTCCTCATATCTCAGCTTTGGGATGAGATAGGCTGAAAATAATCACACCCCTGTGTAAGTCAGGATGTGCTTAATCAACATCGTGAGTTTGGAAGAAATCTGAGACGGTCAAAGATTTACTCTAAAAAAACACAAAGGGGTACACCTTAGTGTTTTTTTGGATGAAAAATGTGACCTCCTCAGATCTTCTTCAAACCCACACCGTGTGTCAGGGACGTCCTGACGAAGAGAGTGGTGTGGTCATTTTTGCTCTACCACATCCCAAAGCTGACATATAGGGACATGTTGTGCTGCATAAAATGTATAACTGTAAATTTCATGATAGGATTCCTACTTCCAGTGAAGCTAGGTAAACACATGAGTAGAAGGGTGTGATCAGAAAAGTCTAGTCCCTCCATTATATGCCACATTGCAGCTGTATTTTGCTTTATTAAACGTATAACAAGCTCATAAATTCAATTACAATATACTCAAGACCAATAAACCTATTGAGAGAAAATCCCAGTTACGTTAGTCCTCATATCTCGGCTTTGGGATGAGATAGGCTGAAAATAATCACACCCCTGTGTAAGTCAGGATGTGCTTAATCAACATTGTGAGTTTGGAAGAAATCTGAGACGGTCAAAAATTTACTCTAAAATAACACAAAGGGTAACCCTTAGTGTTTTTTTGGGTGAAATATGTGACCTCCTCAGATCTTCTTCAAACCCACAACGTGTGTCAGGGAGATCCTGACAAAGAGAGTGGTGTGGTCATTTTTGCCCTACCACATCCCAAAGCTGACATATAGGGACATGTTGTGCTGCATTAAATGTATAACTGTAAATTTCATGATAGGATTCCTACTTCCAGTGAAGCTAGGTAAACACATGAGTAGAAGGGTGTGATCAGAAAAGTCTAGTCCCTCCATTATATGCTACATTGCATCTGTATTTTGCTTTATTAGACGTATAACAAGCTCATAAATTCAATTCCAATATATTCAGTACCAATAAATCTACTGAGAGAAAATCCCAGTTACGTTAGTCCTCATATCTCAGCTTTGGGATGAGATAGTCTGAAAATAATCACACCCCTGTGTAAGTCAGGATGTGCTTAATCAACATCGTGAGTTTGGAAAAAATCTGAGAAAGTCAAAAATTTAGTCTAAAAAAACACAAAGGGGTACCACTTAGTGTTTTTTTGGGTGAAAAATGTGACCTCCTCAGATCTTCTTCAAACCCACACCGTGTGTCAGGGAGGTCCTGACGAAGAGAGTGGTGTGGTCATTTTTGCCCTACCACATCCCAAAGCTGAGATATAGGGACATGTTGTGCTTCATAAAATGTATAACTGTAAATTTCATGATAGGATTCCTACTTCCAGTGAAGCTAGGTAAACACATGAGTAGAAGGGTGTGATCAGAAAAGTCTAGTCCCTCCATTATATGCTACATTGCATCTGTATTTTGCTTTATTAGACGTATAACAAGCTCATAAATTCAATTCCAATACACTCAATACCAATATACCTATTGAGAGAAAATCCCAGTTACGTTAGTCCTCATATCTCAGCTTTGGGATGAGATAGGCTGAAAATAATCACACCCCTGTGTAAGTCAGGATGTGCTTAATCAACATTGTAAGTTTGGAAGAAATCTGAGACGGTCAAAAATTTACTCTAAAATAACACAAAGGGTAACCCTTAGTTTTTTTTTTGGGTGAAAAATGTGACCTCCACAGATCTTCTTCAAACCCACACCGTGTGTCAGGGAGGTTCTGACGAAGAGAGCGGTGTGGTCATTTTTGCCCTACCACATCCCAAAGCTGAGATATAGGGACATGTTGTGCTGCATAAAATGTATAACTGTAAATTTCATGATAGGATTCCTACTTCCAGTGAAGCTATGTAAACACATGAGTAGAAGGGTGTGATCAGAAAAGTCTAGTCCCTCCATTATATGCTACATTGCATCTGTATTTTGCTTTATTAGACGTATAACAAGCTCATAAATTCAATTCCAATATACTCAATACCAATAAACCTATTGAGAGAAAATCCCAGTTACGTTAGTCCTCATATCTCAGCTTTGGGATGAGATAGGCTGAAAATAATCACACCCCTGTGTAAGTCAGGATGTGCTTAATCAACATTGTAAGTTTGGAAGAAATCTGAGACGGTCAAAAATTTACTCTAAAATAACACAAAGGGTAACCCTTAGTTTTTTTTTGGGTGAAAAATGTGACCTCCACAGATCTTCTTCAAACCCACACCGTGTGTCAGGGAGGTTCTGACGAAGAGAGCGGTGTGGTCATTTTTGCCCTACCACATCCCAAAGCTGAGATATAGGGACATGTTGTGCTGCATAAAATGTATAACTGTAAATTTCATGATAGGATTCCTACTTCCAGTGAAGCTATGTAAACACATGAGTAGAAGGGTGTGATCAGAAAAGTCTAGTCCCTCCATTATATGCTACATTGCATCTGTATTTTGCTTTATTAGACGTATAACAAGCTCATAAATTCAATTCCAATATACTCAATACCAATAAACCTATTGAGAGAAAATCCCAGTTACGTTAGTCCTCATATCTCAGCTTTGGGATGAGATAGGCTGAAAATAATCACACCACTGTGTAAGTCAGGATGTGCTTAATCAACATCGTGAGTTTGGAAGAAATCTGAGACGGTCAAAAATTTACTCTAAAATAACACAAAGGGTAACCCTTAGTTTTTTTTTGGGTGAAAAATGTGACCTCCACAGATCTTCTTCAAACCCACACCGTGTGTCAGGGAGGTTCTGACGAAGAGAGCGGTGTGGTCATTTTTGCCCTACCACATCCCAAAGCTGAGATATAGGGACATGTTGTGCTGCATAAAATGTATAACTGTAAATTTCATGATAGGATTCCTACTTCCAGTGAAGCTATGTAAACACATGAGTAGAAGGGTGTGATCAGAAAAGTCTAGTCCCTCCATTATATGCTACATTGCATCTGTATTTTGCTTTATTAGACGTATAACAAGCTCATAAATTCAATTCCAATATACTCAATACCAATAAACCTATTGAGAGAAAATCCCAGTTACGTTAGTCCTCATATCTCAGCTTTGGGATGAGATAGGCTGAAAATAATCACACCACTGTGTAAGTCAGGATGTGCTTAATCAACATCGTGAGTTTGGAAGAAATCTGAGACGGTCACAAATTTAGTCTAAAAAATCACAAAGGGATACCACTTAGTGTTTTTTTGGGTGAAAAATGTGACCTCCTCAGATCTTCTTCAAACCCACACCGTGTGTCAGGGAGGTCCTGACGAAGAGAGTGGTGTGGTCATTTTTGCCCTACCACATCCCAAAGCTGACATATAGGGACATGTTGTGCTGCACAAAATGTATAACTGTAAATTTCATGATAGGATTCCTACTTCCAGTGAAGCTAGGTAAACACATGAGTAGAAGGGTGTGATCAGAAAAGTCTAGTCCCTCCATTATATGCCACATTGCAGCTGTATTTTGCTTTATTAGACGTATAACAAGCTCATAAATTCAATTCCAATATACTCAATACCAATAAACCTATTGAGAGAAAATCCCAGTTACGTTAGTCCTCATATCTCAGCTTTGGGATGAGATAGGCTGAAAAGAATCACACCCCTGTGTAAGTCAGGATGTGCTTAATCAACATTGTGAGTTTGGAAGAAATCTGAGACGGTCAAAAATTTAGTCTAAAAAATCACAAAGGGGTACCACTTAGTGTTTTTTTGGGTGAAAAATGTGACCTCCTCAGATCTTCTTCAAACCCACACCGTGTGTCAGGGAGGGCCTGACGAAGAGAGTGGTGTGGTCATTTTTACCCTACTACATCCCAAAGCTGACATATAGGGACATGTTGTGCTGCACAAAATGTATAACTGTAAATTTCATGATAGGATTCCTACTTCCACTGAAGCTAGGTAAACACATGAGTAGAAGGGTGTGATCAGAAAAGTCTAGTCTCTCCATTATATGCTACATTGCATCTGTATTTTGCTTTATTAGACGTATAACAAGCTCATAAATTCAATTCCAATATACTCAATACCAATAAACCTATTGAGAGAAAATCCCAGTTACGTTAGTCCTCATATCTCAGCTTTGGGATGAGATAGGCTGAAAAGAACCACACCCCTGTGTAAGTCAGGATGTGCTTAATCAACATCGTGAGTTTGGAAGAAATCTGAGACAGTCAAAAATTTAGTCTAAAAAAACACAAAGGGGTACCCCTCAGTGATTTTTTGGGTGAAAAATGTGACCTCCTCAGATCTTCTTCAAACCCACACTGTGTGTCAGGGAGGTCCTGAGGAAGAGAGTGGTGTGGTCATTTTTGCCCTACCACATCCCAAAGCTGACATATAGGGACATGTTGTGCTGCACAAAATGTATAACTGTAAATTTCATGATAGGATTCCTACTTCCAGTGAAGCTAGGTAAACACATGAGTAGAAGGGTGTGATCAGAAAAGTCTAGTCCCTCCATTATATGCTACATTGCATCTGTATTTTGCTTTATTAGACGTATAACAAGCTCATAAATTCAATTCCAATATACTCAATACCAATAAACCTATTGAGAGAAAATCCCAGTTACGTTAGTCCTCATATCTCAGCTTTGGGATGAGATAGGCTGAAAAGAACCACACCCCTGTGTAAGTCAGGATGTGCTTAATCAACATCGTGAATTTGGAAGAAATCTGAGACAGTCAAAAATTTAGTCTAAAAAAACACATAGGGGTACCCCTCAGTGATTTTTTGGGTGAAAAATGTGACCTCCTCAGATCTTCCTCAAACCCACACCGTGTGTCAGGGAGGGCCTGACGAAGAGAGTGGTGTGGTCATTTTTGCCCTACCACATCCCAAAGCTGACATATAGGGACATGTTGTGCTGCACAAAATGTATAACTGTAAATTTCATGATAGGATTCCTACTTCCAGTGAAGCTAGGTAAACACATGAGTAGAAGGGTGTGATCAGAAAAGTCTAGTCCCTCCATTATATGCTACATTGCATCTGTATTTTGCTTTATTAGACGTATAACAAGCTCATAAATTCAATTCCAATACACTCAATACCAATATACCTATTGAGAGAAAATCCCAGTTACGTTAGTCCTCATATCTCAGCTTTGGGATGAGATAGGCTGAAAATAATCACACCCCTGTGTAAGTCAGGATGTGCTTAATCAACATTGTAAGTTTGGAAGAAATCTGAGACGGTCAAAAATTTACTCTAAAATAACACAAAGGGTAACCCTTAGTTTTTTTTTGGGTGAAAAATGTGACCTCCACAGATCTTCTTCAAACCCACACCGTGTGTCAGGGAGGTTCTGACGAAGAGAGCGGTGTGGTCATTTTTGCCCTACCACATCCCAAAGCTGAGATATAGGGACATGTTGTGCTGCATAAAATGTATAACTGTAAATTTCATGATAGGATTCCTACTTCCAGTGAAGCTATGTAAACACATGAGTAGAAGGGTGTGATCAGAAAAGTCTAGTCCCTCCATTATATGCTACATTGCATCTGTATTTTGCTTTATTAGACGTATAACAAGCTCATAAATTCAATTCCAATATACTCAATACCAATAAACCTATTGAGAGAAAATCCCAGTTACGTTAGTCCTCATATCTCAGCTTTGGGATGAGATAGGCTGAAAATAATCACACCACTGTGTAAGTCAGGATGTGCTTAATCAACATCGTGAGTTTGGAAGAAATCTGAGACGGTCAAAAATTTACTCTAAAATAACACAAAGGGTAACCATTAGTTTTTTTTTGGGTGAAAAATGTAACCTCCACAGATCTTCTTCAAACCCACACCGTGTGTCAGGGAGGTTCTGACGAAGAGAGCGGTGTGGTCATTTTTGCCCTACCACATCCCAAAGCTGAGATATAGGGACATGTTGTGCTGCATAAAATGTATAACTGTAAATTTCATGATAGGATTCCTACTTCCAGTGAAGCTATGTAAACACATGAGTAGAAGGGTGTGATCAGAAAAGTCTAGTCCCTCCATTATATGCTACATTGCATCTGTATTTTGCTTTATTAGACGTATAACAAGCTCATAAATTCAATTCCAATATACTCAATACCAATAAACCTATTGAGAGAAAATCCCAGTTACGTTAGTCCTCATATCTCAGCTTTGGGATGAGATAGGCTGAAAATAATCACACCACTGTGTAAGTCAGGATGTGCTTAATCAACATCGTGAGTTTGGAAGAAATCTGAGACGGTGACAAATTTAGTCTAAAAAATCACAAAGGGATACCACTTAGTGTTTTTTTGGGTGAAAAATGTGACCTCCTCAGATCTTCTTCAAACCCACACTGTGTGTCAGGGAGGTCCTGACGAAGAGAGTGGTGTGGTCATTTTTGCCCTACCACATCCCAAAGCTGACATATAGGGACATGTTGTGCTGCACAAAATGTATAACTGTAAATTTCATGATAGGATTCCTACTTCCAGTGAAGCTAGGTAAACACATGAGTAGAAGGGTGTGATCAGAAAAGTCTAGTCCCTCCATTATATGCTACATTGCATCTGTATTTTGCTTTATTAGACGTATAACAAGCTCATAAATTCAATTCCAATATACTCAATACCAATAAACCTATTGAGAGAAAATCCCAGTTACGTTAGTCCTCATATCTCAGCTTTGGGATGAGATAGGCTGAATAGAACCACACCCCTGTGTAAGTCAGGATGTGCTTAATCAACATCGTGAATTTGGAAGAAATCTGAGACAGTCAAAAATTTAGTCTAAAATAACACAAAGGGTAACCCTTAGTTTTTTTTTGGGTGAAAAATGTGACCTCCACAGATCTTCTTCAAACCCACACCGTGTGTCAGGGAGGTTCTGACGAAGAGAGCGGTGTGGTCATTTTTGCCCTACCACATCCCAAAGCTGAGATATAGGGACATGTTGTGCTGCACAAAATGTATAACTGTAAATTTCATGATAGGATTCCTACTTCCACTGAAGCTAGGTAAACACATGAGTAGAAGGGTGTGATCAGAAAAGTCTAGTCCCTCCATTATATGCTACATTGCATCTGTATTTTGCTTTATTAGACGTATAACAAGCTCATAAATTCAATTCCAATACACTCAATACCAATATACCTATTGAGAGAAAATCCCAGTTACGTTAGTCCTCATATCTCAGCTTTGGGATGAGATAGGCTGAAAATAATCACACCCCTGTGTAAGTCAGGATGTGCTTAATCAACATTGTAAGTTTGGAAGAAATCTGAGACGGTCAAAAATTTACTCTAAAATAACACAAAGGGTAACCCTTAGTTTTTTTTTGGGTGAAAAATGTGACCTCCACAGATCTTCTTCAAACCCACACCGTGTGTCAGGGAGGTTCTGACGAAGAGAGCGGTGTCGTCATTTTTGCCCTACCACATCCCAAAGCTGAGATATAGGGACATGTTGTGCTGCATAAAATGTATAACTGTAAATTTCATGATAGGATTCCTACTTCCACTGAAGCTAGGTAAACACATGAGTAGAAGGGTGTGATCAGAAAAGTCTAGTCTCTCCATTATATGCTACATTGCATCTGTATTTTGCTTTATTAGACGTATAACAAGCTCATAAATTCAATTCCAATATACTCAATACCAATAAACCTATTGAGAGAAAATCCCAGTTACGTTAGTCCTCATATCTCAGCTTTGGGATGAGATAGGCTGAAAAGAACCACACCCCTGTGTAAGTCAGGATGTGCTTAATCAACATCGTGAGTTTGGAAGAAATCTGAGACAGTCAAAAATTTAGTCTAAAAAAACACAAAGGGGTACCCCTCAGTGATTTTTTGGGTGAAAAATGTGACCTCCTCAGATCTTCTTCAAACCCACACTGTGTGTCAGGGAGGTCCTGAGGAAGAGAGTGGTGTGGTCATTTTTGCCCTACCACATCCCAAAGCTGACATATAGGGACATGTTGTGCTGCACAAAATGTATAACTGTAAATTTCATGATAGGATTCCTACTTCCAGTGAAGCTAGGTAAACACATGAGTAGAAGGGTGTGATCAGAAAAGTCTAGTCCCTCCATTATATGCTACATTGCATCTGTATTTTGCTTTATTAGACGTATAACAAGCTCATAAATTCAATTCCAATATACTCAATACCAATAAACCTATTGAGAGAAAATCCCAGTTACGTTAGTCCTCATATCTCAGCTTTGGGATGAGATAGGCTGAAAAGAACCACACCCCTGTGTAAGTCAGGATGTGCTTAATCAACATCGTGAATTTGGAAGAAATCTGAGACAGTCAAAAATTTAGTCTAAAAAACACATAGGGGTACCCCTCAGTGATTTTTTGGGTGAAAAATGTGACCTCCTCAGATCTTCCTCAAACCCACACCGTGTGTCAGGGAGGGCCTGACGAAGAGAGTGGTGTGGTCATTTTTGCCCTACCACATCCCAAAGCTGACATATAGGGACATGTTGTGCTGCACAAAATGTATAACTGTAAATTTCATGATAGGATTCCTACTTCCAGTGAAGCTAGGTAAACACATGAGTAGAAGGGTGTGATCAGAAAAGTCTAGTCCCTCCATTATATGCTACATTGCATCTGTATTTTGCTTTATTAGACGTATAACAAGCTCATAAATTCAATTCCAATACACTCAATACCAATATACCTATTGAGAGAAAATCCCAGTTACGTTAGTCCTCATATCTCAGCTTTGGGATGAGATAGGCTGAAAATAATCACACCCCTGTGTAAGTCAGGATGTGCTTAATCAACATTGTAAGTTTGGAAGAAATCTGAGACGGTCAAAAATTTACTCTAAAATAACACAAAGGGTAACCCTTAGTTTTTTTTTGGGTGAAAAATGTGACCTCCACAGATCTTCTTCAAACCCACACCGTGTGTCAGGGAGGTTCTGACGAAGAGAGCGGTGTGGTCATTTTTGCCCTACCACATCCCAAAGCTGAGATATAGGGACATGTTGTGCTGCATAAAATGTATAACTGTAAATTTCATGATAGGATTCCTACTTCCAGTGAAGCTATGTAAACACATGAGTAGAAGGGTGTGATCAGAAAAGTCTAGTCCCTCCATTATATGCTACATTGCATCTGTATTTTGCTTTATTAGACGTATAACAAGCTCATAAATTCAATTCCAATATACTCAATACCAATAAACCTATTGAGAGAAAATCCCAGTTACGTTAGTCCTCATATCTCAGCTTTGGGATGAGATAGGCTGAAAATAATCACACCACTGTGTAAGTCAGGATGTGCTTAATCAACATCGTGAGTTTGGAAGAAATCTGAGACGGTCAAAAATTTACTCTAAAATAACACAAAGGGTAACCATTAGTTTTTTTTTGGGTGAAAAATGTAACCTCCACAGATCTTCTTCAAACCCACACCGTGTGTCAGGGAGGTTCTGACGAAGAGAGCGGTGTGGTCATTTTTGCCCTACCACATCCCAAAGCTGAGATATAGGGACATGTTGTGCTGCATAAAATGTATAACTGTAAATTTCATGATAGGATTCCTACTTCCAGTGAAGCTATGTAAACACATGAGTAGAAGGGTGTGATCAGAAAAGTCTAGTCCCTCCATTATATGCTACATTGCATCTGTATTTTGCTTTATTAGACGTATAACAAGCTCATAAATTCAATTCCAATATACTCAATACCAATAAACCTATTGAGAGAAAATCCCAGTTACGTTAGTCCTCATATCTCAGCTTTGGGATGAGATAGGCTGAAAATAATCACACCACTGTGTAAGTCAGGATGTGCTTAATCAACATCGTGAGTTTGGAAGAAATCTGAGACGGTGACAAATTTAGTCTAAAAAATCACAAAGGGATACCACTTAGTGTTTTTTTGGGTGAAAAATGTGACCTCCTCAGATCTTCTTCAAACCCACACTGTGTGTCAGGGAGGTCCTGACGAAGAGAGTGGTGTGGTCATTTTTGCCCTACCACATCCCAAAGCTGACATATAGGGACATGTTGTGCTGCACAAAATGTATAACTGTAAATTTCATGATAGGATTCCTACTTCCAGTGAAGCTAGGTAAACACATGAGTAGAAGGGTGTGATCAGAAAAGTCTAGTCCCTCCATTATATGCTACATTGCATCTGTATTTTGCTTTATTAGACGTATAACAAGCTCATAAATTCAATTCCAATATACTCAATACCAATAAACCTATTGAGAGAAAATCCCAGTTACGTTAGTCCTCATATCTCAGCTTTGGGATGAGATAGGCTGAATAGAACCACACCCCTGTGTAAGTCAGGATGTGCTTAATCAACATCGTGAATTTGGAAGAAATCTGAGACAGTCAAAAATTTAGTCTAAAATAACACAAAGGGTAACCCTTAGTTTTTTTTTGGGTGAAAAATGTGACCTCCACAGATCTTCTTCAAACCCACACCGTGTGTCAGGGAGGTTCTGACGAAGAGAGCGGTGTGGTCATTTTTGCCCTACCACATCCCAAAGCTGAGATATAGGGACATGTTGTGCTGCACAAAATGTATAACTGTAAATTTCATGATAGGATTCCTACTTCCACTGAAGCTAGGTAAACACATGAGTAGAAGGGTGTGATCAGAAAAGTCTAGTCCCTCCATTATATGCTACATTGCATCTGTATTTTGCTTTATTAGACGTATAACAAGCTCATAAATTCAATTCCAATACACTCAATACCAATATACCTATTGAGAGAAAATCCCAGTTACGTTAGTCCTCATATCTCAGCTTTGGGATGAGATAGGCTGAAAATAATCACACCCCTGTGTAAGTCAGGATGTGCTTAATCAACATTGTAAGTTTGGAAGAAATCTGAGACGGTCAAAAATTTACTCTAAAATAACACAAAGGGTAACCCTTAGTTTTTTTTTGGGTGAAAAATGTGACCTCCACAGATCTTCTTCAAACCCACACCGTGTGTCAGGGAGGTTCTGACGAAGAGAGCGGTGTCGTCATTTTTGCCCTACCACATCCCAAAGCTGAGATATAGGGACATGTTGTGCTGCATAAAATGTATAACTGTAAATTTCATGATAGGATTCCTACTTCCAGTGAAGCTATGTAAACACATGAGTAGAAGGGTGTGATCAGAAAAGTCTAGTCCCTCCATTATATGCTACATTGCATCTGTATTTTGCTTTATTAGACGTATAACAAGCTCATAAATTCAATTCCAATATACTCAATACCAATAAACCTATTGAGAGAAAATCCCAGTTACGTTAGTCCTCATATCTCAGCTTTGGGATGAGATAGGCTGAAAAGAACCACACCCCTGTGTAAGTCAGGATGTGCTTAATCAACATTGTGAGTTTGGAAGAAATCTGAGACGGTCAAAAATTTAGTCTAAAAAATCACAAAGGGGTACCACTTAGTGTTTTTTTGGGTGAAAAATGTGACCTCCTCAGATCTTCTTCAAACCCACACCGTGTGTCAGGGAGGGCCTGACGAAGAGAGTGGTGTGGTCATTTTTGCCCTACCACATCCCAAAGCTGACATATAGGGACATGTTGTGCTGCACAAAATGTATAACTGTAAATTTCATGATAGGATTCCTACTTCCACTGAAGCTAGGTAAACACATGAGTAGAAGGGTGTGATCAGAAAAGTCTAGTCCCTCCATTATATGCTACATTGCATCTGTATTTTGCTTTATTAGACGTATAACAAGCTCATAAATTCAATTCCAATATACTCAATACCAATAAACCCATTGAGAGAAAATCCCAGTTAAGTTAGTCCTCATATCTCAGCTTTGGGATGAGATAGGCTGAAAATAATCACACCCCTGTGTAAGTCAGGATGTGCTTAATCAACATCGTGAGTTTGGAAGAAATCTGAGACGGTCAAAAATTTAGTCTAAAAAATCACAAAGGGGTACCACTTAGTTTTTTTTTTTGGGTGAAAGATGTGACCTCCTCAGATCTTCTTCAAACCCACACCGTGTGTCAGGGAGGTCCTGACAAAAAGAGTGGTTTGGTCATTTTTGCCCTACCACATCCCAAAGCTGACATATAGGGACATGTTGTGCTGCACAAAATGTATAACTGAAAATTTCATGATAGAATTCCTACTTCCAGTGAAGCTAGGTAAACACATGAGTAGAAGGGTGTGATCAGAAAAGTCTAGTCCCTCCATTATATGCCACATTGCAGCTGTAATTTGCTTTATTAAACGTATAACAAGCTCATAAATTCAATTCCAATATACTCAATACCAATAAACCTATTGAGAGAAAATCCCAGTTACGTTAGTCCTCATATCTCAGCTTTGGGATGAGATAGGCTGAAAAGAATCACACCACTGTGTAAGTCAGGATGTGCTTAATCAACATCGTGAGTTTGGAAGAAATCTGAGACAGTCAAAAATTTAGTCTAAAAAAACACAAAGGGGTACCCCTTAGTGTTTTTTTGGGTGAAAAATGTGACCTCCTCAGATCTTCTTCAAACCCACACCGTGTGTCAGGGAGGTCCTGACGAAGGGAGTGGTGTGGTCACTTTTGCCCTACCACATCCCAAAGCTGACATATAGGGACATGTTGTGCTGCATAAAATGTATAACTGTAAATTTCATGATAGGATTCCTACTTCCAGTGAAGCTAGGTAAACACATGAGTAGAAGGGTGTGATCAGAAAAGTCTAGTCCCTCCATTATATGCCACATTGCAGCTGTATTTTGCTTTATTAAACGTATAACAAGCTCATAAATTCAATTCCAATATACTCAATACCAATAAACCTATTGAGAGAAAATCCCAGTTACGTTAGTCCTCATATCTCAGCTTTGGAATGAGATAGGCTGAAAAGAATCACACCACTGTGTAAGTCAGGATGTGCTTAATCAACATCGTGAGTCTGGAAGAAATCTGAGACAGTCAAAAATTTAGTCTAAAAAAACACAAAGGGGTACCACTTAGTGTTTTTTTGGGTGAAAAATGTGACCTCCTCAGATCTTCTTCAAACCCACACCGTGTGTCAGGGAGGTCCTGACGAAGAGAGTGGTGTGGTTATTTTTGCCCTACCACATCCCAAAGCTGAGATAAAGGGACATGTTGTGCTGCATAAAATGTATAACTGTAAATTTCATGATAGGATTCCTACTTCCAGTAAAGCTAGGTAAACACATGAGTAGAAGGGTGTGATCAGAAAAGTCTAGTCCCTCCATTATATGCCACATTGCATCTGTATTTTGCTTTATTAAACGTATAACAAGCTCATAAATTCATTTCCAATATACTCAATACCAATAAACCTATTGAGAGAAAATCCCAGTTACGTTAGTCCTCATATCTCAGCTTTGGGATGAGATAGGCTGAAAAGAATCACACCACTGTGTAAGTCAGGATGTGCTTAATCAACATCGTGAGTCTGGAAGAAATCTGAGACAGTCAAAAATTTAATCTAAAAAAACACAAAGGGGTACCCCTTAGTGTTTTTTTGGGTGAAAAATGTGACCTCCTCAGATCTTCTTCAAACCCACACCGTGTGTCAGGGAGGTCCTGACGAAGAGAGTGGTGTGGTCACTTTTGCCCTACCACATCCCAAAGCTGACATATAGGGACATGTTGTGCTGCATAAAATGTATAACTGTAAATTTCATGATAGGATTCCTACTTCCAGTGAAGCTAGGTAAACACATGAGTAGAAGGGTGTGATCAGAAAAGTCTAGTCCTTCCATTATATGCCACATTGCAGCTGTATTTTGCTTTATTAAACGTATAACAAGCTCATAAATTCAATTCCAATATACTCAATACCAATAAACCTATTGAGAGAAAATCCCAGTTACGTTAGTCCTCATATCTCAGCTTTGGGATGAGATAGGCTGAAAAGAATCACACCACTGTGTAAGTCAGGATGTGCTTAATCAATATCGTGAGTCTGGAAGAAATCTGAGACAGTCAAAAATTTAGTCTAAAAAAACACAAAGGGGTACCCCTTAGTGTTTTTTTGGGTGAAAAATGTGACCTCCTCAGATCTTCTTCAAACCCACACCGTGTGTCAGGGAGGTCCTGACGAAGAGAGTGGTGTGGTCACTTTTGCCCTACCACATCCCAAAGCTGACATATAGGGACATGTTGTGCTGCATAAAATGTATAACTGTAAATTTCATGATAGGATTCCTACTTCCAGTGAAGCTAGGTAAACACATGAGTAGAAGGGTGTGATCAGAAAAGTCTAGTCCCTCCATTATATGCCACATTGCATCTGTATTTTGCTTTATTAAACGTATAACAAGCTCATAAATTCATTTCCAATATACTCAATACCAATAAACCTATTGAGAGAAAATCCCAGTTACGTTAGTCCTCATATCTCAGCTTTGGGATGAGATAGGCTGAAAAGAATCACACCACTGTGTAAGTCAGGATGTGCTTAATCAACATCGTGAGTCTGGAAGAAATCTGAGACAGTCAAAAATTTAATCTAAAAAAACACAAAGGGGTACCCCTTAGTGTTTTTTTGGGTGAAAAATGTGACCTCCTCAGATCTTCATCAAACCCACACCGTGTGTCAGGGAGGTCCTGACGAAGAGAGTGGTGTGGTCACTTTTGCCCTACCACATCCCAAAGCTGACATATAGGGACATGTTGTGCTGCATAAAATGTATAACTGTAAATTTCATGATAGGATTCCTACTTCCAGTGAAGCTAGGTAAACACATGAGTAGAAGGGTGTGATCAGAAAAGTCTAGTCCCTCCATTATATGCCACATTGCAGCTGTATTTTGCTTTATTAAACGTATAACAAGTTCATAAATTCAATTCCAATATACTCAATACCAATAAACCTATTGAGAGAAAATCCCAGTTACGTTTGTTCTCATATCTCAGCTTTGGGATGAGATAGGCTGAAAAGAATCACACCCCTGTGTAAGTCAGGATATGCTTAATCAACATCGTGAGTTTGGAAGATATCTGAGACGGTCAAAAATTTAGTCTAAAAAAACACAAAGGGGTACCACTTAATGTTTTTTTGGGTGAAAAATGTGACCTCCTCAGATCTTCTTCAAACCCACACCGTGTGTCAGGGAGGTCCTGAGGAAGAGAGTGGTGTGGTCATTTTTGCCTTACCACATCCCAAAGCTGAGATAAAGGGACATGTTGTACTGCATAAAATGTATAACTGTAAATTTCATGATAGGATTCCTACTTCCAGTGAAGCTAGGTAAACACATGAGTAGAAGGTTGTGATCAGAAAAGTCTAGTCCCTCCATTATATGCCACATTGCAGCTGTATTTTGCTTTATTAAACGTATAACAAGCTCATAAATTCAATTCCAATATACTCAATACCAATAAACCTATTGAGAGAAAATCCCAGTTACGTTAGTCCTCATATCTCAGCTTTGGGATGAGATAGGCTGAAAAGAATCACACCACTGTGTAAGTCAGGATGTGCTTAATCAACATCGTGAGTTTGGAAGAAATCTGAGACAGTCAAAAATTTAGTCTAAAAAAACACAAAGGGGTACCCCTTAGTGTTTTTTTGGGTGAAAAATGTGACCTCCTCAGATCTTCTTCAAACCCACACCGTGTGTCAGGGAGGTCCTGACGAAGGGAGTGGTGTGGTCACTTTTGCCCTACCACATCCCAAAGCTGACATATAGGGACATGTTGTGCTGCATAAAATGTATAACTGTAAATTTCATGATAGGATTCCTACTTCCAGTGAAGCTAGGTAAACACATGAGTAGAAGGGTGTGATCAGAAAAGTCTAGTCCCTCCATTATATGCCACATTGCAGCTGTATTTTGCTTTATTAAACGTATAACAAGCTCATAAATTCAATTCCAATATACTCAATACCAATAAACCTATTGAGAGAAAATCCCAGTTACGTTAGTCCTCATATCTCAGCTTTGGAATGAGATAGGCTGAAAAGAATCACACCACTGTGTAAGTCAGGATGTGCTTAATCAACATCGTGAGTCTGGAAGAAATCTGAGACAGTCAAAAATTTAGTCTAAAAAAACACAAAGGGGTACCACTTAGTGTTTTTTTGGGTGAAAAATGTGACCTCCTCAGATCTTCTTCAAACCCACACCGTGTGTCAGGGAGGTCCTGACGAAGAGAGTGGTGTGGTTATTTTTGCCCTACCACATCCCAAAGCTGAGATAAAGGGACATGTTGTGCTGCATAAAATGTATAACTGTAAATTTCATGATAGGATTCCTACTTCCAGTAAAGCTAGGTAAACACATGAGTAGAAGGGTGTGATCAGAAAAGTCTAGTCCCTCCATTATATGCTACATTGCATCTGTATTTTGCTTTATTAGACGTATAACAAGCTCATAAATTCAATTCCAATATACTCAATACCAATAAACCTATTGAGAGAAAATCCCAGTTACGTTAGTCCTCATATCTCAGCTTTGGGATGAGATAGGCTGAAAAGAATCACACCACTGTGTAAGTCAGGATGTGCTTAATCAACATCGTGAGTTTGGAAGAAATCTGAGACAGTCAAAAATTTAGTCTAAAAAAACACAAAGGGGTACCCCTTAGTGTTTTTTTGGGTGAAAAATGTGACCTCCTCAGATCTTCTTCAAACCCACACCGTGTGTCAGGGAGGTCCTGACGAAGAGAGTGGTGTGGTCACTTTTGCCCTACCACATCCCAAAGCTGACATATAGGGACATGTTGTGCTGCATAAAATGTATAACTGTAAATTTCATGATAGGATTCCTACTTCCAGTGAAGCTAGGTAAACAAATGAGTAGAAGGGTGTGATCAGAAAAGTCTAGTCCCTCCATTATATGCCACATTGCATCTGTATTTTGCTTTATTAAACGTATAACAAGCTCATAAATTCATTTCCAATATACTCAATACCAATAAACCTATTGAGAGAAAATCCCAGTTACGTTAGTCCTCATATCTCAGCTTTGGGATGAGATAGGCTGAAAAGAATCACACCACTGTGTAAGTCAGGATGTGCTTAATCAACATCGTGAGTCTGGAAGAAATCTGAGACAGTCAAAAATTTAATCTAAAAAAACACAAAGGGGTACCCCTTAGTGTTTTTTTGGGTGAAAAATGTGACCTCCTCAGATCTTCTTCAAACCCACACCGTGTGTCAGGGAGGTCCTGACGAAGAGAGTGGTGTGGTCACTTTTGCCCTACCACATCCCAAAGCTGACATATAGGGACATGTTGTGCTGCATAAAATGTATAACTGTAAATTTCATGATAGGATTCCTACTTCCAGTGAAGCTAGGTAAACACATGAGTAGAAGGGTGTGATCAGAAAAGTCTAGTCCTTCCATTATATGCCACATTGCAGCTGTATTTTGCTTTATTAAACGTATAACAAGCTCATAAATTCAATTCCAATATACTCAATACCAATAAACCTATTGAGAGAAAATCCCAGTTACGTTAGTCCTCATATCTCAGCTTTGGGATGAGATAGGCTGAAAAGAATCACACCACTGTGTAAGTCAGGATGTGCTTAATCAATATCGTGAGTCTGGAAGAAATCTGAGACAGTCAAAAATTTAGTCTAAAAAAACACAAAGGGGTACCCCTTAGTGTTTTTTTGGGTGAAAAATGTGACCTCCTCAGATCTTCTTCAAACCCACACCGTGTGTCAGGGAGGTCCTGAGGAAGAGAGTGGTGTGGTCATTTTTGCCCTACCACATCCCAAAGCTGAGATAAAGGGACATGTTGTGCTGCATAAAATGTATAACTGTAAATTTCATGATAGGATTCCTACTTCCAGTGAAGCTAGGTAAACACATGAGTAGAAGGTTGTGATCAGAAAAGTCTAGTCCCTCCATTATATGCTACATTGCATCTGTATTTTGCTTTATTAGACGTATAACAAGCTCATAAATTCAATTCCAATATACTCAATACCAATAAACCTATTGAGAGAAAATCCCAGTTACGTTAGTCTTCATATCTCAGCTTTGGGATGAGATAAGCTGAAAATAATCACACCCCTGTGTAAGTCAGGATGTGTTTAATCAACATCGTGAGTTTGGAAGAAATCTGAGACAGTCAAAAATTTAGTCTAAAAAAACACAAAGGGGTACCCCTTAGTGATTTTTTGGGTGAAAAATGTGACCTCCTCAGATCTTCTTCAAACCCACACCGTGTGTCAGGGAGGTCCTGACGAAGAGAGTGGTGTGGTCACTTCTGCCCTACCACATCCCAAAGCTGACATATAGGGACATGTTGTGCTGCATAAAATGTATAACTGTAAATTTCATGATAGGATTCCTACTTCCAGTGAAGCTAGGTAAACACATGAGTAGAAGGGTGTGATCAGAAAAGTCTAGTCTCTCCATTATATGCTACATTGCATCTGTATTTTGCTTTTTTTTGCTGGCAACCCGTTTGGCTGTTTCTGTACCCGTTTGGAAGCTGTTTTGATCGCTCGGGTTTTCCTGTTTACTCGTTTCTATTGTTATTTCTATATTTATATCTGTTTTTATAACCTACTAACCATCCATAGATCTATTTTTTAGATTGTCTTCGCAGGAATATTCATTACAGAGGCACTAAAACTGCCACCGGACCCTGGAGTAACGTTCTTGGTGTAAGTTACTAAAATTCACTAAAAGCGGTAAGTACCTGCAATTCCATGGCTACTACTGGCTGTTTTGCCTGCTCAGAGTGTGGCATGTTTAGTTTAACGCCCTTTTCCACCTCTAGCGATAAATATAGTGGTTGTATTTGTAGTAAGTGTCAGCTAGTTAGCTCTCTGGTGGATAAAGTGGACCAGCTAGAAGTGCGCATCCGGAGCTTATTATTGTTGAGGGATAAACAGCGAGATTCAGTGTTAGCAACTCCGGGTGCCTTAGGGAGAGTTAGCACCCCCACGACTCCGGCGTTAGAGCCCTCACAGCGGGGTGAATGGGTGACGTCTCGGCGTCATAGCCGGAAAGCTAAGGCTGATGCTAACGCTGAGGCCAAAGCTAGCCCACCGGGACACCACGCTCCTCCGATTCGCGTGTCAAACAGGTTTGCCCCGCTCAGCGAAGCACCCGCTGAGGAGCCTGTTAAGAGTGCTCTGGTTATAGGAGACTCTATTGTTCGGCACGTGAAATTAGCTACTCCTTTAGGGGCGCCGGCAGTAACAGTTAGCTGTTTATCGGGAGCCAGAGCGCCGGATATTAGTGGCAACCTTAGACTGTTAGCTAATAGGAGATATTCAAGGGTAGTCATTCATGTAGGGGCCAATGATATTCGTCTGCGGCAGTCTGAGGTAACTAAGGGTAATATTAGAGAGGTGATTAAACTGGCCCAGACGATGTCCGATGCCGTAATCTGCTCTGGCCCCATACCAATGCGGCGTGGCGACGAAGCTTACAGCAGACTTTGGGCGTTAAACTGCTGGATGTCCAAGTGGTGTTCCGAAAATCAAGTGGGCTTTATAGACAATTGGCTATGTTTTGAGGGCAAGCCTGGTCTTATAGGTAGGGATGGTATCCACCCCACGCGGGAGGGTGCTGCCTTACTTTCTTGCAGTATAGCACATAGTCTTTTAGTTAGTCAGCAGAGTAGTGTAGATAGCTGCTGACAATCCAGAGCCGGGACCAGGCCGCAGACAGACAGGCTAAACCGACCGTCTGCGAACTGTCTTGAGACGTCACCCAGGTTCAACTGTATTGAGACTGTGTCTTTCCCCCGAACTAAATGTAAAAGTAGAAAAACAAAATCAGCCTGTTTCAGCAACCTAATCAATATTAAATCATACACAACACCTAGCAGCAACACCTCAGAACTAAAATTTGGCTTACTCAACATAAGATCACTAAACTCAAAAGCACTCATCGTAAATGATATTATAAGTGATCATAAATTCAATGTTTTCTGTCTCACGGAAACGTGGGTTAAACCAAATGAATATTTAGCACTAAATGAAGCCACCCCCCTAGGCTATAATTATGCACATAGCCCAAGAATATCAGGCAAAGGAGGTGGAGTATGTGTAATTTACCAAAATACCCTAGAAATTAGTCTTAAACAATGTGACACCTTCTCTTCTTTTGAGGTTCTCTCCACTATTATTACAAATCCGGTCACAAAAAAGGACGCATTTTTATTATGCAACATTTACAGACCACCAGGGCCTTACTTAGAATTTCTGAAAGAATTCAGCGATTTTGCTACAAACCTAGCGGTGTGCAATCATAAAGTTTTAATTGTAGGAGATTTCAATATCCATTTTGAGAAGGAAAGTGACCCACTAAAAAAGGCATTTACCTCAATCTTAGACTCTATTGGTATTACTCAAAATGTAACAGGGCCTACACACTACTGCAGCCACACTTTAGACTTAGTTCTGACACTAGGTCTTAACATTGACAAAATTAATATCTTACCGCAATCCTCAGCAATCTCCGATCATTACTTAATTTCATATGAGCTACGTTTTATCCATAATATATGTAAGAACCCTCGCTATTCTACAAGGCGTATAATAAAACCATCTACCGCCCTACAATTTATAGAAAACCTACCAGAACTATCGACCCCAGTTCCAACTCCATCAGACCCAATAGACCTAGATGTACTAACTGATTACCTAGAAAATACCTGTCGATCTACTTTAGAAAAGGTAGCACCACTTAAACATAAAAGTATAAGACAGAAAAAGCTCGCACCATGGTATAATGATAAGACCCGTACTTTAAAACAAACATTACGAAAACTAGAGCGGAAATGGCGATCAACCAAGCTTGAAGTGTTCCATTCTGCCTGGAAGGACAGCCTTATAGAGTATAGAAATGCCCTCACTAAAGCTCGCTCAGCATATCTGGCCTCGCTGATCTCCCATAATAAAAATAATCCGAGAGCACTGTTTAGTGTGTTTTCTAGAATTACAAAAAATCAAGCAGGTTCTGAACAACTAATTCCAGCAACTCTCACCAGTAAAGATTTTATGGACTTTTTTAATAATAAAATTGAGAATATTAGACAACAAACTCTAGCCACAGGATCAAATCCATCCTGGCTGCCACCTGATGTGAATGAAATAAAACATAATATAACTGTAAAAGAAAGACTTGAAACCTTTTACCCACTCCCACAATTAGAACTAGAGAAGATTATCACCTCCGCAAACTGTACAACTTGCACACTTGATGCAATTCCCACAAAGTTGCTCAAAGAAGTACTACCAGCTATTATTGATCCTCTTTTAACTATAGTAAACTCATCGCTTAGTCTGGGCCATGTACCCAAAGCTTTTAAACTAGCAGTTATTAAACCTATGATCAAGAAACCAAATCTTGATGCTAGTACACTGTCTAATTACAGGCCTATTTCTAATTTGCCATTTCTGTCTAAGATCTTAGAAAAAGCTGTGGCCCAACAACTTAGTTCATATCTACATAAGAATCATATATATGAAAAATTCCAATCTGGATTCAGGCAACATCATAGTACAGAGACAGCTCTAGTCAAGATAACAAATGATCTTCTTCTTGCCTCTGATCAAGGCCACGTATCCCTGTTGGTGCTTCTTGACCTAAGCGCAGCCTTCGATACAATAGACCACAATATTCTCATAGAAAGGTTAGAAAACATCGTTGGAATCACAGGGACAGCCCTATTATGGTTCAAATCTTACTTAACGGAACGTTATCAATTCGTAAAAGTAAACAATCTAAATTCAAATTATTCTAAAGTAAGATTTGGAATTCCACAAGGCTCTATTTTAGGACCATTATTATTTACATTATACATGTTACCGCTAGGCACAGTTATAAGAAACCATGACATTAACTTTCACTGTTACGCAGACGACACACAATTGTATATTTCAGCCAAGCCCGATGACAAACACCGATTAAAGAAAATAGAGGACTGTGTAAAAGACGTGAAAGGCTGGATGTTGCGTAACTTCCTCCTTCTAAACAGCAACAAAACAGAGGTCCTGCTTTTGGGTCCAAAAGTGACAAGAAATAAATTATCAGACTTAATTTTAAATCTAGCTAACTTTCCAGTTAAACCTGGTTCAGCAGCAAAAAATCTTGGTGTCATAATTGACCCGGATTTATCATTTGATCAACACATAGGTAGTATCACTAGGACAGCTTTTTTACATCTTCGCAATATTGCTAAGATTAGAAATGCCTTATCCCTCCAGGACGCAGAAACATTAGTACATGCCTTTATTACTTCAAGGCTTGACTACTGTAACGCACTACTGTCAGGATGCACCAGCAGCAATTTAAGAAAACTTCAACTAGTTCAAAATGCTGCAGCTAGGGTCCTCACTAAAACTAGAAAATTTGAACATATCAGCCCAGTTTTATCATCACTTCATTGGCTGCCTGTTAAATTCCGCATTGACTACAAAATTTTGTTATTAACATATAAAGCTCTACATGGGCTTGCTCCTGAATATCTTCAAGATACAATTTCCTATTATGAGCCTCCACGTTTACTCAGATCACAGAATACTGGATTTTTAAATGTTCCCAGAATTCAGAAGGCCTCAGCTGGGGGAAGAGCCTTTTCTTATAAAGCCCCCCAACTCTGGAATGATCTTCCAGAAAATGTTCGGGACTCAGACACAGTCACAATCTTCAAATGTAGGCTAAAAACTCATTTGTTTAGTTTATCATTTGGTAGCTAATGCTCCCCCATAGATAAAGGCGGCAGATCCGGGGGGTCCATGGACACAGGGAATTATAGTAAACTGAGACGCTGGTGCTGTCGTCCCGCCGCTTCTCGCGATCACTCAGGTTTGTTGACGGTGGAGCGGAGGGATGCCAGTGTTTCAGGATGCTCCCGTGTCTGTGTGTCCTCCTGGTTCTCTCCTTTTAGTTAATGCTGTCATAGTCAGATCTGCCGGAGTCATTAGCCACACTCTGGAAATTTTCATATTTTCTACTTTACAAACACAAAACAGTTCAAAACTAATTCCATCCCTTTACATCTTTCCGAGTAAACGACTGCCCACCTGTCTGTCTGGACACTGATGGATGACTGTCGCGATCCTCCTCCACGCTTCAGACCAGCTGCCCACGCTCCAGCAACCACCAAGTGCCTTGAAGCTGTCCCTACACTGAAGTTCTCATGGACTACTAACTATCATCACCAGTAGATTGACCAGAGGAGGATGGGTCACCCCTTGTGAGCCTTGGTTCCTCCCAAGGTTTCTTCCTCAGCTGGGGGAGTTTTTCCTTGCCACTGTCGCCCCTGGCTTGCTCACTTGAGGGCTTTACATTTGTTTTTACATTTCATGTCAAATCTTTGTCTTACTGGAATTCTGTGAAGCTGCTTTGTGACAACATCAGTTGTGAAAAGCGCTATATAAATAAATTTGATTTGATGATTTGATTTGATTTGCTTTATTAGACATATAACAAGCTCAAAAATTCAATTCCAATATACTCAATACCAATAAACCTATTGAGAGAAAATCCCAGTTACGTTAGTCCTCATATCTCAGCTTTGGGATGAGATAGGCTGAAAAGAATCACACCACTGTGTAAGTCAGGATGTGCTTAATCAACATCGTGAGTTTAGAAGAAATCTGAGACGGTCAAAAATTTACTCTAAAATAACACAAAGGGGTACCACTTAGTGTTTTTTTGGGTGAAAAATGTGACCTCCTCAGATCTTCTTCAAACCCACACCGTGTGTCAGGGAGGTCCTGAGGAAGAGAGTGGTGTGGTCATTTTTGCCCTACCACATCCCAAAGCTGAGATAAAGGGACATGTTGTGCTGCATAAAATGGATAACTGTAAATTTCATGATAGGATTCCTACTTCCAGTGAAGCTAGGTAAACACAGGAGTTGAAGGGTGTGATCAGAAAAGTCTAGTCCCTCCATTATATGCTACATTGCATCTGTATTTTGCTTTATTAAACATATAACAAGCTCATAAATTCAATTCCAATATACTCAATACCAATAAACCTATTGAGAGAAAATCCCAGTTACGTTAGTCCTCATATCTCAGCTTTGGGATGAGATAGGCTGAAAATAATCACACCCCTGTGTAAGTCAGGATGTGCTTAATCAACATCGTGAGTTTGGAAGAAATCTGAGACAGTCAAAAATTTACTCTAAAATAACACAAAGGGGTACCACTTAGTGTTTTTTTGGGTGAAAAATGTGACCTCCTCAGATCTTCTTCAAACCCACACCGTGTGTCAGGGAGGTCCTGACGAAGAGAGTGGTGTGGTCACTTTTGCCCTACCACATCCCAAAGCTGACATATAGGGACATGTTGTGCTGCATAAAATGTATAACTGTAAATTTCATGATAGGATTCCTACTTCCAGTGAAGCTAGGTAAACACATGAGTAGAAGGGTGTGATCAGAAAAGTCTAGTCCCTCCATTATATGCCACATTGCAGCTGTATTTTGCTTTATTAAACGTATAACAAGCTCATAAATTCAGTTCCAATATACTCAATACCAATAAACCTATTGAGAGAAAATCCCAGTTACGTTAGTCCTCATATCTCAGCTTTGGGATGAGATAGGCTGAAAAGAATCACACCACTGTGTAAGTCAGGATGTGCTTAATCAATATCGTGAGTCTGGAAGAAATCTGAGACAGTCAAAAATTTAGTCTAAAAAAACACAAAGGGGTACCCCTTAGTGTTTTTTTGGGTGAAAAATGTGACCTCCTCAGATCTTTTTCAAACCCACACCGTGTGTCAGGGAGGTCCTGACGAAGAGAGTGGTGTGGTCATTTTTGCCCTACCACATCCCAAAGCTGACATATAGGGACATGTTGTGCTGCATAAAATGTATAACTGTAAATTTCATGATAGGATTCCTACTTCCAGTGAAGCTAGGTAAACACATGAGTAGAAGGGTGTGATCAGAAAAGTCTAGTCCCTCCATTATATGCCACATTGCAGCTGTATTTTGCTTTATTAAACGTATAACAAGCTCATAAATTCAGTTCCAATACACTCAATACCAATAAACCTGTTGAGAGAAAATCCCAGTTACGTTAGTCCTCATATCTCAGCTTTGGGATGAGATAGGCTGAAAAGAATCACACCACTGTGTAAGTCAGGATGTGCTTAATCAATATCGTGAGTCTGGAAGAAATCTGAGACAGTCAAAAATTTAGTCTAAAAAAACACAAAGGGGTACCCCTTAGTGTTTTTTTGGGTGAAAAATGTGACCTCCTCAGATCTTCTTCAAACCCACACCGTGTGTCAGGGAGGTCCTGAGGAAGAGAGTGGTGTGGTCATTTTTGCCCTACCACATCCCAAAGCTGAGATAAAGGGACATGTTGTGCTGCATAAAATGGATAACTGTAAATTTCATGATAGGATTCCTACTTCCAGTGAAGCTAGGTAAACACAGGAGTTGAAGGGTGTGATCAGAAAAGTCTAGTCCCTCCATTATATGCTACATTGCATCTGTATTTTGCTTTATTAAACGTATAACAAGCTCATAAATTCAATTCCAATATACTCAATACCAATAAACCTATTGAGAGAAAATCCCAGTTACGTTAGTCCTCATATCTCAGCTTTGGGATGAGATAGGCTGAAAATAATCACACCCCTGTGTAAGTCAGGATGTGCTTAATCAACATCGTGAGTTTGGAAGAAATCTGAGACAGTCAAAAATTTACTCTAAAATAACACAAAGGGGTACCACTTAGTGTTTTTTTGGGTGAAAAATGTGACCTCCTCAGATCTTCTTCAAACCCACACCGTGTGTCAGGGAGGTCCTGACGAAGAGAGTGGTGTGGTCACTTTTGCCCTACCACATCCCAAAGCTGACATATAGGGACATGTTGTGCTGCATAAAATGTATAACTGTAAATTTCATGATAGGATTCCTACTTCCAGTGAAGCTAGGTAAACACATGAGTAGAAGGGTGTGATCAGAAAAGTCTAGTCCCTCCATTATATGCCACATTGCAGCTGTATTTTGCTTTATTAAACGTATAACAAGCTCATAAATTCAGTTCCAATATACTCAATACCAATAAACCTATTGAGAGAAAATCCCAGTTACGTTAGTCCTCATATCTCAGCTTTGGGATGAGATAGGCTGAAAATAATCACACCCCTGTGTAAGTCAGGATGTGCTTAATCAACATCGTGAGTTTGGAAGAAATCTGAGACAGTCAAAAATTTACTCTAAAATAACACAAAGGGGTACCACTTAGTGTTTTTTTGGGTGAAAAATGTGACCTCCTCAGATCTTCTTCAAACCCACACCGTGTGTCAGGGAGGTCCTGAGGAAGAGAGTGGTGTGGTCATTTTTGCCCTACCACATCCCAAAGCTGAGATAAAGGGACATGTTGTGCTGCATAAAATGGATAACTGTAAATTTCATGATAGGATTCCTACTTCCAGTGAAGCTAGGTAAACACAGGAGTTGAAGGGTGTGATCAGAAAAGTCTAGTCCCTCCATTATATGCCACATTGCAGCTGTATTTTGCTTTATTAAACGTATAACAAGCTCATAAATTCAGTTCCAATATACTCAATACCAATAAACCTATTGAGAGAAAATCCCAGTTACGTTAGTCCTCATATCTCAGCTTTGGGATGAGATAGGCTGAAAAGAATCACACCACTGTGTAAGTCAGGATGTGCTTAATCAATATCGTGAGTCTGGAAGAAATCTGAGACAGTCAAAAATTTAGTCTAAAAAAACACAAAGGGGTACCCCTTAGTGTTTTTTTGGGTGAAAAATGTGACCTCCTCAGATCTTATTCAAACCCACACCGTGTGTCAGGGAGGTCCTGACGAAGAGAGTGGTGTGGTCATTTTTGCCCTACCACATCCCAAAGCTGACATATAGGGACATGTTGTGCTGCATAAAATGTATAACTGTAAATTTCATGATAGGATTCCTACTTCCAGTGAAGCTAGGTAAACACATGAGTAGAAGGGTGTGATCAGAAAAGTCTAGTCCCTCCATTATATGCCACATTGCAGCTGTATTTTGCTTTATTAAACGTATAACAAGCTCATAAATTCAGTTCCAATATACTCAATACCAATAAACCTATTGAGAGAAAATCCCAGTTACGTTAGTCCTCATATCTCAGCTTTGGGATGAGATGGACTGAAAAGAATCACACCCCTGTGTAAGTCAGGATATGCTTAATCAACATCGTGAGTTTGGAAGAAATCTGAGACGGTCAAAAATTTAGTCTAAAAAAACACAAAGGGGTACCCCTTAGTGTTTTTTTGGGTGAAAAATGTGACCTCCTCAGATCTTCTTCAAACCCACACCGTGTGTCAGGGAGGTCCTGAGGAAGAGAGTGGTGTGGTCATTTTTGCCCTACCACATCCCAAAGCTGAGATAAAGGGACATGTTGTGCTGCATAAAATGGATAACTGTAAATTTCATGATAGGATTCCTACTTCCAGTGAAGCTAGGTAAACACAGGAGTTGAAGGGTGTGATCAGAAAAGTCTAGTCCCTCCATTATATGCTACATTGCATCTGTATTTTGCTTTATTAAACGTATAACAAGCTCATAAATTCAATTCCAATATACTCAATACCAATAAACCTATTGAGAGAAAATCCCAGTTACGTTAGTCCTCATATCTCAGCTTTGGGATGAGATAGGCTGAAAAGAATCACACCACTGTGTAAGTCAGGATGTGCTTAATCAACATCGTGAGTCTGGAAGAAATCTGAGACAGTCAAAAATTTAGTCTAAAAAAACACAAAGGGGTACCCCTTAGTGTTTTTTTGGGTGAAAAATGTGACCTCCTCAGATCTTCTTCAAACCCACACCGTGTGTCAGGGAGGTCCTGAGGAAGAGAGTGGTGTGGTCATTTTTGCCCTACCACATCCCAAAGCTGAGATAAAGGGACATGTTGTGCTGCATAAAATGGATAACTGTAAATTTCATGATAGGATTCCTACTTCCAGTGAAGCTAGGTAAACACAGGAGTTGAAGGGTGTGATCAGAAAAGTCTAGTCCCTCCATTATATGCTACATTGCATCTGTATTTTGCTTTATTAAACGTATAACAAGCTCATAAATTCAATTCCAATATACTCAATACCAATAAACCTATTGAGAGAAAATCCCAGTTACGTTAGTCCTCATATCTCAGCTTTGGGATGAGATAGGCTGAAAATAATCACACCCCTGTGTAAGTCAGGATGTGCTTAATCAACATCGTGAGTTTGGAAGAAATCTGAGACAGTCAAAAATTTACTCTAAAATAACACAAAGGGGTACCACTTAGTGTTTTTTTGGGTGAAAAATGTGACCTCCTCAGATCTTCTTCAAACCCACACCGTGTGTCAGGGAGGTCCTGACGAAGAGAGTGGTGTGGTCACTTTTGCCCTACCACATCCCAAAGCTGACATATAGGGACATGTTGTGCTGCATAAAATGTATAACTGTAAATTTCATGATAGGATTCCTACTTCCAGTGAAGCTAGGTAAACACATGAGTAGAAGGGTGTGATCAGAAAAGTCTAGTCCCTCCATTATATGCTACATTGCATCTGTATTTTGCTTTATTAGACGTATAACAAGCTCATAAATTCAATTCCAATATACTCAATACCAATAAACCTATTGAGAGAAAATCCCAGTTACGTTAGTCCTCATATCTCAGCTTTGGGATGAGATAGGCTGAAAATAATCACACCCCTGTGTAAGTCAGGATGTGCTTAATCAACATCGTGAGTTTGGAAGAAATCTGAGAAAGTCAAAAATTTAGTCTAAAAAAACACAAAGGGGTACCCCTTAGTGTTTTTTTGGGTGAATAATGTGACCTCCTCAGATCTTCTTCAAACCCACACCGTGTGTCAGGGAGGTCCTGAGGAAGAGAGTGGTGTGGTCATTTTTGCCCTACCACATCCCAAAGCTGAGATAAAGGGACATGTTGTGCTGCATAAAATGTATAACTGTAAATTTCATGATAGGATTCCTACTTCCAGTGAAGCTAGGTAAACACATGAGTAGAAGGGTGTGATCAGAAAAGTCTAGTCCCTCCATTATATGCTACATTGCATCTGTATTTTGCTCTATTAGACGTATAACAAGCTCATAAATTCAATTCCAATATACTCAATACCAATAAACCTATTGAGAGAAAATCCCAGTTACGTTAGTCCTCATATCTCAGCTTTGGGATGAGATAGGCTGAAAATAATCACACCCCTGTGTAAGTCAGGATGTGCTTAATCAACATCGTGAGTTTGGAAGAAATCTGAGACAGTCAAAAATTTAGTCTAAAAAAACACAAAGGGGTACCACTTAGTGTTTTTTTGGGTGAATAATGTGACCTCCTCAGATCTTCTTCAAACCCACACCATGTGTCAGGGAGGTCCTGACGAAGAGAGTGGTGTGGTCACTTTTGCCCTACCACATCCCAAAGCTGAGATAAAGGGACATGTTGTACTGCATAAAATGTATAACTGTAAATTTCATGATAGGATTCCTACTTCCAGTGAAGCTAGGTAAACACATGAGTAGAAGGGTGTGATCAGAAAAGTCTAGTCCCTCCATTATATGCCACATTGCAGCTGTATTTTGCTTTATTAAACGTATAACAAGCTCATAAATTCAATTCCAATATACTCAATACCAATAAACCTATTGAGAGAAAATCCCAGTTACGTTAATCCTCATATCTCAGCTTTGGGATGAGATAGGCTGAAAAGAATCACACCACTGTGTAAGTCAGGATGTGCTTAATCAACATCGTGAGTCTGGAAGAAATCTGAGACAGTCAAAAATTTAGTCTAAAAAATCACAAAGGGGTACCCCTCAGTGTTTTTTTGGGTGAAAAATGTGACCTCCTCAGATCTTCTTCAAACCCACACCATGTGTCAGGGAGGTCCTGACGAAGAGAGCGGTGTGGTCATTTTTGCCCTACCACATCCCAAAGCAGAGATAAAGGGACATGTGCTGCACAAAATGTATAACTGTAAATTTCATGATAGGATTCCTACTTCCAGTGAAGCTAGGTAAACACATGAGTAGAAGGGTGTGATCAGAAAAGTCTAGTCCCTCCATTATATGCTACATTGCATCTGTATTTTGCTTTATTAGACGTATAACAAGCTCATAAATTCAATTCCAATATACTCAATACCAATAAACCTATTGAGAGAAAATCCCAGTTACGTTAGTCCTCATATCTCAGCTTTGGGATGAGATAGGCTGAAAATAATCACACCCCTGTGTAAGTCAGGATGTGCTTAATCAACATCGTGAGTCTGGAAGAAATCTGAGACAGTCAAAAATTTAGTCTAATAAAACACAAAGGGGTACCACTTAGTGTTTTTTTGGGTGAAAAATGTGACCTCCTCAGATCTTCTTCAAACCCACACCGTGTGTCAGGGAGGTCCTGACGAAGAGAGTGGTGTGGTCATTTTTGCCCTACCACATCCCAAAGCTGACATATAGGGACATGTTGTGCTGCATAAAATGTATAACTGTAAATTTCATGATAGGATTCCTACTTCCAGTGAAGCTAGGTAAACACATGAGTAGAAGGGTGTGATCAGAAAAGTCTAGTCCCTCCATTATATGCCACATTGCAGCTGTATTTTGCTTTATTAAACGTATAACAAGCTCATAAATTCAATTCCAATATACTCAATACCAATAAACCTATTGAGAGAAAATCCCAGTTACGTTAGTCCTCATATCTCAGCTTTGGGATGAGATAGGCTGAAAAGAATCACACCACTGTGTAAGTCAGGATGTGCTTAATCAACATCGTGAGTCTGGAAGAAATCTGAGACAGTCAAAAATTTAGTCTAAAAAAACACAAAGGGGTACCCCTTAGTGTTTTTTTGGGTGAAAAATGTGACCTCCTCAGATCTTCTTCAAACCCACACCGTGTGTCAGGGAGGTCCTGACGAAGAGAGTGGTGTGGTCATTTTTGCCCTACCACATCCCAAAGCTGAGATAAAGGGTCATGTTGTGCTGGATAAAATGTATAACTGTAAATTTCATGATAGGATTCCTACTTCCATTGAAGCTAGGTAAACACATGAGTAGAAGGGTGTGATCAGAAAAGTCTAGTCCCTCCATTATATGCTACATTGCATCTGTATTTTGCTTTATTAGACGTATAACAAGCTCATAAATTCAATTCCAATATACTCAATACCAATAAACCTATTGAGAGAAAATCCCAGTTACGTTAGTCCTCATATCTCAGCTTTGGGATGAGATAGGCTGAAAAGAATCACACCACTGTGTAAGTCAGGATGTGCTTAATCAACATCGTGAGTTTGGAAGAAATCTGAGACAGTCAAAAATTTAGTCTAAAAAAACACAAAGGGGTACCCCTTAGTGTTTTTTTGGGTGAAAAATGTGACCTCCTCAGATCTTCTTCAAACCCACACCGTGTGTCAGGGAGGTCCTGACGAAGAGAGTGGTGTCGTCACTTTTGCCCTACCACATCCCAAAGCTGACATATAGGGACATGTTGTGCTGCATAAAATGTATAACTGTAAATTTCATGATAGGATTCCTACTTCCAGTGAAGCTAGGTAAACAAATGAGTAGAAGGGTGTGATCAGAAAAGTCTAGTCCCTCCATTATATGCCACATTGCAGCTGTATTTTGCTTTATTAAACGTATAACAAGCTCATAAATTCAATTCCAATATACTCAATACCAATAAACCTATTGAGAGAAAATCCCAGTTACGTTAGTCCTCATATCTCAGCTTTGGGATGAGATAGGCTGAAAAGAATCACACCACTGTGTAAGTCAGGATGTGCTTAATCAACATCGTGAGTCTGGAAGAAATCTGAGACAGTCAAAAATTTAGTCTAAAAAAACACAAAGGGGTACCCCTTAGTGTTTTTTTGGGTGAAAAATGTGACCTCCTCAGATCTTCATCAAACCCACACCGTGTGTCAAGGAGGTCCTGAGGAAGAGAGTGGTGTGGTCATTTTTGCCCTACCACATCCCAAAGCTGAGATAAAGGGACATGTTGTGCTGCATAAAATGTATAACTGTAAATTTCATGATAGGATTCCTACTTCCAGTGAAGCTAGGTAAACACATGAGTAGAAGGGTGTGATCAGAAAAGTCTAGTCCCTCCATTATATGCTACATTGCATCTGTATTTTGCTTTATTAGACGTATAACAAGCTCATAAATTCAATTCCAATATACTCAATACCAATAAACCTATTGAGAGAAAATCCCAGTTACGTTAGTCTTCATATCTCAGCTTTGGGATGAGATAGGCTGAAAATAATCACACCCCTGTGTAAGTCAGGATGTGCTTAATCAACATCGTGAGTTTGGAAGAAATCTGAGACAGTCAAAAATTTAGTCTAAAAAAACACAAAGGGGTACCCCTTAGTGATTTTTTGGGTGAAAAATGTGACCTCCTCAGATCTTCTTCAAACCCACACCGTGTGTCAGGGAGGTCCTGACGAAGAGAGTGGTGTGGTCACTTCTGCCCTACCACATCCCAAAGCTGACATATAGGCACATGTGCTGCACAAAATGTATAACTGTAAATTTCATGATAGGATTCCTACTTCCAGTGAAGCTAGGTAAACACATGAGTAGAAGGGTGTGATCAGAAAAGTCTAGTCCCTCCATTATATGCTACATTGCATCTGTATTTTGCTTTATTAGACGTATAACAAGCTCATAAATTCAATTCCAATATACTCAATACCAATAAACCTATTGAGAGAAAATCCCAGTTACGTTAGTCCTCATATCTCAGCTTTGGGATGAGATAGGCTGAAAATAATCACACCCCTGTGTAAGTCAGGATGTGCTTAATCAACATAGTTAGTTTGGAAGAAATCTGAGAAAGTCAAAAATTTAGTCTAAAAAAACACAAAGGGGTACCCCTTAGTGTTTTTTTGGGTGAATAATGTGACCTCCTCAGATCTTCTTCAAACCCACACCGTGTGTCAGGGAGGTCCTGACAAAGAGAGTGGTGTGGTCACTTTTGCCCTACCACATCCCAAAGCTGACATATAGGGACATGTTGTGCTGCATAAAATGTATAACTGTAAATTTCATGATAGGATTCCTACTTCCAGTGAAGCTAGGTAAACACATGAGTAGAAGGGTGTGATCAGAAAAGTCTAGTCCCTCCATTATATGCTACATTGCATCTGTATTTTGCTTTATTAGACGTATAACAAGCTCATAAATTCAATTCCAATATACTCAATACCAATAAACCTATTGAGAGAAAATCCCAGTTACGTTAGTCCTCATATCTCAGCTTTGGGATGAGATAGGCTGAAAATAATCACACCCCTGTGTAAGTCAGGATGTGCTTAATCAACATCGTGAGTTTGGAAGAAATCTGAGACGGTCAAAAATCCACTCTAAAATAACACAAAGGGGTACCACTTAGTGTTTTATTTGGGTGAAAAATGTGACCTCCTCAGATCTTGTTCAAACCCACACCGTGTGTCAGGGAGGTCCTGAGGAAGAGAGTGGTGTGGTCATTTTTGCCCTACCACATCCCAAAGCAGAGATAAAGGGACATGTTGTGCTGCATAAAATGTATAACTGAAAATTTCATGATAGGATTCCTACTTCCAGTGAAGCTAGGTAAACACATGAGTAGAAGGGTGTGATCAGAAAAGTCTAGTCCCTCCATTATATGCTACATTGCATCTGTATTTTGCTTTATTAGACATATAACAAGCTCATAAATTCAATTCCAATATACTCAATACCAATAAACCTATTGATAGAAAATCCCAGTTACGTTAGTCCTCATATCTCAGCTTTGGGATGAGATAGGCTGAAAATAATCACACCCCTGTGTAAGTCAGGATGTGCTTAATCAACATTGTGAGTTTGGAAGAAATCTGAGACAGTCAAAAATTTAGTCTAAAAAACCACAAAACACTTAGTGTTTTTTTGGGTGAAAAATGTGACCTCCTCAGATCTTCTTCAAACCCACACCGTGTGTCAGGGAGGTCCTGAGGAAGAGAGTGGTGTGGTCATTTTTGCCCTACCACATCCCAAAGCTGAGATAAAGGGACATGTTGTGCTGCATAAAATGTATAACTGTAAATTTCATGATAGGATTCCTACTTCCAGTGAAGCTAGGTAAACACATGAGTAGAAGGGTGTGATCAGAAAAGTCTAGTCCCTCCATTATATGCCACATTGCAGCTGTATTTTGCTTTATTAAACGTATAACAAGCTCATAAATTCAATTCCAATATACTCAATACCAATAAACCTATTGAGAGAAAATCCCAGTTACGTTAGTCCTCATATCTCAGCTTTGGGATGAGATAGGCTGAAAAGAATCACACCACTGTGTAAGTCAGGATGTGCTTAATCAACATCGTGAGTCTGGAAGAAATCTGAGACGGTCAAAAATTTAGTCTAATAAAACACAAAGGGGTACCACTTAGTGTTTTTTTGGGTGAAAAATGTGACCTCCTCAGATCTTCTTCAAACCCACACCGTGTGTCAGGGAGGTCCTGACGAAGAGAGTGGTGTGGTCACTTTTGCCCTACCACATCCCAAAGCTGACATATAGGGACATGTTGTGCTGCATAAAATGTATAACTGTAAATTTCATGATAGGATTCCTACTTCCAGTGAAGCTAGGTAAACACATGAGTAGAAGGGTGTGATCAGAAAAGTCTAGTCCCTCCATTATATGCCACATTGCAGCTGTATTTTGCTTTATTAAACGTATAACAAGCTCATAAATTCAATTCCAATATACTCAATACCAATAAACCTATTGAGAGAAAATCCCAGTTACGTTAGTCCTCATATCTCAGCTTTGGGATGAGATAGGCTGAAAAGAATCACACCACTGTGTAAGTCAGGATGTGCTTAATCAACATCGTGAGTCTGGAAGAAATCTGAGACAGTCAAAAATTTAGTCTAAAAAAACACAAAGGGGCACCACTTAGTGTTTTTTTGGGTGAAAAATGTGACCTCCTCAGATCTTCTTCAAACCCACACCGTGTGTCAGGGAGGTCCTGACGAAGAGAGTGGTGTGGTCATTTTTGCCCTACCACATCCCAAAGCTGAGATAAAGGGACATGTTGTGCTGCATAAAATGTATAACTGTAAATTTCATGATAGGATTCCTACTTCCAGTAAAGCTAGGTAAACACATGAGTAGAAGGGTGTGATCAGAAAAGTCTAGTCCCTCCATTATATGCTACATTGCATCTGTATTTTGCTTTATTAGACGTATAACAAGCTCATAAATTCAATTCCAATATACTCAATACCAATAAACCTATTGAGAGAAAATCCCAGTTACGTTAGTCCTCATATCTCAGCTTTGGGATGAGATAGGCTGAAAAGAATCACACCACTGTGTAAGTCAGGATGTGCTTAATCAACATCGTGAGTTTGGAAGAAATCTGAGACAGTCAAAAATTTAGTCTAAAAAAACACAAAGGGGTACCCCTTAGTGTTTTTTTGGGTGAAAAATGTGACCTCCTCAGATCTTCTTCAAACCCACACCGTGTGTCAGGGAGGTCCTGACGAAGAGAGTGGTGTCGTCACTTTTGCCCTACCACATCCCAAAGCTGACATATAGGGACATGTTGTGCTGCATAAAATGTATAACTGTAAATTTCATGATAGGATTCCTACTTCCAGTGAAGCTAGGTAAACAAATGAGTAGAAGGGTGTGATCAGAAAAGTCTAGTCCCTCCATTATATGCCACATTGCAGCTGTATTTTGCTTTATTAAACGTATAACAAGCTCATAAATTCAATTCCAATATACTCAATACCAATAAACCTATTGAGAGAAAATCCCAGTTACGTTAGTCCTCATATCTCAGCTTTGGGATGAGATAGGCTGAAAAGAATCACACCACTGTGTAAGTCAGGATGTGCTTAATCAACATCGTGAGTCTGGAAGAAATCTGAGACAGTCAAAAATTTAGTCTAAAAAAACACAAAGGGGTACCCCTTAGTGTTTTTTTGGGTGAAAAATGTGACCTCCTCAGATCTTCTTCAAACCCACACCGTGTGTCAGGGAGGTCCTGACGAAGAGAGTGGTGTGGTCACTTTTGCCCTACCACATCCCAAAGCTGACATATAGGGACATGTTGTGCTGCATAAAATGTATAACTGTAAATTTCATGATAGGATTCCTACTTCCAGTGAAGCTAGGTAAACACATGAGTAGAAGGGTGTGATCAGAAAAGTCTAGTCCCTCCATTATATGCCACATTGCAGCTGTATTTTGCTTTATTAAACGTATAACAAGCTCATAAATTCAATTCCAATATACTCAATACCAATAAACCTATTGAGAGAAAATCCCAGTTACGTTAGTCCTCATATCTCAGCTTTGGGATGAGATAGGCTGAAAAGAATCACACCACTGTGTAAGTCAGGATGTGCTTAATCAACATCGTGAGTCTGGAAGAAATCTGAGACAGTCAAAAATTTAGTCTAAAAAAACACAAAGGGGTACCACTTAGTGTTTTTTTGGGTGAAAAATGTGACCTCCTCAGATCTTCTTCAAACCCACACCGTGTGTCAGGGAGGTCCTGACGAAGAGAGTGGTGTGGTCATTTTTGCCCTACCACATCCCAAAGCTGAGATAAAGGGACATGTTGTGCTGCATAAAATGTATAACTGTAAATTTCATGATAGGATTCCTACTTCCAGTAAAGCTAGGTAAACACATGAGTAGAAGGGTGTGATCAGAAAAGTCTAGTCCCTCCATTATATGCTACATTGCATCTGTATTTTGCTTTATTAGACGTATAACAAGCTCATAAATTCAATTCCAATATACTCAATACCAATAAACCTATTGAGAGAAAATCCCAGTTACGTTAGTCCTCATATCTCAGCTTTGGGATGAGATAGGCTGAAAAGAATCACACCACTGTGTAAGTCAGGATGTGCTTAATCAACATCGTGAGTCTGGAAGAAATCTGAGACAGTCAAAAATTTAGTCTAAAAAAACACAAAGGGGTACCACTAAGTGTTTTTTTGGGTGAAAAATGTGACCTCCTCAGATCTTCTTCAAACCCACACCGTGTGTCAGGGAGGTCCTGACGAAGAGAGTGGTGTGGTCACTTTTGCCCTACCACATCCCAAAGCTGACATATAGGGACATGTTGTGCTGCATAAAATGTATAACTGTAAATTTCATGATAGGATTCCTACTTCCAGTGAAGCTAGGTAAACACATGAGTAGAAGGGTGTGATCAGAAAAGTCTAGTCCCTCCATTATATGCCACATTGCAGCTGTATTTTGCTTTATTAAACGTATAACAAGCTCATAAATTCAATTCCAATATACTCAATACCAATAAACCTATTGAGAGAAAATCCCAGTTACGTTAGTCCTCATATCTCAGCTTTGGGATGAGATAGGCTGAAAAGAATCACACCACTGTGTAAGTCAGGATGTGCTTAATCAACATCGTGAGTCTGGAAGAAATCTGAGACAGTCAAAAATTTAGTCTAAAAAAACACAAAGGGGTACCACTTAGTGTTTTTTTGGGTGAAAAATGTGACCTCCTCAGATCTTCTTCAAACCCACACCGTGTGTCAGGGAGGTCCTGACGAAGAGAGTGGTGTGGTCATTTTTGCCCTACCACATCCCAAAGCTGAGATAAAGGGACATGTTGTGCTGCATAAAATGTATAACTGTAAATTTCATGATAGGATTCCTACTTCCAGTAAAGCTAGGTAAACACATGAGTAGAAGGGTGTGATCAGAAAAGTCTAGTCCCTCCATTATATGCTACATTGCATCTGTATTTTGCTTTATTAGACGTATAACAAGCTCATAAATTCAATTCCAATATACTCAATACCAATAAACCTATTGAGAGAAAATCCCAGTTACGTTAGTCCTCATATCTCAGCTTTGGGATGAGATAGGCTGAAAAGAATCACACCACTGTGTAAGTCAGGATGTGCTTAATCAACATCGTGAGTTTGGAAGAAATCTGAGACAGTCAAAAATTTAGTCTAAAAAAACACAAAGGGGTACCCCTTAGTGTTTTTTTGGGTGAATAATGTGACCTCCTCAGATCTTCTTCAAACCCACACCGTGTGTCAGGGAGGTCCTGACGAAGAGAGTGGTGTCGTCACTTTTGCCCTACCACATCCCAAAGCTGACATATAGGGACATGTTGTGCTGCATAAAATGTATAACTGTAAATTTCATGATAGGATTCCTACTTCCAGTGAAGCTAGGTAAACAAATGAGTAGAAGGGTGTGATCAGAAAAGTCTAGTCCCTCCATTATATGCCACATTGCAGCTGTATTTTGCTTTATTAAACGTATAACAAGCTCATAAATTCAATTCCAATATACTCAATACCAATAAACCTATTGAGAGAAAATCCCAGTTACGTTAGTCCTCATATCTCAGCTTTGGGATGAGATAGGCTGAAAAGAATCACACCACTGTGTAAGTCAGGATGTGCTTAATCAACATCGTGAGTCTGGAAGAAATCTGAGACAGTCAAAAATTTAGTCTAAAAAAACACAAAGGGGTACCCCTTAGTGTTTTTTTGGGTGAAAAATGTGACCTCCTCAGATCTTCTTCAAACCCACACCGTGTGTCAGGGAGGTCCTGACGAAGAGAGTGGTGTGGTCACTTTTGCCCTACCACATCCCAAAGCTGACATATAGGGACATGTTGTGCTGCATAAAATGTATAACTGTAAATTTCATGATAGGATTCCTACTTCCAGTGAAGCTAGGTAAACACATGAGTAGAAGGGTGTGATCAGAAAAGTCTAGTCCCTCCATTATATGCCACATTGCAGCTGTATTTTGCTTTATTAAACGTATAACAAGCTCATAAATTCAATTCCAATATACTCAATACCAATAAACCTATTGAGAGAAAATCCCAGTTACGTTAGTCCTCATATCTCAGCTTTGGGATGAGATAGGCTGAAAAGAATCACACCACTGTGTAAGTCAGGATGTGCTTAATCAACATCGTGAGTCTGGAAGAAATCTGAGACAGTCAAAAATTTAGTCTAAAAAAACACAAAGGGGTACCACTTAGTGTTTTTTTGGGTGAAAAATGTGACCTCCTCAGATCTTCTTCAAACCCACACCGTGTGTCAGGGAGGTCCTGACGAAGAGAGTGGTGTGGTCATTTTTGCCCTACCACATCCCAAAGCTGAGATAAAGGGACATGTTGTGCTGCATAAAATGTATAACTGTAAATTTCATGATAGGATTCCTACTTCCAGTAAAGCTAGGTAAACACATGAGTAGAAGGGTGTGATCAGAAAAGTCTAGTCCCTCCATTATATGCTACATTGCATCTGTATTTTGCTTTATTAGACGTATAACAAGCTCATAAATTCAATTCCAATATACTCAATACCAATAAACCTATTGAGAGAAAATCCCAGTTACGTTAGTCCTCATATCTCAGCTTTGGGATGAGATAGGCTGAAAAGAATCACACCACTGTGTAAGTCAGGATGTGCTTAATCAACATCGTGAGTCTGGAAGAAATCTGAGACAGTCAAAAATTTAGTCTAAAAAAACACAAAGGGGTACCACTTAGTGTTTTTTTGGGTGAAAAATGTGACCTCCTCAGATCTTCTTCAAACCCACACCGTGTGTCAGGGAGGTCCTGACGAAGAGAGTGGTGTGGTCACTTTTGCCCTACCACATCCCAAAGCTGACATATAGGGACATGTTGTGCTGCATAAAATGTATAACTGTAAATTTCATGATAGGATTCCTACTTCCAGTGAAGCTAGGTAAACACATGAGTAGAAGGGTGTGATCAGAAAAGTCTAGTCCCTCCATTATATGCCACATTGCAGCTGTATTTTGCTTTATTAAACGTATAACAAGCTCATAAATTCAATTCCAATATACTCAATACCAATAAACCTATTGAGAGAAAATCCCAGTTACGTTAGTCCTCATATCTCAGCTTTGGGATGAGATAGGCTGAAAAGAATCACACCACTGTGTAAGTCAGGATGTGCTTAATCAACATCGTGAGTCTGGAAGAAATCTGAGACAGTCAAAAATTTAGTCTAAAAAAACACAAAGGGGTACCCCTTAGTGTTTTTTTGGGTGAAAAATGTGACCTCCTCAGATCTTCTTCAAACCCACACCGTGTGTCAGGGAGGTCCTGACGAAGAGAGTGGTGTGGTCACTTTTGCCCTACCACATCCCAAAGCTGACATATAGGGACATGTTGTGCTGCATAAAATGTATAACTGTAAATTTCATGATAGGATTCCTACTTCCAGTGAAGCTAGGTAAACACATGAGTAGAAGGGTGTGATCAGAAAAGTCTAGTCCCTCCATTATATGCCACATTGCAGCTGTATTTTGCTTTATTAAACGTATAACAAGCTCATAAATTCAATTCCAATATACTCAATACCAATAAACCTATTGAGAGAAAATCCCAGTTACGTTAGTCCTCATATCTCAGCTTTGGGATGAGATAGGCTGAAAAGAATCACACCACTGTGTAAGTCAGGATGTGCTTAATCAACATCGTGAGTCTGGAAGAAATCTGAGACAGTCAAAAATTTAGTCTAAAAAAACACAAAGGGGTACCACTTAGTGTTTTTTTGGGTGAAAAATGTGACCTCCTCAGATCTTCATCAAACCCACACCGTGTGTCAGGGAGGTCCTGACGAAGAGAGTGGTGTGGTCATTTTTGCCCTACCACATCCCAAAGCTGAGATAAAGGGACATGTTGTGCTGCATAAAATGTATAACTGTAAATTTCATGATAGGATTCCTACTTCCAGTAAAGCTAGGTAAACACATGAGTAGAAGGGTGTGATCAGAAAAGTCTAGTCCCTCCATTATATGCTACATTGCATCTGTATTTTGCTTTATTAGACGTATAACAAGCTCATAAATTCAATTCCAATATACTCAATACCAATAAACCTATTGAGAGAAAATCCCAGTTACGTTAGTCCTCATATCTCAGCTTTGGGATGAGATAGGCTGAAAAGAATCACACCACTGTGTAAGTCAGGATGTGCTTAATCAACATCGTGAGTCTGGAAGAAATCTGAGACAGTCAAAAATTTAGTCTAAAAAAACACAAAGGGGTACCACTTAGTGTTTTTTTGGGTGAAAAATGTGACCTCCTCAGATCTTCTTCAAACCCACACCGTGTGTCAGGGAGGTCCTGACGAAGAGAGTGGTGTGGTCACTTTTGCCCTACCACATCCCAAAGCTGACATATAGGGACATGTTGTGCTGCATAAAATGTATAACTGTAAATTTCATGATAGGATTCCTACTTCCAGTGAAGCTAGGTAAACACATGAGTAGAAGGGTGTGATCAGAAAAGTCTAGTCCCTCCATTATATGCCACATTGCAGCTGTATTTTGCTTTATTAAACGTATAACAAGCTCATAAATTCAATTCCAATATACTCAATACCAATAAACCTATTGAGAGAAAATCCCAGTTACGTTAGTCCTCATATCTCAGCTTTGGGATGAGATAGGCTGAAAAGAATCACACCACTGTGTAAGTCAGGATGTGCTTAATCAACATCGTGAGTCTGGAAGAAATCTGAGACAGTCAAAAATTTAGTCTAAAAAAACACAAAGGGGTACCACTTAGTGTTTTTTTGGGTGAAAAATGTGACCTCCTCAGATCTTCTTCAAACCCACACCGTGTGTCAGGGAGGTCCTGACGAAGAGAGTGGTGTGGTCATTTTTGCCCTACCACATCCCAAAGCTGAGATAAAGGGACATGTTGTGCTGCATAAAATGTATAACTGTAAATTTCATGATAGGATTCCTACTTCCAGTAAAGCTAGGTAAACACATGAGTAGAAGGGTGTGATCAGAAAAGTCTAGTCCCTCCATTATATGCTACATTGCATCTGTATTTTGCTTTATTAGACGTATAACAAGCTCATAAATTCAATTCCAATATACTCAATACCAATAAACCTATTGAGAGAAAATCCCAGTTACGTTAGTCCTCATATCTCAGCTTTGGGATGAGATAGGCTGAAAAGAATCACACCACTGTGTAAGTCAGGATGTGCTTAATCAACATCGTGAGTCTGGAAGAAATCTGAGACAGTCAAAAATTTAGTCTAAAAAAACACAAAGGGGTACCACTTAGTGTTTTTTTGGGTGAAAAATGTGACCTCCTCAGATCTTCTTCAAACCCACACCGTGTGTCAGGGAGGTCCTGACGAAGAGAGTGGTGTGGTCATTTTTGCCCTACCACATCCCAAAGCTGAGATAAAGGGACATGTTGTGCTGCATAAAATGTATAACTGTAAATTTCATGATAGGATTCCTACTTCCAGTAAAGCTAGGTAAACACATGAGTAGAAGGGTGTGATCAGAAAAGTCTAGTCCCTCCATTATATGCTACATTGCATCTGTATTTTGCTTTATTAGACGTATAACAAGCTCATAAATTCAATTCCAATATACTCAATACCAATAAACCTATTGAGAGAAAATCCCAGTTACGTTAGTCCTCATATCTCAGCTTTGGGATGAGATAGGCTGAAAAGAATCACACCACTGTGTAAGTCAGGATGTGCTTAATCAACATCGTGAGTCTGGAAGAAATCTGAGACAGTCAAAAATTTAGTCTAAAAAAACACAAAGGGGTACCACTTAGTGTTTTTTTGGGTGAAAAATGTGACCTCCTCAGATCTTCTTCAAACCCACACCGTGTGTCAGGGAGGTCCTGACGAAGAGAGTGGTGTGGTCACTTTTGCCCTACCACATCCCAAAGCTGACATATAGGGACATGTTGTGCTGCATAAAATGTATAACTGTAAATTTCATGATAGGATTCCTACTTCCAGTGAAGCTAGGTAAACACATGAGTAGAAGGGTGTGATCAGAAAAGTCTAGTCCCTCCATTATATGCCACATTGCAGCTGTATTTTGCTTTATTAAACGTATAACAAGCTCATAAATTCAATTCCAATATACTCAATACCAATAAACCTATTGAGAGAAAATCCCAGTTACGTTAGTCCTCATATCTCAGCTTTGGGATGAGATAGGCTGAAAAGAATCACACCACTGTGTAAGTCAGGATGTGCTTAATCAACATCGTGAGTCTGGAAGAAATCTGAGACAGTCAAAAATTTAGTCTAAAAAAACACAAAGGGGTACCACTTAGTGTTTTTTTGGGTGAAAAATGTGACCTCCTCAGATCTTCTTCAAACCCACACCGTGTGTCAGGGAGGTCCTGACGAAGAGAGTGGTGTGGTCATTTTTGCCCTACCACATCCCAAAGCTGAGATAAAGGGACATGTTGTGCTGCATAAAATGTATAACTGTAAATTTCATGATAGGATTCCTACTTCCAGTAAAGCTAGGTAAACACATGAGTAGAAGGGTGTGATCAGAAAAGTCTAGTCCCTCCATTATATGCTACATTGCATCTGTATTTTGCTTTATTAGACGTATAACAAGCTCATAAATTCAATTCCAATATACTCAATACCAATAAACCTATTGAGAGAAAATCCCAGTTACGTTAGTCCTCATATCTCAGCTTTGGGATGAGATAGGCTGAAAAGAATCACACCACTGTGTAAGTCAGGATGTGCTTAATCAACATCGTGAGTCTGGAAGAAATCTGAGACAGTCAAAAATTTAGTCTAAAAAAACACAAAGGGGTACCACTTAGTGTTTTTTTGGGTGAAAAATGTGACCTCCTCAGATCTTCTTCAAACCCACACCGTGTGTCAGGGAGGTCCTGACGAAGAGAGTGGTGTGGTCACTTTTGCCCTACCACATCCCAAAGCTGACATATAGGGACATGTTGTGCTGCATAAAATGTATAACTGTAAATTTCATGATAGGATTCCTACTTCCAGTGAAGCTAGGTAAACACATGAGTAGAAGGGTGTGATCAGAAAAGTCTAGTCCCTCCATTATATGCCACATTGCAGCTGTATTTTGCTTTATTAAACGTATAACAAGCTCATAAATTCAATTCCAATATACTCAATACCAATAAACCTATTGAGAGAAAATCCCAGTTACGTTAGTCCTCATATCTCAGCTTTGGGATGAGATAGGCTGAAAAGAATCACACCACTGTGTAAGTCAGGATGTGCTTAATCAACATCGTGAGTCTGGAAGAAATCTGAGACAGTCAAAAATTTAGTCTAAAAAAACACAAAGGGGTACCACTTAGTGTTTTTTTGGGTGAAAAATGTGACCTCCTCAGATCTTCTTCAAACCCACACCGTGTGTCAGGGAGGTCCTGACGAAGAGAGTGGTGTGGTCATTTTTGCCCTACCACATCCCAAAGCTGAGATAAAGGGACATGTTGTGCTGCATAAAATGTATAACTGTAAATTTCATGATAGGATTCCTACTTCCAGTAAAGCTAGGTAAACACATGAGTAGAAGGGTGTGATCAGAAAAGTCTAATCCCTCCATTATATGCTACATTGCATCTGTATTTTGCTTTATTAGACGTATAACAAGCTCATAAATTCAATTCCAATATACTCAATACCAATAAACCTATTGAGAGAAAATCCCAGTTACGTTAGTCCTCATATCTCAGCTTTGGGATGAGATAGGCTGAAAAGAATCACACCACTGTGTAAGTCAGGATGTGCTTAATCAACATCGTGAGTTTGGAAGAAATCTGAGACAGTCAAAAATTTAGTCTAAAAAAACACAAAGGGGTACCCCTTAGTGTTTTTTTGGGTGAAAAATGTGACCTCCTCAGATCTTCTTCAAACCCACACCGTGTGTCAGGGAGGTCCTGACGAAGAGAGTGGTGTCGTCACTTTTGCCCTACCACATCCCAAAGCTGACATATAGGGACATGTTGTGCTGCATAAAATGTATAACTGTAAATTTCATGATAGGATTCCTACTTCCAGTGAAGCTAGGTAAACACATGAGTAGAAGGGTGTGATCAGAAAAGTCTAGTCCCTCCATTATATGCCACATTGCAGCTGTATTTTGCTTTATTAAACGTATAACAAGCTCATAAATTCAATTCCAATATACTCAATACCAATAAACCTATTGAGAGAAAATCCCAGTTACGTTAGTCCTCATATCTCAGCTTTGGGATGAGATAGGCTGAAAAGAATCACACCACTGTGTAAGTCAGGATGTGCTTAATCAACATCGTGAGTCTGGAAGAAATCTGAGACAGTCAAAAATTTAGTCTAAAAAAACACAAAGGGGTACCACTTAGTGTTTTTTTGGGTGAAAAATGTGACCTCCTCAGATCTTCTTCAAACCCACACCGTGTGTCAGGGAGGTCCTGACGAAGAGAGTGGTGTGGTCATTTTTGCCCTACCACATCCCAAAGCTGAGATAAAGGGACATGTTGTGCTGCATAAAATGTATAACTGTAAATTTCATGATAGGATTCCTACTTCCAGTAAAGCTAGGTAAACACATGAGTAGAAGGGTGTGATCAGAAAAGTCTAGTCCCTCCATTATATGCTACATTGCATCTGTATTTTGCTTTATTAGACGTATAACAAGCTCATAAATTCAATTCCAATATACTCAATACCAATAAACCTATTGAGAGAAAATCCCAGTTACGTTAGTCCTCATATCTCAGCTTTGGGATGAGATAGGCTGAAAAGAATCACACCACTGTGTAAGTCAGGATGTGCTTAATCAACATCGTGAGTCTGGAAGAAATCTGAGACAGTCAAAAATTTAGTCTAAAAAAACACAAAGGGGTACCACTTAGTGTTTTTTTGGGTGAAAAATGTGACCTCCTCAGATCTTCTTCAAACCCACACCGTGTGTCAGGGAGGTCCTGACGAAGAGAGTGGTGTGGTCACTTTTGCCCTACCACATCCCAAAGCTGACATATAGGGACATGTTGTGCTGCATAAAATGTATAACTGTAAATTTCATGATAGGATTCCTACTTCCAGTGAAGCTAGGTAAACACATGAGTAGAAGGGTGTGATCAGAAAAGTCTAGTCCCTCCATTATATGCCACATTGCAGCTGTATTTTGCTTTATTAAACGTATAACAAGCTCATAAATTCAATTCCAATATACTCAATACCAATAAACCTATTGAGAGAAAATCCCAGTTACGTTAGTCCTCATATCTCAGCTTTGGGATGAGATAGGCTGAAAAGAATCACACCACTGTGTAAGTCAGGATGTGCTTAATCAACATCGTGAGTCTGGAAGAAATCTGAGACAGTCAAAAATTTAGTCTAAAAAAACACAAAGGGGTACCACTTAGTGTTTTTTTGGGTGAAAAATGTGACCTCCTCAGATCTTCTTCAAACCCACACCGTGTGTCAGGGAGGTCCTGACGAAGAGAGTGGTGTGGTCATTTTTGCCCTACCACATCCCAAAGCTGAGATAAAGGGACATGTTGTGCTGCATAAAATGTATAACTGTAAATTTCATGATAGGATTCCTACTTCCAGTAAAGCTAGGTAAACACATGAGTAGAAGGGTGTGATCAGAAAAGTCTAGTCCCTCCATTATATGCTACATTGCATCTGTATTTTGCTTTATTAGACGTATAACAAGCTCATAAATTCAATTCCAATATACTCAATACCAATAAACCTATTGAGAGAAAATCCCAGTTACGTTAGTCCTCATATCTCAGCTTTGGGATGAGATAGGCTGAAAAGAATCACACCACTGTGTAAGTCAGGATGTGCTTAATCAACATCGTGAGTTTGGAAGAAATCTGAGACAGTCAAAAATTTAGTCTAAAAAAACACAAAGGGGTACCCCTTAGTGTTTTTTTGGGTGAAAAATGTGACCTCCTCAGATCTTCTTCAAACCCACACCGTGTGTCAGGGAGGTCCTGACGAAGAGAGTGGTGTGGTCACTTTTGCCCTACCACATCCCAAAGCTGACATATAGGGACATGTTGTGCTGCATAAAATGTATAACTGTAAATTTCATGATAGGATTCCTACTTCCAGTGAAGCTAGGTAAACACATGAGTAGAAGGGTGTGATCAGAAAAGTCTAGTCCCTCCATTATATGCCACATTGCAGCTGTATTTTGCTTTATTAAACGTATAACAAGCTCATAAATTCAATTCCAATATACTCAATACCAATAAACCTATTGAGAGAAAATCCCAGTTACGTTAGTCCTCATATCTCAGCTTTGGGATGAGATAGGCTGAAAAGAATCACACCACTGTGTAAGTCAGGATGTGCTTAATCAACATCGTGAGTCTGGAAGAAATCTGAGACAGTCAAAAATTTAGTCTAAAAAAACACAAAGGGGTACCACTTAGTGTTTTTTTGGGTGAAAAATGTGACCTCCTCAGATCTTCTTCAAACCCACACCGTGTGTCAGGGAGGTCCTGACGAAGAGAGTGGTGTGGTCATTTTTGCCCTACCACATCCCAAAGCTGAGATAAAGGGACATGTTGTGCTGCATAAAATGTATAACTGTAAATTTCATGATAGGATTCCTACTTCCAGTAAAGCTAGGTAAACACATGAGTAGAAGGGTGTGATCAGAAAAGTCTAGTCCCTCCATTATATGCTACATTGCATCTGTATTTTGCTTTATTAGACGTATAACAAGCTCATAAATTCAATTCCAATATACTCAATACCAATAAACCTATTGAGAGAAAATCCCAGTTACGTTAGTCCTCATATCTCAGCTTTGGGATGAGATAGGCTGAAAAGAATCACACCACTGTGTAAGTCAGGATGTGCTTAATCAACATCGTGAGTTTGGAAGAAATCTGAGACAGTCAAAAATTTAGTCTAAAAAAACACAAAGGGGTACCCCTTAGTGTTTTTTTGGGTGAAAAATGTGACCTCCTCAGATCTTCTTCAAACCCACACCGTGTGTCAGGGAGGTCCTGACGAAGAGAGTGGTGTGGTCACTTTTGCCCTACCACATCCCAAAGCTGACATATAGGGACATGTTGTGCTGCATAAAATGTATAACTGTAAATTTCATGATAGGATTCCTACTTCCAGTGAAGCTAGGTAAACAAATGAGTAGAAGGGTGTGATCAGAAAAGTCTAGTCCCTCCATTATATGCCACATTGCAGCTGTATTTTGCTTTATTAAACGTATAACAAGCTCATAAATTCAATTCCAATATACTCAATACCAATAAACCTATTGAGAGAAAATCCCAGTTACGTTAGTCCTCATATCTCAGCTTTGGGATGAGATAGGCTGAAAAGAATCACACCACTGTGTAAGTCAGGATGTGCTTAATCAACATCGTGAGTCTGGAAGAAATCTGAGACAGTCAAAAATTTAGTCTAAAAAAACACAAAGGGGTACCCCTTAGTGTTTTTTTGGGTGAAAAATGTGACCTCCTCAGATCTTCTTCAAACCCACACCGTGTGTCAGGGAGGTCCTGACGAAGAGAGTGGTGTGGTCACTTTTGCCCTACCACATCCCAAAGCTGACATATAGGGACATGTTGTGCTGCATAAAATGTATAACTGTAAATTTCATGATAGGATTCCTACTTCCAGTGAAGCTAGGTAAACACATGAGTAGAAGGGTGTGATCAGAAAAGTCTAGTCCCTCCATTATATGCCACATTGCAGCTGTATTTTGCTTTATTAAACGTATAACAAGCTCATAAATTCAATTCCAATATACTCAATACCAATAAACCTATTGAGAGAAAATCCCAGTTACGTTAGTCCTCATATCTCAGCTTTGGGATGAGATAGGCTGAAAAGAATCACACCACTGTGTAAGTCAGGATGTGCTTAATCAACATCGTGAGTCTGGAAGAAATCTGAGACAGTCAAAAATTTAGTCTAAAAAAACACAAAGGGGTACCACTTAGTGTTTTTTTGGGTGAAAAATGTGACCTCCTCAGATCTTCTTCAAACCCACACCGTGTGTCAGGGAGGTCCTGACGAAGAGAGTGGTGTGGTCATTTTTGCCCTACCACATCCCAAAGCTGAGATAAAGGGACATGTTGTGCTGCATAAAATGTATAACTGTAAATTTCATGATAGGATTCCTACTTCCAGTAAAGCTAGGTAAACACATGAGTAGAAGGGTGTGATCAGAAAAGTCTAGTCCCTCCATTATATGCTACATTGCATCTGTATTTTGCTTTATTAGACGTATAACAAGCTCATAAATTCAATTCCAATATACTCAATACCAATAAACCTATTGAGAGAAAATCCCAGTTACGTTAGTCCTCATATCTCAGCTTTGGGATGAGATAGGCTGAAAAGAATCACACCACTGTGTAAGTCAGGATGTGCTTAATCAACATCGTGAGTTTGGAAGAAATCTGAGACAGTCAAAAATTTAGTCTAAAAAAACACAAAGGGGTACCCCTTAGTGTTTTTTTGGGTGAAAAATGTGACCTCCTCAGATCTTCTTCAAACCCACACCGTGTGTCAGGGAGGTCCTGACGAAGAGAGTGGTGTCGTCACTTTTGCCCTACCACATCCCAAAGCTGACATATAGGGACATGTTGTGCTGCATAAAATGTATAACTGTAAATTTCATGATAGGATTCCTACTTCCAGTGAAGCTAGGTAAACAAATGAGTAGAAGGGTGTGATCAGAAAAGTCTAGTCCCTCCATTATATGCCACATTGCAGCTGTATTTTGCTTTATTAAACGTATAACAAGCTCATAAATTCAATTCCAATATACTCAATACCAATAAACCTATTGAGAGAAAATCCCAGTTACGTTAGTCCTCATATCTCAGCTTTGGGATGAGATAGGCTGAAAAGAATCACACCACTGTGTAAGTCAGGATGTGCTTAATCAACATCGTGAGTCTGGAAGAAATCTGAGACAGTCAAAAATTTAGTCTAAAAAAACACAAAGGGGTACCCCTTAGTGTTTTTTTGGGTGAAAAATGTGACCTCCTCAGATCTTCATCAAACCCACACCGTGTGTCAAGGAGGTCCTGAGGAAGAGAGTGGTGTGGTCATTTTTGCCCTACCACATCCCAAAGCTGAGATAAAGGGACATGTTGTGCTGCATAAAATGTATAACTGTAAATTTCATGATAGGATTCCTACTTCCAGTGAAGCTAGGTAAACACATGAGTAGAAGGGTGTGATCAGAAAAGTCTAGTCCCTCCATTATATGCTACATTGCATCTGTATTTTGCTTTATTAGACGTATAACAAGCTCATAAATTCAATTCCAATATACTCAATACCAATAAACCTATTGAGAGAAAATCCCAGTTACGTTAGTCCTCATATCTCAGCTTTGGGATGAGATAGGCTGAAAAGAATCACACCACTGTGTAAGTCAGGATGTGCTTAATCAACATCGTGAGTTTGGAAGAAATCTGAGACAGTCAAAAATTTAGTCTAAAAAAACACAAAGGGGTACCCCTTAGTGTTTTTTTGGGTGAAAAATGTGACCTCCTCAGATCTTCTTCAAACCCACACCGTGTGTCAGGGAGGTCCTGACGAAGAGAGTGGTGTGGTCACTTTTGCCCTACCACATCCCAAAGCTGACATATAGGGACATGTTGTGCTGCATAAAATGTATAACTGTAAATTTCATGATAGGATTCCTACTTCCAGTGAAGCTAGGTAAACAAATGAGTAGAAGGGTGTGATCAGAAAAGTCTAGTCCCTCCATTATATGCCACATTGCAGCTGTATTTTGCTTTATTAAACGTATAACAAGCTCATAAATTCAATTCCAATATACTCAATACCAATAAACCTATTGAGAGAAAATCCCAGTTACGTTAGTCCTCATATCTCAGCTTTGGGATGAGATAGGCTGAAAAGAATCACACCACTGTGTAAGTCAGGATGTGCTTAATCAACATCGTGAGTCTGGAAGAAATCTGAGACAGTCAAAAATTTAGTCTAAAAAAACACAAAGGGGTACCCCTTAGTGTTTTTTTGGGTGAAAAATGTGACCTCCTCAGATCTTCTTCAAACCCACACCGTGTGTCAGGGAGGTCCTGACGAAGAGAGTGGTGTGGTCACTTTTGCCCTACCACATCCCAAAGCTGACATATAGGGACATGTTGTGCTGCATAAAATGTATAACTGTAAATTTCATGATAGGATTCCTACTTCCAGTGAAGCTAGGTAAACACATGAGTAGAAGGGTGTGATCAGAAAAGTCTAGTCCCTCCATTATATGCCACATTGCAGCTGTATTTTGCTTTATTAAACGTATAACAAGCTCATAAATTCAATTCCAATATACTCAATACCAATAAACCTATTGAGAGAAAATCCCAGTTACGTTAGTCCTCATATCTCAGCTTTGGGATGAGATAGGCTGAAAAGAATCACACCACTGTGTAAGTCAGGATGTGCTTAATCAACATCGTGAGTCTGGAAGAAATCTGAGACAGTCAAAAATTTAGTCTAAAAAAACACAAAGGGGTACCCCTTAGTGTTTTTTTGGGTGAAAAATGTGACCTCCTCAGATCTTCTTCAAACCCACACCGTGTGTCAGGGAGGTCCTGACGAAGAGAGTGGTGTGGTCACTTTTGCCCTACCACATCCCAAAGCTGACATATAGGGACATGTTGTGCTGCATAAAATGTATAACTGTAAATTTCATGATAGGATTCCTACTTCCAGTGAAGCTAGGTAAACACATGAGTAGAAGGGTGTGATCAGAAAAGTCTAGTCCCTCCATTATATGCCACATTGCAGCTGTATTTTGCTTTATTAAACGTATAACAAGCTCATAAATTCAATTCCAATATACTCAATACCAATAAACCTATTGAGAGAAAATCCCAGTTACGTTAGTCCTCATATCTCAGCTTTGGGATGAGATAGGCTGAAAAGAATCACACCACTGTGTAAGTCAGGATGTGCTTAATCAACATCGTGAGTCTGGAAGAAATCTGAGACAGTCAAAAATTTAGTCTAAAAAAACACAAAGGGGTACCACTTAGTGTTTTTTTGGGTGAAAAATGTGACCTCCTCAGATCTTCTTCAAACCCACACCGTGTGTCAGGGAGGTCCTGACGAAGAGAGTGGTGTGGTCATTTTTGCCCTACCACATCCCAAAGCTGAGATAAAGGGACATGTTGTGCTGCATAAAATGTATAACTGTAAATTTCATGATAGGATTCCTACTTCCAGTAAAGCTAGGTAAACACATGAGTAGAAGGGTGTGATCAGAAAAGTCTAGTCCCTCCATTATATGCTACATTGCATCTGTATTTTGCTTTATTAGACGTATAACAAGCTCATAAATTCAATTCCAATATACTCAATACCAATAAACCTATTGAGAGAAAATCCCAGTTACGTTAGTCCTCATATCTCAGCTTTGGGATGAGATAGGCTGAAAAGAATCACACCACTGTGTAAGTCAGGATGTGCTTAATCAACATCGTGAGTTTGGAAGAAATCTGAGACAGTCAAAAATTTAGTCTAAAAAAACACAAAGGGGTACCCCTTAGTGTTTTTTTGGGTGAAAAATGTGACCTCCTCAGATCTTCTTCAAACCCACACCGTGTGTCAGGGAGGTCCTGACGAAGAGAGTGGTGTCGTCACTTTTGCCCTACCACATCCCAAAGCTGACATATAGGGACATGTTGTGCTGCATAAAATGTATAACTGTAAATTTCATGATAGGATTCCTACTTCCAGTGAAGCTAGGTAAACAAATGAGTAGAAGGGTGTGATCAGAAAAGTCTAGTCCCTCCATTATATGCCACATTGCAGCTGTATTTTGCTTTATTAAACGTATAACAAGCTCATAAATTCAATTCCAATATACTCAATACCAATAAACCTATTGAGAGAAAATCCCAGTTACGTTAGTCCTCATATCTCAGCTTTGGGATGAGATAGGCTGAAAAGAATCACACCACTGTGTAAGTCAGGATGTGCTTAATCAACATCGTGAGTCTGGAAGAAATCTGAGACAGTCAAAAATTTAGTCTAAAAAAACACAAAGGGGTACCCCTTAGTGTTTTTTTGGGTGAAAAATGTGACCTCCTCAGATCTTCATCAAACCCACACCGTGTGTCAAGGAGGTCCTGAGGAAGAGAGTGGTGTGGTCATTTTTGCCCTACCACATCCCAAAGCTGAGATAAAGGGACATGTTGTGCTGCATAAAATGTATAACTGTAAATTTCATGATAGGATTCCTACTTCCAGTGAAGCTAGGTAAACACATGAGTAGAAGGGTGTGATCAGAAAAGTCTAGTCCCTCCATTATATGCTACATTGCATCTGTATTTTGCTTTATTAGACGTATAACAAGCTCATAAATTCAATTCCAATATACTCAATACCAATAAACCTATTGAGAGAAAATCCCAGTTACGTTAGTCTTCATATCTCAGCTTTGGGATGAGATAGGCTGAAAATAATCACACCCCTGTGTAAGTCAGGATGTGCTTAATCAACATCGTGAGTTTGGAAGAAATCTGAGACAGTCAAAAATTTAGTCTAAAAAAACACAAAGGGGTACCCCTTAGTGATTTTTTGGGTGAAAAATGTGACCTCCTCAGATCTTCTTCAAACCCACACCGTGTGTCAGGGAGGTCCTGACGAAGAGAGTGGTGTGGTCACTTCTGCCCTACCACATCCCAAAGCTGACATATAGGGACATGTTGTGCTGCATAAAATGTATAACTGTAAATTTCATGATAGGATTCCTACTTCCAGTGAAGCTAGGTAAACACATGAGTAGAAGGGTGTGATCAGAAAAGTCTAGTCCCTCCATTATATGCTACATTGCATCTGTATTTTGCTTTATTAGACGTATAACAAGCTCATAAATTCAATTCCAATATAGTCAATACCAATAAACCTATTGAGAGAAAATCCCAGTTACGTTAGTCCTCATATCTCAGCTTTGGGATGAGATAGGCTGAAAATAATCACACCCCTGTGTAAGTCAGGATGTGCTTAATCAACATCGTGAGTTTGGAAGAAATCTGAGACGGTCAAAAATTTAGTCTAAAAAAACACAAAGGGGTACCCCTTAGTGATTTTTTGGGTGAAAAATGTGACCTCCTCAGATCTTCTTCAAACCCACACCGTGTGTCAGGGAGGTCCTGACGAAGAGAGTGGTGTGGTCACTTCTGCCCTACCACATCCCAAAGCTGACATATAGGGACATGTTGTGCTGCATAAAATGTATAACTGTAAATTTCATGATAGGATTCCTACTTCCAGTGAAGCTAGGTAAACACATGAGTAGAAGGGTGTGATCAGAAAAGTCTAGTCCCTCCATTATATGCTACATTGCATCTGTATTTTGCTTTTTTTTGCTGGCAACCCGTTTGGCTGTTTCTGTACCCGTTTGGAAGCTGTTTTGATCGCTCGGGTTTTCCTGTTTACTCGTTTCTATTGTTATTTCTATATTTATATCTGTTTTTATAACCTACTAACCATCCATAGATCTATTTTTTAGATTGTCTTCGCAGGAATATTCATTACAGAGGCACTAAAACTGCCACCGGACCCTGGAGTAACGTTCTTGGTGTAAGTTACTAAAATTCACTAAAAGCGGTAAGTACCTGCAATTCCATGGCTACTACTGGCTGTTTTGCCTGCTCAGAGTGTGGCATGTTTAGTTTAACGCCCTTTTCCACCTCTAGCGATAAATATAGTGGTTGTATTTGTAGTAAGTGTCAGCTAGTTAGCTCTCTGGTGGATAAAGTGGACCAGCTAGAAGTGCGCATCCGGAGCTTATTATTGTTGAGGGATAAACAGCGAGATTCAGTGTTAGCAACTCCGGGTGCCTTAGGGAGAGTTAGCACCCCCACGACTCCGGCGTTAGAGCCCTCACAGCGGGGTGAATGGGTGACGTCTCGGCGTCATAGCCGGAAAGCTAAGGCTGATGCTAACGCTGAGGCCAAAGCTAGCCCACCGGGACACCACGCTCCTCCGATTCGCGTGTCAAACAGGTTTGCCCCGCTCAGCGAAGCACCCGCTGAGGAGCCTGTTAAGAGTGCTCTGGTTATAGGAGACTCTATTGTTCGGCACGTGAAATTAGCTACTCCTTTAGGGGCGCCGGCAGTAACAGTTAGCTGTTTATCGGGAGCCAGAGCGCCGGATATTAGTGGCAACCTTAGACTGTTAGCTAATAGGAGATATTCAAGGGTAGTCATTCATGTAGGGGCCAATGATATTCGTCTGCGGCAGTCTGAGGTAACTAAGGGTAATATTAGAGAGGTGATTAAACTGGCCCAGACGATGTCCGATGCCGTAATCTGCTCTGGCCCCATACCAATGCGGCGTGGCGACGAAGCTTACAGCAGACTTTGGGCGTTAAACTGCTGGATGTCCAAGTGGTGTTCCGAAAATCAAGTGGGCTTTATAGACAATTGGCTATGTTTTGAGGGCAAGCCTGGTCTTATAGGTAGGGATGGTATCCACCCCACGCGGGAGGGTGCTGCCTTACTTTCTTGCAGTATAGCACATAGTCTTTTAGTTAGTCAGCAGAGTAGTGTAGATAGCTGCTGACAATCCAGAGCCGGGACCAGGCCGCAGACAGACAGGCTAAACCGACCGTCTGCGAACTGTCTTGAGACGTCACCCAGGTTCAACTGTATTGAGACTGTGTCTTTCCCCCGAACTAAATGTAAAAGTAGAAAAACAAAATCAGCCTGTTTCAGCAACCTAATCAATATTAAATCATACACAACACCTAGCAGCAACACCTCAGAACTAAAATTTGGCTTACTCAACATAAGATCACTAAACTCAAAAGCACTCATCGTAAATGATATTATAAGTGATCATAAATTCAATGTTTTCTGTCTCACGGAAACGTGGGTTAAACCAAATGAATATTTAGCACTAAATGAAGCCACCCCCCTAGGCTATAATTATGCACATAGCCCAAGAATATCAGGCAAAGGAGGTGGAGTATGTGTAATTTACCAAAATACCCTAGAAATTAGTCTTAAACAATGTGACACCTTCTCTTCTTTTGAGGTTCTCTCCACTATTATTACAAATCCGGTCACAAAAAAGGACGCATTTTTATTATGCAACATTTACAGACCACCAGGGCCTTACTTAGAATTTCTGAAAGAATTCAGCGATTTTGCTACAAACCTAGCGGTGTGCAATCATAAAGTTTTAATTGTAGGAGATTTCAATATCCATTTTGAGAAGGAAAGTGACCCACTAAAAAAGGCATTTACCTCAATCTTAGACTCTATTGGTATTACTCAAAATGTAACAGGGCCTACACACTACTGCAGCCACACTTTAGACTTAGTTCTGACACTAGGTCTTAACATTGACAAAATTAATATCTTACCGCAATCCTCAGCAATCTCCGATCATTACTTAATTTCATATGAGCTACGTTTTATCCATAATATATGTAAGAACCCTCGCTATTCTACAAGGCGTATAATAAAACCATCTACCGCCCTACAATTTATAGAAAACCTACCAGAACTATCGACCCCAGTTCCAACTCCATCAGACCCAATAGACCTAGATGTACTAACTGATTACCTAGAAAATACCTGTCGATCTACTTTAGAAAAGGTAGCACCACTTAAACATAAAAGTATAAGACAGAAAAAGCTCGCACCATGGTATAATGATAAGACCCGTACTTTAAAACAAACATTACGAAAACTAGAGCGGAAATGGCGATCAACCAAGCTTGAAGTGTTCCATTCTGCCTGGAAGGACAGCCTTATAGAGTATAGAAATGCCCTCACTAAAGCTCGCTCAGCATATCTGGCCTCGCTGATCTCCCATAATAAAAATAATCCGAGAGCACTGTTTAGTGTGTTTTCTAGAATTACAAAAAATCAAGCAGGTTCTGAACAACTAATTCCAGCAACTCTCACCAGTAAAGATTTTATGGACTTTTTTAATAATAAAATTGAGAATATTAGACAACAAACTCTAGCCACAGGATCAAATCCATCCTGGCTGCCACCTGATGTGAATGAAATAAAACATAATATAACTGTAAAAGAAAGACTTGAAACCTTTTACCCACTCCCACAATTAGAACTAGAGAAGATTATCACCTCCGCAAACTGTACAACTTGCACACTTGATGCAATTCCCACAAAGTTGCTCAAAGAAGTACTACCAGCTATTATTGATCCTCTTTTAACTATAGTAAACTCATCGCTTAGTCTGGGCCATGTACCCAAAGCTTTTAAACTAGCAGTTATTAAACCTATGATCAAGAAACCAAATCTTGATGCTAGTACACTGTCTAATTACAGGCCTATTTCTAATTTGCCATTTCTGTCTAAGATCTTAGAAAAAGCTGTGGCCCAACAACTTAGTTCATATCTACATAAGAATCATATATATGAAAAATTCCAATCTGGATTCAGGCAACATCATAGTACAGAGACAGCTCTAGTCAAGATAACAAATGATCTTCTTCTTGCCTCTGATCAAGGCCACGTATCCCTGTTGGTGCTTCTTGACCTAAGCGCAGCCTTCGATACAATAGACCACAATATTCTCATAGAAAGGTTAGAAAACATCGTTGGAATCACAGGGACAGCCCTATTATGGTTCAAATCTTACTTAACGGAACGTTATCAATTCGTAAAAGTAAACAATCTAAATTCAAATTATTCTAAAGTAAGATTTGGAATTCCACAAGGCTCTATTTTAGGACCATTATTATTTACATTATACATGTTACCGCTAGGCACAGTTATAAGAAACCATGACATTAACTTTCACTGTTACGCAGACGACACACAATTGTATATTTCAGCCAAGCCCGATGACAAACACCGATTAAAGAAAATAGAGGACTGTGTAAAAGACGTGAAAGGCTGGATGTTGCGTAACTTCCTCCTTCTAAACAGCAACAAAACAGAGGTCCTGCTTTTGGGTCCAAAAGTGACAAGAAATAAATTATCAGACTTAATTTTAAATCTAGCTAACTTTCCAGTTAAACCTGGTTCAGCAGCAAAAAATCTTGGTGTCATAATTGACCCGGATTTATCATTTGATCAACACATAGGTAGTATCACTAGGACAGCTTTTTTACATCTTCGCAATATTGCTAAGATTAGAAATGCCTTATCCCTCCAGGACGCAGAAACATTAGTACATGCCTTTATTACTTCAAGGCTTGACTACTGTAACGCACTACTGTCAGGATGCACCAGCAGCAATTTAAGAAAACTTCAACTAGTTCAAAATGCTGCAGCTAGGGTCCTCACTAAAACTAGAAAATTTGAACATATCAGCCCAGTTTTATCATCACTTCATTGGCTGCCTGTTAAATTCCGCATTGACTACAAAATTTTGTTATTAACATATAAAGCTCTACATGGGCTTGCTCCTGAATATCTTCAAGATACAATTTCCTATTATGAGCCTCCACGTTTACTCAGATCACAGAATACTGGATTTTTAAATGTTCCCAGAATTCAGAAGGCCTCAGCTGGGGGAAGAGCCTTTTCTTATAAAGCCCCCCAACTCTGGAATGATCTTCCAGAAAATGTTCGGGACTCAGACACAGTCACAATCTTCAAATGTAGGCTAAAAACTCATTTGTTTAGTTTATCATTTGGTAGCTAATGCTCCCCCATAGATAAAGGCGGCAGATCCGGGGGGTCCATGGACACAGGGAATTATAGTAAACTGAGACGCTGGTGCTGTCGTCCCGCCGCTTCTCGCGATCACTCAGGTTTGTTGACGGTGGAGCGGAGGGATGCCAGTGTTTCAGGATGCTCCCGTGTCTGTGTGTCCTCCTGGTTCTCTCCTTTTAGTTAATGCTGTCATAGTCAGATCTGCCGGAGTCATTAGCCACACTCTGGAAATTTTCATATTTTCTACTTTACAAACACAAAACAGTTCAAAACTAATTCCATCCCTTTACATCTTTCCGAGTAAACGACTGCCCACCTGTCTGTCTGGACACTGATGGATGACTGTCGCGATCCTCCTCCACGCTTCAGACCAGCTGCCCACGCTCCAGCAACCACCAAGTGCCTTGAAGCTGTCCCTACACTGAAGTTCTCATGGACTACTAACTATCATCACCAGTAGATTGACCAGAGGAGGATGGGTCACCCCTTGTGAGCCTTGGTTCCTCCCAAGGTTTCTTCCTCAGCTGGGGGAGTTTTTCCTTGCCACTGTCGCCCCTGGCTTGCTCACTTGAGGGCTTTACATTTGTTTTTACATTTCATGTCAAATCTTTGTCTTACTGGAATTCTGTGAAGCTGCTTTGTGACAACATCAGTTGTGAAAAGCGCTATATAAATAAATTTGATTTGATGATTTGATTTGATTTGCTTTATTAGACATATAACAAGCTCAAAAATTCAATTCCAATATACTCAATACCAATAAACCTATTGAGAGAAAATCCCAGTTACGTTAGTCCTCATATCTCAGCTTTGGGATGAGATAGGCTGAAAAGAATCACACCACTGTGTAAGTCAGGATGTGCTTAATCAATATCGTGAGTCTGGAAGAAATCTGAGACAGTCAAAAATTTAGTCTAAAAAAACACAAAGGGGTACCCCTTAGTGTTTTTTTGGGTGAAAAATGTGACCTCCTCAGATCTTCTTCAAACCCACACCGTGTGTCAGGGAGGTCCTGAGGAAGAGAGTGGTGTGGTCATTTTTGCCCTACCACATCCCAAAGCTGAGATAAAGGGACATGTTGTGCTGCATAAAATGGATAACTGTAAATTTCATGATAGGATTCCTACTTCCAGTGAAGCTAGGTAAACACAGGAGTTGAAGGGTGTGATCAGAAAAGTCTAGTCCCTCCATTATATGCTACATTGCATCTGTATTTTGCTTTATTAAACGTATAACAAGCTCATAAATTCAATTCCAATATACTCAATACCAATAAACCTATTGAGAGAAAATCCCAGTTACGTTAGTCCTCATATCTCAGCTTTGGGATGAGATAGGCTGAAAAGAATCACACCACTGTGTAAGTCAGGATGTGCTTAATCAACATCGTGAGTCTGGAAGAAATCTGAGACAGTCAAAAATTTAGTCTAAAAAAACACAAAGGGGTACCCCTTAGTGTTTTTTTGGGTGAAAAATGTGACCTCCTCAGATCTTATTCAAACCCACACCGTGTGTCAGGGAGGTCCTGACGAAGAGAGTGGTGTGGTCATTTTTGCCCTACCACATCCCAAAGCTGACATATAGGGACATGTTGTGCTGCATAAAATGTATAACTGTAAATTTCATGATAGGATTCCTACTTCCAGTGAAGCTAGGTAAACACATGAGTAGAAGGGTGTGATCAGAAAAGTCTAGTCCCTCCATTATATGCCACATTGCAGCTGTATTTTGCTTTATTAAACGTATAACAAGCTCATAAATTCAGTTCCAATATACTCAATACCAATAAACCTATTGAGAGAAAATCCCAGTTACGTTAGTCCTCATATCTCAGCTTTGGGATGAGATGGACTGAAAAGAATCACACCCCTGTGTAAGTCAGGATATGCTTAATCAACATCGTGAGTTTGGAAGAAATCTGAGACGGTCAAAAATTTAGTCTAAAAAAACACAAAGGGGTACCCCTTAGTGTTTTTTTGGGTGAAAAATGTGACCTCCTCAGATCTTCTTCAAACCCACACCGTGTGTCAGGGAGGTCCTGAGGAAGAGAGTGGTGTGGTCATTTTTGCCCTACCACATCCCAAAGCTGAGATAAAGGGACATGTTGTGCTGCATAAAATGGATAACTGTAAATTTCATGATAGGATTCCTACTTCCAGTGAAGCTAGGTAAACACAGGAGTTGAAGGGTGTGATCAGAAAAGTCTAGTCCCTCCATTATATGCTACATTGCATCTGTATTTTGCTTTATTAAACGTATAACAAGCTCATAAATTCAATTCCAATATACTCAATACCAATAAACCTATTGAGAGAAAATCCCAGTTACGTTAGTCCTCATATCTCAGCTTTGGGATGAGATAGGCTGAAAAGAATCACACCACTGTGTAAGTCAGGATGTGCTTAATCAACATCGTGAGTCTGGAAGAAATCTGAGACAGTCAAAAATTTAGTCTAAAAAAACACAAAGGGGTACCCCTTAGTGTTTTTTTGGGTGAAAAATGTGACCTCCTCAGATCTTCTTCAAACCCACACCGTGTGTCAGGGAGGTCCTGACGAAGAGAGTGGTGTGGTCATTTTTGCCCTACCACATCCCAAAGCTGACATATAGGGACATGTTGTGCTGCATAAAATGTATAACTGTAAATTTCATGATAGGATTCCTACTTCCAGTGAAGCTAGGTAAACACATGAGTAGAAGGGTGTGATCAGAAAAGTCTAGTCCCTCCATTATATGCCACATTGCAGCTGTATTTTGCTTTATTAAACGTATAACAAGCTCATAAATTCAGTTCCAATATACTCAATACCAATAAACCTATTGAGAGAAAATCCCAGTTACGTTAGTCCTCATATCTCAGCTTTGGGATGAGATGGACTGAAAAGAATCACACCCCTGTGTAAGTCAGGATATGCTTAATCAACATCGTGAGTTTGGAAGAAATCTGAGACGGTCAAAAATTTAGTCTAAAAAAACACAAAGGGGTACCCCTTAGTGTTTTTTTGGGTGAAAAATGTGACCTCCTCAGATCTTCTTCAAACCCACACCGTGTGTCAGGGAGGTCCTGAGGAAGAGAGTGGTGTGGTCATTTTTGCCCTACCACATCCCAAAGCTGAGATAAAGGGACATGTTGTGCTGCATAAAATGGATAACTGTAAATTTCATGATAGGATTCCTACTTCCAGTGAAGCTAGGTAAACACAGGAGTTGAAGGGTGTGATCAGAAAAGTCTAGTCCCTCCATTATATGCTACATTGCATCTGTATTTTGCTTTATTAAACGTATAACAAGCTCATAAATTCAATTCCAATATACTCAATACCAATAAACCTATTGAGAGAAAATCCCAGTTACGTTAGTCCTCATATCTCAGCTTTGGGATGAGATAGGCTGAAAATAATCACACCCCTGTGTAAGTCAGGATGTGCTTAATCAACATCGTGAGTTTGGAAGAAATCTGAGACAGTCAAAAATTTACTCTAAAATAACACAAAGGGGTACCACTTAGTGTTTTTTTGGGTGAAAAATGTGACCTCCTCAGATCTTCTTCAAACCCACACCGTGTGTCAGGTAGGTCCTGACGAAGAGAGTGGTGTGGTCACTTTTGCCCTACCACATCCCAAAGCTGACATATAGGGACATGTTGTGCTGCATAAAATGTATAACTGTAAATTTCATGATAGGATTCCTACTTCCAGTGAAGCTAGGTAAACACATGAGTAGAAGGGTGTGATCAGAAAAGTCTAGTCCCTCCATTATATGCCACATTGCAGCTGTATTTTGCTTTATTAAACGTATAACAAGCTCATAAATTCAGTTCCAATATACTCAATACCAATAAACCTATTGAGAGAAAATCCCAGTTACGTTAGTCCTCATATCTCAGCTTTGGGATGAGATAGGCTGAAAAGAATCACACCACTGTGTAAGTCAGGATGTGCTTAATCAACATCGTGAGTTTAGAAGAAATCTGAGACGGTCAAAAATTTACTCTAAAATAACACAAAGGGGTACCACTTAGTGTTTTTTTGGGTGAAAAATGTGACCTCCTCAGATCTTCTTCAAACCCACACCGTGTGTCAGGGAGGTCCTGAGGAAGAGAGTGGTGTGGTCATTTTTGCCCTACCACATCCCAAAGCTGAGATAAAGGGACATGTTGTGCTGCATAAAATGGATAACTGTAAATTTCATGATAGGATTCCTACTTCCAGTGAAGCTAGGTAAACACATGAGTAGAAGGGTGTGATCAGAAAAGTCTAGTCCCTCCATTATATGCTACATTGCATCTGTATTTTGCTTTATTAGACGTATAACAAGCTCATAAATTCAATTCCAATACACTCAATACCAATATACCTATTGAGAGAAAATCCCAGTTACGTTAGTCCTCATATCTCAGCTTTGGGATGAGATAGGCTGAAAATAATAACACCCCTGTGTAAGTCAGGATGTGCTTAATCAACATCGTGTGTTTGGAAGAAATCTGAGACAGTCAAAAATTTAGTCTAAAGAAACACAAAGGGGTACCCCTTAGTGTTTTTTTGGGTGAATAATGTGACCTCCTCAGATCTTCTTCAAACCCACACCGTGTGTCAGGGAGGTCCTGAGGAAGAGAGTGGTGTGGTCATTTTTGCCCTACCACATCCCAAAGCTGACATATAGGGACATGTGCTGCACAAAATGTATAACTGTAAATTTCATGATAGGATTCCTACTTCCAGTGAAGCTAGGTAAACACATGAGTAGAAGGGTGTGATCAGAAAAGTCTAGTCCCTCCATTATATGCTACATTGCATCTGTATTTTGCTTTATTAGACGTATAACAAGCTCATAAATTCAATTCCAATATACTCAATACCAATAAACCTATTGAGAGAAAATCCCAGTTACGTTAGTCCTCATATCTCAGCTTTGGGATGAGATAGGCTGAAAATAATCACACCCCTGTCTAAGTCAGGATGTGCTTAATCAACATCGTGAGTTTGGAAGAAATCTGAGAAAGTCAAAAATTTAGTCTAAAAAAACACAAAGGGGTACCCCTTAGTGTTTTTTTGGGTGAATAATGTGACCTCCTCAGATCTTCTTCAAACCCACACCGTGTGTCAGGGAGGTCCTGAGGAAGAGAGTGGTGTGGTCATTTTTGCCCTACCACATCCCAAAGCTGAGATAAAGGGACATGTTGTGCTGCATAAAATGTATAACTGTAAATTTCATGATAGGATTCCTACTTCCAGTGAAGCTAGGTAAACACATGAGTAGAAGGGTGTGATCAGAAAAGTCTAGTCCCTCCATTATATGCTACATTGCATCTGTATTTTGCTCTATTAGACGTATAACAAGCTCATAAATTCAATTCCAATATACTCAATACCAATAAACCTATTGATAGAAAATCCCAGTTACGTTAGTCCTCATATCTCAGCTTTGGGATGAGATAGGCTGAAAATAATCACACCCCTGTGTAAGTCAGGATGTGCTTAATCAACATCGTGAGTTTGGAAGAAATCTGAGACAGTCAAAAATTTAGTCTAAAAAAACACAAAGGGGTACCACTTAGTGTTTTTTTGGGTGAATAATGTGACCTCCTCAGATCTTCTTCAAACCCACACCATGTGTCAGGGAGGTCCTGACGAAGAGAGTGGTGTGGTCACTTTTGCCCTACCACATCCCAAAGCTGAGATAAAGGGACATGTTGTACTGCATAAAATGTATAACTGTAAATTTCATGATAGGATTCCTACTTCCAGTGAAGCTAGGTAAACACATGAGTAGAAGGGTGTGATCAGAAAAGTCTAGTCCCTCCATTATATGCCACATTGCAGCTGTATTTTGCTTTATTAAACGTATAACAAGCTCATAAATTCAATTCCAATATATTCAATACCAATAAACCTATTGAGAGAAAATCCCAGTTACGTTAATCCTCATATCTCAGCTTTGGGATGAGATAGGCTGAAAAGAATCACACCACTGTGTAAGTCAGGATGTGCTTAATCAACATCGTGAGTCTGGAAGAAATCTGAGACAGTCAAAAATTTAGTCTAAAAAATCACAAAGGGGTACCCCTCAGTGTTTTTTTGGGTGAAAAATGTGACCTCCTCAGATCTTCTTCAAACCCACACCATGTGTCAGGGAGGTCCTGACGAAGAGAGCGGTGTGGTCATTTTTGCCCTACCACATCCCAAAGCAGAGATAAAGGGACATGTGCTGCACAAAATGTATAACTGTAAATTTCATGATAGGATTCCTACTTCCAGTGAAGCTAGGTAAACACATGAGTAGAAGGGTGTGATCAGAAAAGTCTAGTCCCTCCATTATATGCTACATTGCATCTGTATTTTGCTTTATTAGACGTATAACAAGCTCATAAATTCAATTCCAATATACTCAATACCAATAAACCTATTGAGAGAAAATCCCAGTTACGTTAGTCCTCATATCTCAGCTTTGGGATGAGATAGGCTGAAAATAATCACACCCCTGTGTAAGTCAGGATGTGCTTAATCAACATCGTGAGTTTGGAAGATATCTGAGATGGTCAAAAATTTAGTCTAAAAAAACACAAAGGGGTACCCCTTAGTGTTTTTTTGGGTGAATAATGTGACCTCCTCAGATCTTCTTCAAACCCACACCGTGTGTCAGGGAGGTCCTGAGGAAGAGAGTGGTGTGGTCATTTTTGCCCTACCACATCCCAAAGCAGAGATAAAGGGACATGTGCTGCACAAAATGTATAACTGTAAATTTCATGATAGGATTCCTACTTCCAGTGAAGCTAGGTAAACACATGAGTAGAAGGGTGTGATCAGAAAAGTCTAGTCCCTCCATTATATGCTACATTGCATCTGTATTTTGCTTTATTAGACGTATAACAAGCTCATAAATTCAATTCCAATATACTCAATACCAATAAACCTATTGAGAGAAAATCCCAGTTACGTTAGTCCTCATATCTCAGCTTTGGGATGAGATAGGCTGAAAATAATCACACCCCTGTGTAAGTCAGGATGTGCTTAATCAACATCGTGAGTCTGGAAGAAATCTGAGACAGTCAAAAATTTAGTCTAATAAAACACAAAGGGGTACCACTTAGTGTTTTTTTGGGTGAAAAATGTGACCTCCTCAGATCTTCTTCAAACCCACACCGTGTGTCAGGGAGGTCCTGACGAAGAGAGTGGTGTGGTCAGTTTTGCCCTACCACATCCCAAAGCTGACATATAGGGACATGTTGTGCTGCATAAAATGTATAACTGTAAATTTCATGATAGGATTCCTACTTCCAGTGAAGCTAGGTAAACACATGAGTAGAAGGGTGTGATCAGAAAAGTCTAGTCCCTCCATTATATGCCACATTGCAGCTGTATTTTGCTTTATTAAACGTATAACAAGCTCATAAATTCAATTCCAATATACTCAATACCAATAAACCTATTGAGAGAAAATCCCAGTTACGTTAGTCCTCATATCTCAGCTTTGGGATGAGATAGGCTGAAAAGAATCACACCACTGTGTAAGTCAGGATGTGCTTAATCAACATCGTGAGTCTGGAAGAAATCTGAGACAGTCAAAAATTTAGTCTAAAAAAACACAAAGGGGTACCACTTAGTGTTTTTTTGGGTGAAAAATGTGACCTCCTCAGATCTTCTTCAAACCCACACCGTGTGTCAGGGAGGTCCTGACGAAGAGAGTGGTGTGGTCATTTTTGCCCTACCACATCCCAAAGCTGAGATAAAGGGACATGTTGTGCTGCATAAAATGTATAACTGTAAATTTCATGATAGGATTCCTACTTCCAGTAAAGCTAGGTAAACACATGAGTAGAAGGGTGTGATCAGAAAAGTCTAGTCCCTCCATTATATGCTACATTGCATCTGTATTTTGCTTTATTAGACGTATAACAAGCTCATAAATTCAATTCCAATATACTCAATACCAATAAACCTATTGAGAGAAAATCCCAGTTACGTTAGTCCTCATATCTCAGCTTTGGGATGAGATAGGCTGAAAAGAATCACACCACTGTGTAAGTCAGGATGTGCTTAATCAACATCGTGAGTTTGGAAGAAATCTGAGACAGTCAAAAATTTAGTCTAAAAAAACACAAAGGGGTACCCCTTAGTGTTTTTTTGGGTGAAAAATGTGACCTCCTCAGATCTTCTTCAAACCCACACCGTGTGTCAGGGAGGTCCTGACGAAGAGAGTGGTGTCGTCACTTTTGCCCTACCACATCCCAAAGCTGACATATAGGGACATGTTGTGCTGCATAAAATGTATAACTGTAAATTTCATGATAGGATTCCTACTTCCAGTGAAGCTAGGTAAACAAATGAGTAGAAGGGTGTGATCAGAAAAGTCTAGTCCCTCCATTATATGCCACATTGCAGCTGTATTTTGCTTTATTAAACGTATAACAAGCTCATAAATTCAATTCCAATATACTCAATACCAATAAACCTATTGAGAGAAAATCCCAGTTACGTTAGTCCTCATATCTCAGCTTTGGGATGAGATAGGCTGAAAAGAATCACACCACTGTGTAAGTCAGGATGTGCTTAATCAACATCGTGAGTCTGGAAGAAATCTGAGACAGTCAAAAATTTAGTCTAAAAAAACACAAAGGGGTACCCCTTAGTGTTTTTTTGGGTGAAAAATGTGACCTCCTCAGATCTTCATCAAACCCACACCGTGTGTCAAGGAGGTCCTGAGGAAGAGAGTGGTGTGGTCATTTTTGCCCTACCACATCCCAAAGCTGAGATAAAGGGACATGTTGTGCTGCATAAAATGTATAACTGTAAATTTCATGATAGGATTCCTACTTCCAGTGAAGCTAGGTAAACACATGAGTAGAAGGGTGTGATCAGAAAAGTCTAGTCCCTCCATTATATGCTACATTGCATCTGTATTTTGCTTTATTAGACGTATAACAAGCTCATAAATTCAATTCCAATATACTCAATACCAATAAACCTATTGAGAGAAAATCCCAGTTACGTTAGTCTTCATATCTCAGCTTTGGGATGAGATAGGCTGAAAATAATCACACCCCTGTGTAAGTCAGGATGTGCTTAATCAACATCGTGAGTTTGGAAGAAATCTGAGACGGTCAAAAATTTAGTCTAAAAAAACACAAAGGGGTACCCCTTAGTGATTTTTTGGGTGAAAAATGTGACCTCCTCAGATCTTCTTCAAACCCACACCGTGTGTCAGGGAGGTCCTGACGAAGAGGGTGGTGTGGTCACTTCTGCCCTACCACATCCCAAAGCTGACATATAGGCACATGTGCTGCACAAAATGTATAACTGTAAATTTCATGATAGGATTCCTACTTCCAGTGAAGCTAGGTAAACACATGAGTAGAAGGGTGTGATCAGAAAAGTCTAGTCCCTCCATTATATGCTACATTGCATCTGTATTTTGCTTTATTAGACGTATAACAAGCTCATAAATTCAATTCCAATATACTCAATACCAATAAACCTATTGAGAGAAAATCCCAGTTACGTTAGTCCTCATATCTCAGCTTTGGGATGAGATAGGCTGAAAATAATCACACCCCTGTGTAAGTCAGGATGTGCTTAATCAACATCGTGAGTTTGGAAGAAATCTGAGACGGTCAAAAATCCACTCTAAAATAACACAAAGGGGTACCACTTAGTGTTTTATTTGGGTGAAAAATGTGACCTCCTCAGATCTTGTTCAAACCCACACCGTGTGTCAGGGAGGTCCTGAGGAAGAGAGTGGTGTGGTCATTTTTGCCCTACCACATCCCAAAGCAGAGATAAAGGGACATGTTGTGCTGCATAAAATGTATAACTGAAAATTTCATGATAGGATTCCTACTTCCAGTGAAGCTAGGTAAACACATGAGTAGAAGGGTGTGATCAGAAAAGTCTAGTCCCTCCATTATATGCTACATTGCATCTGTATTTTGCTTTATTAGACATATAACAAGCTCATAAATTCAATTCCAATATACTCAATACCAATAAACCTATTGATAGAAAATCCCAGTTACGTTAGTCCTCATATCTCAGCTTTGGGATGAGATAGGCTGAAAATAATCACACCCCTGTGTAAGTCAGGATGTGCTTAATCAACATTGTGAATTTGGAAGAAATCTGAGACAGTCAAAAATTTAGTCTAAAAAACCACAAAACACTTAGTGTTTTTTTGGGTGAAAAATGTGACCTCCTCAGATCTTCTTCAAACCCACACCATGTGTCAGGGAGGTCCTGACGAAGAGAGCGGTGTGGTCATTTTTGCCCTACCACATCCCAAAGCAGAGATAAAGGGACATGTGCTGCACAAAATGTATAACTGTAAATTTCATGATAGGATTCCTACTTCCAGTGAAGCTAGGTAAACACATGAGTAGAAGGGTGTGATCAGAAAAGTCTAGTCCCTCCATTATATGCTACATTGCATCTGTATTTTGCTTTATTAGACGTATAACAAGCTCATAAATTCAATTCCAATATACTCAATACCAATAAACCTATTGAGAGAAAATCCCAGTTACGTTAGTCCTCATATCTCAGCTTTGGGATGAGATAGGCTGAAAATAATCACACCCCTGTGTAAGTCAGGATGTGCTTAATCAACATCGTGAGTTTGGAAGATATCTGAGACGGTCAAAAATTTAGTCTAAAAAAACACAAAGGGGTACCCCTTAGTGTTTTTTTGGGTGAATAATGTGACCTCCTCAGATCTTCTTCAAACCCACACCGTGTGTCAGGGAGGTCCTGAGGAAGAGAGTGGTGTGGTCATTTTTGCCCTACCACATCCCAAAGCAGAGATAAAGGGACATGTGCTGCACAAAATGTATAACTGTAAATTTCATGATAGGATTCCTACTTCCAGTGAAGCTAGGTAAACACATGAGTAGAAGGGTGTGATCAGAAAAGTCTAGTCCCTCCATTATATGCTACATTGCATCTGTATTTTGCTTTATTAGACGTATAACAAGCTCATAAATTCAATTCCAATATACTCAATACCAATAAACCTATTGAGAGAAAATCCCAGTTACGTTAGTCCTCATATCTCAGCTTTGGGATGAGATAGGCTGAAAATAATCACACCCCTGTGTAAGTCAGGATGTGCTTAATCAACATCGTGAGTCTGGAAGAAATCTGAGACAGTCAAAAATTTAGTCTAATAAAACACAAAGGGGTACCACTTAGTGTTTTTTTGGGTGAAAAATGTGACCTCCTCAGATCTTCTTCAAACCCACACCGTGTGTCAGGGAGGTCCTGACGAAGAGAGTGGTGTGGTCACTTTTGCCCTACCACATCCCAAAGCTGACATATAGGGACATGTTGTGCTGCATAAAATGTATAACTGTAAATTTCATGATAGGATTCCTACTTCCAGTGAAGCTAGGTAAACACATGAGTAGAAGGGTGTGATCAGAAAAGTCTAGTCCCTCCATTATATGCCACATTGCAGCTGTATTTTGCTTTATTAAACGTATAACAAGCTCATAAATTCAATTCCAATATACTCAATACCAATAAACCTATTGAGAGAAAATCCCAGTTACGTTAGTCCTCATATCTCAGCTTTGGGATGAGATAGGCTGAAAAGAATCACACCACTGTGTAAGTCAGGATGTGCTTAATCAACATCGTGAGTCTGGAAGAAATCTGAGACAGTCAAAAATTTAGTCTAAAAAAACACAAAGGGGTACCACTTAGTGTTTTTTTGGGTGAAAAATGTGACCTCCTCAGATCTTCTTCAAACCCACACCGTGTGTCAGGGAGGTCCTGACGAAGAGAGTGGTGTGGTCATTTTTGCCCTACCACATCCCAAAGCTGAGATAAAGGGACATGTTGTGCTGCATAAAATGTATAACTGTAAATTTCATGATAGGATTCCTACTTCCAGTAAAGCTAGGTAAACACATGAGTAGAAGGGTGTGATCAGAAAAGTCTAGTCCCTCCATTATATGCTACATTGCATCTGTATTTTGCTTTATTAGACGTATAACAAGCTCATAAATTCAATTCCAATATACTCAATACCAATAAACCTATTGAGAGAAAATCCCAGTTACGTTAGTCCTCATATCTCAGCTTTGGGATGAGATAGGCTGAAAAGAATCACACCACTGTGTAAGTCAGGATGTGCTTAATCAACATCGTGAGTCTGGAAGAAATCTGAGACAGTCAAAAATTTAGTCTAAAAAAACACAAAGGGGTACCACTTAGTGTTTTTTTGGGTGAAAAATGTGACCTCCTCAGATCTTCTTCAAACCCACACCGTGTGTCAGGGAGGTCCTGACGAAGAGAGTGGTGTGGTCATTTTTGCCCTACCACATCCCAAAGCTGAGATAAAGGGACATGTTGTGCTGCATAAAATGTATAACTGTAAATTTCATGATAGGATTCCTACTTCCAGTAAAGCTAGGTAAACACATGAGTAGAAGGGTGTGATCAGAAAAGTCTAGTCCCTCCATTATATGCTACATTGCATCTGTATTTTGCTTTATTAGACGTATAACAAGCTCATAAATTCAATTCCAATATACTCAATACCAATAAACCTATTGAGAGAAAATCCCAGTTACGTTAGTCCTCATATCTCAGCTTTGGGATGAGATAGGCTGAAAAGAATCACACCACTGTGTAAGTCAGGATGTGCTTAATCAACATCGTGAGTTTGGAAGAAATCTGAGACAGTCAAAAATTTAGTCTAAAAAAACACAAAGGGGTACCCCTTAGTGTTTTTTTGGGTGAAAAATGTGACCTCCTCAGATCTTCTTCAAACCCACACCGTGTGTCAGGGAGGTCCTGACGAAGAGAGTGGTGTCGTCACTTTTGCCCTACCACATCCCAAAGCTGACATATAGGGACATGTTGTGCTGCATAAAATGTATAACTGTAAATTTCATGATAGGATTCCTACTTCCAGTGAAGCTAGGTAAACAAATGAGTAGAAGGGTGTGATCAGAAAAGTCTAGTCCCTCCATTATATGCCACATTGCAGCTGTATTTTGCTTTATTAAACGTATAACAAGCTCATAAATTCAATTCCAATATACTCAATACCAATAAACCTATTGAGAGAAAATCCCAGTTACGTTAGTCCTCATATCTCAGCTTTGGGATGAGATAGGCTGAAAAGAATCACACCACTGTGTAAGTCAGGATGTGCTTAATCAACATCGTGAGTCTGGAAGAAATCTGAGACAGTCAAAAATTTAGTCTAAAAAAACACAAAGGGGTACCCCTTAGTGTTTTTTTGGGTGAAAAATGTGACCTCCTCAGATCTTCATCAAACCCACACCGTGTGTCAAGGAGGTCCTGAGGAAGAGAGTGGTGTGGTCATTTTTGCCCTACCACATCCCAAAGCTGAGATAAAGGGACATGTTGTGCTGCATAAAATGTATAACTGTAAATTTCATGATAGGATTCCTACTTCCAGTGAAGCTAGGTAAACACATGAGTAGAAGGGTGTGATCAGAAAAGTCTAGTCCCTCCATTATATGCTACATTGCATCTGTATTTTGCTTTATTAGACGTATAACAAGCTCATAAATTCAATTCCAATATACTCAATACCAATAAACCTATTGAGAGAAAATCCCAGTTACGTTAGTCCTCATATCTCAGCTTTGGGATGAGATAGGCTGAAAATAATCACACCCCTGTGTAAGTCAGGATGTGCTTAATCAACATCGTGAGTTTGGAAGAAATCTGAGACGGTCAAAAATCCACTCTAAAATAACACAAAGGGGTACCACTTAGTGTTTTATTTGGGTGAAAAATGTGACCTCCTCAGATCTTGTTCAAACCCACACCGTGTGTCAGGGAGGTCCTGAGGAAGAGAGTGGTGTGGTCATTTTTGCCCTACCACATCCCAAAGCAGAGATAAAGGGACATGTTGTGCTGCATAAAATGTATAACTGAAAATTTCATGATAGGATTCCTACTTCCAGTGAAGCTAGGTAAACACATGAGTAGAAGGGTGTGATCAGAAAAGTCTAGTCCCTCCATTATATGCTACATTGCATCTGTATTTTGCTTTATTAGACATATAACAAGCTCATAAATTCAATTCCAATATACTCAATACCAATAAACCTATTGATAGAAAATCCCAGTTACGTTAGTCCTCATATCTCAGCTTTGGGATGAGATAGGCTGAAAATAATCACACCCCTGTGTAAGTCAGGATGTGCTTAATCAACATTGTGAATTTGGAAGAAATCTGAGACAGTCAAAAATTTAGTCTAAAAAAACACAAAGGGGTACCACTTAGTGTTTTTTTGGGTGAAAAATGTGACCTCCTCAGATCTTCTTCAAACCCACACCATGTGTCAGGGAGGTCCTGACGAAGAGAGCGGTGTGGTCATTTTTGCCCTACCACATCCCAAAGCAGAGATAAAGGGACATGTGCTGCACAAAATGTATAACTGTAAATTTCATGATAGGATTCCTACTTCCAGTGAAGCTAGGTAAACACATGAGTAGAAGGGTGTGATCAGAAAAGTCTAGTCCCTCCATTATATGCTACATTGCATCTGTATTTTGCTTTATTAGACGTATAACAAGCTCATAAATTCAATTCCAATATACTCAATACCAATAAACCTATTGAGAGAAAATCCCAGTTACGTTAGTCCTCATATCTCAGCTTTGGGATGAGATAGGCTGAAAATAATCACACCCCTGTGTAAGTCAGGATGTGCTTAATCAACATCGTGAGTTTGGAAGATATCTGAGACGGTCAAAAATTTAGTCTAAAAAAACACAAAGGGGTACCACTTAGTGTTTTTTTGGGTGAAAAATGTGACCTCCTCAGATCTTCTTCAAACCCACACCGTGTGTCAGGGAGGTCCTGACGAAGAGAGTGGTGTGGTCACTTTTGCCCTACCACATCCCAAAGCTGACATATAGGGACATGTTGTGCTGCATAAAATGTATAACTGTAAATTTCATGATAGGATTCCTACTTCCAGTGAAGCTAGGTAAACACATGAGTAGAAGGGTGTGATCAGAAAAGTCTAGTCCCTCCATTATATGCCACATTGCAGCTGTATTTTGCTTTATTAAACGTATAACAAGCTCATAAATTCAATTCCAATATACTCAATACCAATAAACCTATTGAGAGAAAATCCCAGTTACGTTAGTCCTCATATCTCAGCTTTGGGATGAGATAGGCTGAAAAGAATCACACCACTGTGTAAGTCAGGATGTGCTTAATCAACATCGTGAGTCTGGAAGAAATCTGAGACAGTCAAAAATTTAGTCTAAAAAAACACAAAGGGGTACCACTTAGTGTTTTTTTGGGTGAAAAATGTGACCTCCTCAGATCTTCTTCAAACCCACACCGTGTGTCAGGGAGGTCCTGACGAAGAGAGTGGTGTGGTCATTTTTGCCCTACCACATCCCAAAGCTGAGATAAAGGGACATGTTGTGCTGCATAAAATGTATAACTGTAAATTTCATGATAGGATTCCTACTTCCAGTAAAGCTAGGTAAACACATGAGTAGAAGGGTGTGATCAGAAAAGTCTAGTCCCTCCATTATATGCTACATTGCATCTGTATTTTGCTTTATTAGACGTATAACAAGCTCATGAATTCAATTCCAATATACTCAATACCAATAAACCTATTGAGAGAAAATCCCAGTTACGTTAGTCCTCATATCTCAGCTTTGGGATGAGATAGGCTGAAAATAATCACACCCCTGTGTAAGTCAGGATGTGCTTAATCAACATCGTGAGTTTGGAAGAAATCTGAGACAGTCAAAAATTTAGTCTAAAAAAACACAAAGGGGTACCACTTAGTGTTTTTTTGGGTGAAAAATGTGACCTCCTCAGATCTTCTTCAAACCCACACCGTGTGTCAGGGAGGTCTTGACGAAGAGAGTGGTGTGGTCATTTTTGCCCTACCACATCCCAAAGCTGACATATAGGGACATGTGCTGCACAAAATGTATAACTGTAAATTTCATGATAGGATTCCTACTTCCAGTGAAGCTAGGTAAACACATGAGTAGAAGGGTGTGATCAAAAAAGTCTAGTCCCTCCATTATATGCTACATTGCATCTGTATTTTGCTTTATTAGACGTATAACAAGCTCATAAATTCAATTCCAATATACTCAATACCAATAAACCTATTGAGAGAAAATCCCAGTTACGTTAGTCCTCATATCTCAGCTTTGGGATGAGATAGGCTGAAAATAATCACACCCCTGTGTAAGTCAGGATGTGCTTAATCAACATCGTGAGTTTGGAAGAAATCTGAGACAGTCAATAATTTAGTCTAAAAAAACACAAAGGGGTACCACTTAGTGTTTTTTTGGGTGAAAAATGTGACCTCCTCAGATCTTCTTCAAACCCACACTGTGTGTCAGGGAGGTCCTGACAAAGAGAGTGGTGTGGTCATTTTTGCCCTACCACATCCCAAAGCTGAGATGAAGGGACATGTTGTGCTGCATAAATTGTATAACTGTAAATTTCATGATAGGATTCCTACTTCCAGTGAAGCTAGGTAAACACATGAGTAGAAGGGTGTGATCAGAAAAGTCTAGTCCCTCCATTATATGCTACATTTCATCTGTATTTTGCTTTATTAGACGTATAACAAGCTCATAAATTCAATTCCAATATACTCAATACCAATAAACCTATTGAGAGAAAATCCCAGTTACGTTAGTCCTCATATCTCAGCTTTGGGATGAGATAGGCTGAAAAGAATCACACCACTGTGTAAGTCAGGATGTGCTTAATCAACATCGTGAGTTTGGAAGAAATCTGAGACAGTCAAAAATTTAGTCTAAAAAAACACAAAGGGGTACCCCTTAGTGTTTTTTTGGGTGAAAAATGTGACCTCCTCAGATCTTCTTCAAACCCACATCGTGTGTCAGGGAGGTCCTGACGAAGAGAGTGGTGTGGTCATTTTTGCCCTACCACATCCCAAAGCTGACATATAGGGACATGTGCTGCACAAAATGTATAACTGTAAATTTCATGATAGGATTCCTACTTCCAGTGAAGCTAGGTAAACACATGAGTAGAAGGGTGTGATCAAAAAAGTCTAGTCCCTCCATTATATGCTACATTGCATCTGTATTTTGCTTTATTAGACGTATAACAAGCTCATAAATTCAATTCCAATATACTCAATACCAATAAACCTATTGAGAGAAAATCCCAGTTACGTTAGTCCTCATATCTCAGCTTTGGGATGAGATAGGCTGAAAATAATCACACCCCTGTGTAAGTCAGGATGTGCTTAATCAACATCGTGAGTTTGGAAGAAATCTGAGACAGTAAAAAATTTAGTCTAAAAAAACACAAAGGGGTACCACTTAGTGTTTTTTTGGGTGAAAAATGTGACCTCCTCAGATCTTCTTCAAACCCACACTGTGTGTCAGGGAGGTCCTGACAAAGAGAGTGGTGTGGTCATTTTTGCCCTACCACATCCCAAAGCTGAGATAAAGGGACATGTTGTGCTGCATAAAATGTATAACTGTAAATTTCATGATAGGATTCCTACTTCCAGTGAAGCTAGGTAAACACATGAGTAGAAGGGTGTGATCAGAAAAGTCTAGTCCCTCCATTATATGCTACATTGCATCTGTATTTTGCTTTATTAGACGTATAACAAGCTCATAAATTCAATTCCAATATACTCAATACCAATAAACCTATTGAGAGAAAATCCCAGTTACGTTAGTCCTCATATCTCAGCTTTGGGATGAGATAGGCTGAAAATAATCACACCCCTGTGTAAGTCAGGATGTGCTTAATCAACATCATGAGTTTGGAAGAAATCTGAGACAGTCAAAAATTTACTCTAAAATAACACAAAGGGGTACCCCTTAGTGTTTTTTTGGGTGAAAAATGTGACCTCCTCAGATCTTTTTCAAACCCACACCGTGTGTCAGGGAGGTCCTGACGAAGAGAGTGGTGTGGTGGTAGGAGAGTGGCTGGAGAGTGGTAGGTCACTTTTGCCCTACCACATCCCAAAGCTGACATATAGGGACATGCTGTGCTGCATAAAATGTATAACTGTAAATTTCATGATAGGATTCCTACTTCCAGTGAAGCTAGGCAAACACATGAGTAGAAGGGTGTGATCAGAAAAGTCTAGTCCCTCCATTATATGCCACATTGCAGCTGTATTTTGCTTTATTAAACGTATAACAAGCTCATAAATTCAATTCCAATGTATTCAATACCAATAAACCTATTGAGAGAAAATCCCAGTTACGTTAGTCCTCATATCTCAGCTTTGGGATGAGATAGGCTGAAAAGAATCACACCCCTGTGTAAGTCAGGATATGCTTAATCAACATCGTGAGTTTGGAAGAAATCTGAGACGGTCAAAAATTAAGTCTAAAAAAACACAAACCCATAGTGTTTTTTTGGGTGAAAAATGTGACCTCCTCAGATCTTCTTCAAACCCACACCGTGTGTCAGGGAGGTCCTGACAAAGAGAGTGGTGTGGTCATTTTTGCCCTACCACATCCCAAAGCTGAGATAAAGGGTCATGTTGTGCTGCATAAAATGTATAACTGTAAATTTCATGATAGGATTCCTACTTCCATTGAAGCTAGGCAAAGACATGAGTAGAAGGGTGTGATCAGAAAAGTCTAGTCCCTCCATTATATGCCACATTGCAGCTGTATTTTGCTTTACTAAACGTATAACAAGCTCATAAATTCTATTCCAATGTACTCAATACCAATAAACCTATTGAGAGAAAATCCCAGTTACGTTAGTCCTCATATCTCAGCTTTGGGATGAGATAGGCTGAAAAGAATCACACCCCTGTGTAAGTCAGGATATGCTTAATCAACATCGTGAGTTTGGAAGAAATCTGAGACGGTCAAAAATTAAGTCTAAAAAAACACAAACCCATAGTGTTTTTTTGGGTGAAAAATGTGACCTCCTCAGATCTTCTTCAAACCCACACCGTGTGTCAGGGAGGTCCTGAGGAAGAGAGTGGTGTGGTCATTTTTGCCCTACCACATCCCAAAGCTGAGATAAAGGGACATGTTGTGCTGCATAAAATGTATAACTGTAAATTTCATGATAGGATTCCTACTTCCAGGGAAGCTAGGTAAACACATGAGTAGAAGGGTGTGATCAGAAAAGTCTAGTCCCTCCATTATATGCTACATTGCATCTGTATTTTGCTTTATTAGACATATAACAAGCTCATAAATTCAATTCCAATATACTCAATACCAATAAACCTATTGAGAGAAAATCCCAGTTACGTTAGTCCTCATATCTCAGCTTTGGGATGAGATAGGCTGAAAAGAATCACACCACTGTGTAAGTCAGGATGTGCTTAATCAACATTGTGAGTTTGGAAGAAATCTGAGACAGTCAAAAATTTAGTCTAAAAAAACACAAAGGGGTACCACTTAGTGTTTTTTTGGGTGAAAAATGTGACCTCCTCAGATCTTCTTCAAACCCACATCGTGTGTCAGGGAGGTCCTGACAAAGAGAGTGGTGTGGTCATTTTTGCCCTACCACATCCCAAAGCTGAGATATAGGGACATGTGCTGCACAAAATGTATAACTGTAAATTTCATGATAGGATTCCTACTTCCAGTGAAGCTAGGTAAACACATGAGTAGAAGGGTGTGATCAAAAAAGTCTAGTCCCTCCATTATATGCTACATTGCATCTGTATTTTGCTTTATTAGACGTATAACAAGCTCATAAATTCAATTCCAATGTACTCAATACCAATAAACCTATTGAGAGAAAATCCCAGTTACGTTAGTCCTCATATCTCAGCTTTGGGATGAGATAGGCTGAAAAGAATCACACCCCTGTGTAAGTCAGGATATGCTTAATCAACATCGTGAGTTTGGAAGAAATCTGAGACGGTCAAAAATTAAGTCTAAAAAAACACAAACCCATAGTGTTTTTTTGGGTGAAAAATGTGACCTCCTCAGATCTTCTTCAAACCCACACCGTGTGTCAGGGAGGTCCTGAGGAAGAGAGTGGTGTGGTCATTTTTGCCCTACCACATCCCAAAGCTGAGATAAAGGGACATGTTGTGCTGCATAAAATGTATAACTGTAAATTTCATGATAGGATTCCTACTTCCAGGGAAGCTAGGTAAACACATGAGTAGAAGGGTGTGATCAGAAAAGTCTAGTCCCTCCATTATATGCTACATTGCATCTGTATTTTGCTTTATTAGACATATAACAAGCTCATAAATTCAATTCCAATATACTCAATACCAATAAACCTATTGAGAGAAAATCCCAGTTACGTTAGTCCTCATATCTCAGCTTTGGGATGAGATAGGCTGAAAAGAATCACACCACTGTGTAAGTCAGGATGTGCTTAATCAACATCGTGAGTTTGGAAGAAATCTGAGACAGTCAAAAATTTAGTCTAAAAAAACACAAAGGGGTACCACTTAGTGTTTTTTTGGGTGAAAAATGTGACCTCCTCAGATCTTCTTCAAACCCACACCGTGTGTCAGGGAGGTCCTGACGAAGAGAGTGGTGTGGTCATTTTTGCCCTACCACATCCCAAAGCTGAGATAAAGGGACATGTTGTGCTGCATAAAATGTATAACTGTAAATTTCATGATAGGATTCCTACTTCCAGTAAAGCTAGGTAAACACATGAGTAGAAGGGTGTGATCAGAAAAGTCTAGTCCCTCCATTATATGCTACATTGCATCTGTATTTTGCTTTATTAGACGTATAACAAGCTCATGAATTCAATTCCAATATACTCAATACCAATAAACCTATTGAGAGAAAATCCCAGTTACGTTAGTCCTCATATCTCAGCTTTGGGATGAGATAGGCTGAAAATAATCACACCCCTGTGTAAGTCAGGATGTGCTTAATCAACATCGTGAGTTTGGAAGAAATCTGAGACAGTCAAAAATTTAGTCTAAAAAAACACAAAGGGGTACCACTTAGTGTTTTTTTGGGTGAAAAATGTGACCTCCTCAGATCTTCTTCAAACCCACACCGTGTGTCAGGGAGGTCTTGACGAAGAGAGTGGTGTGGTCATTTTTGCCCTACCACATCCCAAAGCTGACATATAGGGACATGTGCTGCACAAAATGTATAACTGTAAATTTCATGATAGGATTCCTACTTCCAGTGAAGCTAGGTAAACACATGAGTAGAAGGGTGTGATCAAAAAAGTCTAGTCCCTCCATTATATGCTACATTGCATCTGTATTTTGCTTTATTAGACGTATAACAAGCTCATAAATTCAATTCCAATATACTCAATACCAATAAACCTATTGAGAGAAAATCCCAGTTACGTTAGTCCTCATATCTCAGCTTTGGGATGAGATAGGCTGAAAATAATCACACCCCTGTGTAAGTCAGGATGTGCTTAATCAACATCGTGAGTTTGGAAGAAATCTGAGACAGTCAATAATTTAGTCTAAAAAAACACAAAGGGGTACCACTTAGTGTTTTTTTGGGTGAAAAATGTGACCTCCTCAGATCTTCTTCAAACCCACACTGTGTGTCAGGGAGGTCCTGACAAAGAGAGTGGTGTGGTCATTTTTGCCCTACCACATCCCAAAGCTGAGATGAAGGGACATGTTGTGCTGCATAAATTGTATAACTGTAAATTTCATGATAGGATTCCTACTTCCAGTGAAGCTAGGTAAACACATGAGTAGAAGGGTGTGATCAGAAAAGTCTAGTCCCTCCATTATATGCTACATTTCATCTGTATTTTGCTTTATTAGACGTATAACAAGCTCATAAATTCAATTCCAATATACTCAATACCAATAAACCTATTGAGAGAAAATCCCAGTTACGTTAGTCCTCATATCTCAGCTTTGGGATGAGATAGGCTGAAAAGAATCACACCACTGTGTAAGTCAGGATGTGCTTAATCAACATCGTGAGTTTGGAAGAAATCTGAGACAGTCAAAAATTTAGTCTAAAAAAACACAAAGGGGTACCCCTTAGTGTTTTTTTGGGTGAAAAATGTGACCTCCTCAGATCTTCTTCAAACCCACATCGTGTGTCAGGGAGGTCCTGACGAAGAGAGTGGTGTGGTCATTTTTGCCCTACCACATCCCAAAGCTGACATATAGGGACATGTGCTGCACAAAATGTATAACTGTAAATTTCATGATAGGATTCCTACTTCCAGTGAAGCTAGGTAAACACATGAGTAGAAGGGTGTGATCAAAAAAGTCTAGTCCCTCCATTATATGCTACATTGCATCTGTATTTTGCTTTATTAGACGTATAACAAGCTCATAAATTCAATTCCAATATACTCAATACCAATAAACCTATTGAGAGAAAATCCCAGTTACGTTAGTCCTCATATCTCAGCTTTGGGATGAGATAGGCTGAAAATAATCACACCCCTGTGTAAGTCAGGATGTGCTTAATCAACATCGTGAGTTTGGAAGAAATCTGAGACAGTAAAAAATTTAGTCTAAAAAAACACAAAGGGGTACCACTTAGTGTTTTTTTGGGTGAAAAATGTGACCTCCTCAGATCTTCTTCAAACCCACACTGTGTGTCAGGGAGGTCCTGACAAAGAGAGTGGTGTGGTCATTTTTGCCCTACCACATCCCAAAGCTGAGATAAAGGGACATGTTGTGCTGCATAAAATGTATAACTGTAAATTTCATGATAGGATTCCTACTTCCAGTGAAGCTAGGTAAACACATGAGTAGAAGGGTGTGATCAGAAAAGTCTAGTCCCTCCATTATATGCTACATTGCATCTGTATTTTGCTTTATTAGACGTATAACAAGCTCATAAATTCAATTCCAATATACTCAATACCAATAAACCTATTGAGAGAAAATCCCAGTTACGTTAGTCCTCATATCTCAGCTTTGGGATGAGATAGGCTGAAAATAATCACACCCCTGTGTAAGTCAGGATGTGCTTAATCAACATCATGAGTTTGGAAGAAATCTGAGACAGTCAAAAATTTACTCTAAAATAACACAAAGGGGTACCCCTTAGTGTTTTTTTGGGTGAAAAATGTGACCTCCTCAGATCTTTTTCAAACCCACACCGTGTGTCAGGGAGGTCCTGACGAAGAGAGTGGTGTGGTGGTAGGAGAGTGGCTGGAGAGTGGTAGGTCACTTTTGCCCTACCACATCCCAAAGCTGACATATAGGGACATGCTGTGCTGCATAAAATGTATAACTGTAAATTTCATGATAGGATTCCTACTTCCAGTGAAGCTAGGCAAACACATGAGTAGAAGGGTGTGATCAGAAAAGTCTAGTCCCTCCATTATATGCCACATTGCAGCTGTATTTTGCTTTATTAAACGTATAACAAGCTCATAAATTCAATTCCAATGTATTCAATACCAATAAACCTATTGAGAGAAAATCCCAGTTACGTTAGTCCTCATATCTCAGCTTTGGGATGAGATAGGCTGAAAAGAATCACACCCCTGTGTAAGTCAGGATATGCTTAATCAACATCGTGAGTTTGGAAGAAATCTGAGACGGTCAAAAATTAAGTCTAAAAAAACACAAACCCATAGTGTTTTTTTGGGTGAAAAATGTGACCTCCTCAGATCTTCTTCAAACCCACACCGTGTGTCAGGGAGGTCCTGACAAAGAGAGTGGTGTGGTCATTTTTGCCCTACCACATCCCAAAGCTGAGATAAAGGGTCATGTTGTGCTGCATAAAATGTATAACTGTAAATTTCATGATAGGATTCCTACTTCCATTGAAGCTAGGCAAAGACATGAGTAGAAGGGTGTGATCAGAAAAGTCTAGTCCCTCCATTATATGCCACATTGCAGCTGTATTTTGCTTTACTAAACGTATAACAAGCTCATAAATTCTATTCCAATGTACTCAATACCAATAAACCTATTGAGAGAAAATCCCAGTTACGTTAGTCCTCATATCTCAGCTTTGGGATGAGATAGGCTGAAAAGAATCACACCCCTGTGTAAGTCAGGATATGCTTAATCAACATCGTGAGTTTGGAAGAAATCTGAGACGGTCAAAAATTAAGTCTAAAAAAACACAAACCCATAGTGTTTTTTTGGGTGAAAAATGTGACCTCCTCAGATCTTCTTCAAACCCACACCGTGTGTCAGGGAGGTCCTGAGGAAGAGAGTGGTGTGGTCATTTTTGCCCTACCACATCCCAAAGCTGAGATAAAGGGACATGTTGTGCTGCATAAAATGTATAACTGTAAATTTCATGATAGGATTCCTACTTCCAGGGAAGCTAGGTAAACACATGAGTAGAAGGGTGTGATCAGAAAAGTCTAGTCCCTCCATTATATGCTACATTGCATCTGTATTTTGCTTTATTAGACATATAACAAGCTCATAAATTCAATTCCAATATACTCAATACCAATAAACCTATTGAGAGAAAATCCCAGTTACGTTAGTCCTCATATCTCAGCTTTGGGATGAGATAGGCTGAAAAGAATCACACCACTGTGTAAGTCAGGATGTGCTTAATCAACATTGTGAGTTTGGAAGAAATCTGAGACAGTCAAAAATTTAGTCTAAAAAAACACAAAGGGGTACCACTTAGTGTTTTTTTGGGTGAAAAATGTGACCTCCTCAGATCTTCTTCAAACCCACATCGTGTGTCAGGGAGGTCCTGACAAAGAGAGTGGTGTGGTCATTTTTGCCCTACCACATCCCAAAGCTGAGATATAGGGACATGTGCTGCACAAAATGTATAACTGTAAATTTCATGATAGGATTCCTACTTCCAGTGAAGCTAGGTAAACACATGAGTAGAAGGGTGTGATCAAAAAAGTCTAGTCCCTCCATTATATGCTACATTGCATCTGTATTTTGCTTTATTAGACGTATAACAAGCTCATAAATTCAATTCCAATGTACTCAATACCAATAAACCTATTGAGAGAAAATCCCAGTTACGTTAGTCCTCATATCTCAGCTTTGGGATGAGATAGGCTGAAAAGAATCACACCCCTGTGTAAGTCAGGATATGCTTAATCAACATCGTGAGTTTGGAAGAAATCTGAGACGGTCAAAAATTAAGTCTAAAAAAACACAAACCCATAGTGTTTTTTTGGGTGAAAAATGTGACCTCCTCAGATCTTCTTCAAACCCACACCGTGTGTCAGGGAGGTCCTGAGGAAGAGAGTGGTGTGGTCATTTTTGCCCTACCACATCCCAAAGCTGAGATAAAGGGACATGTTGTGCTGCATAAAATGTATAACTGTAAATTTCATGATAGGATTCCTACTTCCAGGGAAGCTAGGTAAACACATGAGTAGAAGGGTGTGATCAGAAAAGTCTAGTCCCTCCATTATATGCTACATTGCATCTGTATTTTGCTTTATTAGACATATAACAAGCTCATAAATTCAATTCCAATATACTCAATACCAATAAACCTATTGAGAGAAAATCCCAGTTACGTTAGTCCTCATATCTCAGCTTTGGGATGAGATAGGCTGAAAAGAATCACACCACTGTGTAAGTCAGGATGTGCTTAATCAACATCGTGAGTTTGGAAGAAATCTGAGACAGTCAAAAATTTAGTCTAAAAAAACACAAAGGGGTACCACTTAGTGTTTTTTTGGGTGAAAAATGTGACCTCCTCAGATCTTCTTCAAACCCACACCGTGTGTCAGGGAGGTCCTGACAAAGAGAGTGGTGTGGTCATTTTTGCCCTACCACATCCCAAAGCTGAGATAAAGGGTCATGTTGTGCTGCATAAAATGTATAACTGTAAATTTCATGATAGGATTCCTACTTCCATTGAAGCTAGGTAAACACATGAGTAGAAGGGTGTGATCAGAAAAGTCTAGTCCCTCCATTATATGCTACATTGCATCTGTATTTTGCTTTATTAGACATATAACAAGCTCATAAATTCAATTCCAATATACTCAATACCAATAAACCTATTGAGAGAAAATCCCAGTTACGTTAGTCCTCATATCTCAGCTTTGGGATGAGATAGGCTGAAAAGAATCACACCACTGTGTAAGTCAGGATGTGCTTAATCAACATCGTGAGTTTGGAAGAAATCTGAGACAGTCAAAAATTTAGTCTAAAAAAACACAAAGGGGTACCCCTTAGTGTTTTTTTGGGTGAAAAATGTGACCTCCTCAGATCTTCTTCAAACCCACACCGTGTGTCAGGGAGGTCCTGACGAAGAGAGTGGTGTGGTCATTTTTGCCCTACCACATCCCAAAGCTGACATATAGGGACATGTGCTGCACAAAATGTATAACTGTAAATTTCATGATAGGATTCCTACTTCCAGTGAAGCTAGGTAAACACATGAGTAGAAGGGTGTAATCAAAAAAGTCTAGTCCCTCCATTATATGCTACATTGCATCTGTATTTTGCTTTATTAGACGTATAACAAGCTCATAAATTCAATTCCAATATACTCAATACCAATAAACCTATTGAGAGAAAATCCCAGTTACGTTAGTCCTCATATCTCAGCTTTGGGATGAGATAGGCTGAAAAGAATCACACCCCTGTGTAAGTCAGGATATGCTTAATCAACATCGTGAGTTTGGAAGAAATCTGAGACGGTCAAAAATTAAGTCTAAAAAAACACAAACCCATAGTGTTTTTTTGGGTGAAAAATGTGACCTCCTCAGATCTTCTTCAAACCCACACCGTGTGTCAGGGAGGTCCTGAGGAAGAGAGTGGTGTGGTCATTTTTGCCCTACCACATCCCAAAGCTGAGATAAAGGGACATGTTGTGCTGCATAAAATGTATAACTGTAAATTTCATGATAGGATTCCTACTTCCAGGGAAGCTAGGTAAACACATGAGTAGAAGGGTGTGATCAGAAAAGTCTAGTCCCTCCATTATATGCTACATTGCATCTGTATTTTGCTTTATTAGACATATAACAAGCTCATAAATTCAATTCCAATATACTCAATACCAATAAACCTATTGAGAGAAAATCCCAGTTACGTTAGTCCTCATATCTCAGCTTTGGGATGAGATAGGCTGAAAAGAATCACACCACTGTGTAAGTCAGGATGTGCTTAATCAACATCGTGAGTTTGGAAGAAATCTGAGACAGTCAAAAATTTAGTCTAAAAAAACACAAAGGGGTACCACTTAGTGTTTTTTTGGGTGAAAAATGTGACCTCCTCAGATCTTCTTCAAACCCACACCGTGTGTCAGGGAGGTCCTGACAAAGAGAGTGGTGTGGTCATTTTTGCCCTACCACATCCCAAAGCTGAGATAAAGGGTCATGTTGTGCTGCATAAAATGTATAACTGTAAATTTCATGATAGGATTCCTACTTCCATTGAAGCTAGGTAAACACATGAGTAGAAGGGTGTGATCAGAAAAGTCTAGTCCCTCCATTATATGCTACATTGCATCTGTATTTTGCTTTATTAGACATATAACAAGCTCATAAATTCAATTCCAATATACTCAATACCAATAAACCTATTGAGAGAAAATCCCAGTTACGTTAGTCCTCATATCTCAGCTTTGGGATGAGATAGGCTGAAAAGAATCACACCACTGTGTAAGTCAGGATGTGCTTAATCAACATCGTGAGTTTGGAAGAAATCTGAGACAGTCAAAAATTTAGTCTAAAAAAACACAAAGGGGTACCCCTTAGTGTTTTTTTGGGTGAAAAATGTGACCTCCTCAGATCTTCTTCAAACCCACACCGTGTGTCAGGGAGGTCCTGACGAAGAGAGTGGTGTGGTCATTTTTGCCCTACCACATCCCAAAGCTGACATATAGGGACATGTGCTGCACAAAATGTATAACTGTAAATTTCATGATAGGATTCCTACTTCCAGTGAAGCTAGGTAAACACATGAGTAGAAGGGTGTAATCAAAAAAGTCTAGTCCCTCCATTATATGCTACATTGCATCTGTATTTTGCTTTATTAGACGTATAACAAGCTCATAAATTCAATTCCAATATACTCAATACCAATAAACCTATTGAGAGAAAATCCCAGTTACGTTAGTCCTCATATCTCAGCTTTGGGATGAGATAGGCTGAAAAGAATCACACCCCTGTGTAAGTCAGGATATGCTTAATCAACATCGTGAGTTTGGAAGAAATCTGAGACGGTCAAAAATTAAGTCTAAAAAAACACAAACCCATAGTGTTTTTTTGGGTGAAAAATGTGACCTCCTCAGATCTTCTTCAAACCCACACCGTGTGTCAGGGAGGTCCTGAGGAAGAGAGTGGTGTGGTCATTTTTGCCCTACCACATCCCAAAGCTGAGATAAAGGGACATGTTGTGCTGCATAAAATGTATAACTGTAAATTTCATGATAGGATTCCTACTTCCAGGGAAGCTAGGTAAACACATGAGTAGAAGGGTGTGATCAGAAAAGTCTAGTCCCTCCATTATATGCTACATTGCATCTGTATTTTGCTTTATTAGACATATAACAAGCTCATAAATTCAATTCCAATATACTCAATACCAATAAACCTATTGAGAGAAAATCCCAGTTACGTTAGTCCTCATATCTCAGCTTTGGGATGAGATAGGCTGAAAAGAATCACACCACTGTGTAAGTCAGGATGTGCTTAATCAACATCGTGAGTTTGGAAGAAATCTGAGACAGTCAAAAATTTAGTCTAAAAAAACACAAAGGGGTACCACTTAGTGTTTTTTTGGGTGAAAAATGTGACCTCCTCAGATCTTCTTCAAACCCACACCGTGTGTCAGGGAGGTCCTGACAAAGAGAGTGGTGTGGTCATTTTTGCCCTACCACATCCCAAAGCTGAGATAAAGGGTCATGTTGTGCTGCATAAAATGTATAACTGTAAATTTCATGATAGGATTCCTACTTCCATTGAAGCTAGGTAAACACATGAGTAGAAGGGTGTGATCAGAAAAGTCTAGTCCCTCCATTATATGCTACATTGCATCTGTATTTTGCTTTATTAGACATATAACAAGCTCATAAATTCAATTCCAATATACTCAATACCAATAAACCTATTGAGAGAAAATCCCAGTTACGTTAGTCCTCATATCTCAGCTTTGGGATGAGATAGGCTGAAAAGAATCACACCCCTGTGTAAGTCAGGATATGCTTAATCAACATCGTGAGTTTGGAAGAAATCTGAGACAGTCAAAAATTTAGTCTAAAAAAACACAAAGGGGTACCACTTAGTGTTTTTTTGGGTGAAAAATGTGACCTCCTCAGATCTTCTTCAAACCCACACCGTGTGTCAGGGAGGTCCTGACAAAGAGAGTGGTGTGGTCATTTTTGCCCTACCACATCCCAAAGCTGAGATATAGGGACATGTGCTGCACAAAATGTATAACTGTAAATTTCATGATAGGATTCCTACTTCCAGTGAAGCTAGGTAAACACATGACTAGAAGGGTGTGATCAAAAAAGTCTAGTCCCTCCATTATATGCTACATTGCATCTGTATTTTGCTTTATTAGACGTATAACAAGCTCATAAATTCAATTCCAATGTACTCAATACCAATAAACCTATTGAGAGAAAATCCCAGTTACGTTAGTCCTCATATCTCAGCTTTGGGATGAGATAGGCTGAAAAGAATCACACCCCTGTGTAAGTCAGGATATGCTTAATCAACATCGTGAGTTTGGAAGAAATCTGAGACGGTCAAAAATTAAGTCTAAAAAAACACAAACCCATAGTGTTTTTTTGGGTGAAAAATGTGACCTCCTCAGATCTTCTTCAAACCCACACCGTGTGTCAGGGAGGTCCTGAGGAAGAGAGTGGTGTAGTCATTTTTGCCCTACCACATCCCAAAGCTGAGATAAAGGGACATGTTGTGCTGCATAAAATGTATAACTGTAAATTTCATGATAGGATTCCTACTTCCAGGGAAGCTAGGTAAACACATGAGTAGAAGGGTGTGATCAGAGAAGTCTAGTCCCTCCATTATATGCTACATTGCATCTGTATTTTGCTTTATTAGACATATAACAAGCTCATAAATTCAATTCCAATATACTCAATACCAATAAACCTATTGAGAGAAAATCCCAGTTACGTTAGTCCTCATATCTCAGCTTTGGGATGAGATAGGCTGAAAAGAATCACACCACTGTGTAAGTCAGGATGTGCTTAATCAACATCGTGAGTTTGGAAGAAATCTGAGACAGTCAAAAATTTAGTCTAAAATAACACAAAGGGGTACCCCTTAGTGTTTTTTTGGGTGAAAAATTTGACCTCCTCAGATCTTCTTCAAACCCACACCGTGTGTCAGGGAGGTCCTGACGAAGAGAGTGGTGTGGTCACTTTTGCCCTACCACATCCCAAAGCTGACATATAGGGACATGCTGTGCTGCATAAAATGTATAACTGTAAATTTCATGATAGGATTCCTACTTCCAGTGAAGCTAGGCAAAGACATGAGTAGAAGGGTGTGGTCAGAAAAGTCTAGTCCCTCCATTATATGCCACATTGCAGCTGTATTTTGCTTTATTAAACGTATAACAAGCTCATAAATTCAATTCCAATGTACTCAATACCAATAAACCTATTGAGAGAAAATCCCAGTTACGTTAGTCCTCATATCTCAGCTTTGGGATGACATAGGCTGAAAAGAATCACACCCCTGTGTAAGTCAGGATATGCTTAATCAACATCGTGAGTTTGGAAGAAATCTGAGACGGTCAAAAATTTAGTTTAAAAAAACACAAACCCTTAGTGTTTTTTTGGGTGAAAAATGTGACCTCCTCAGATCTTCTTCAAACCCACACCGTGTGTCAGGGAGGTCCTGACGAAGAGAGTGGTGTGGTCATTTTTGCCCTACCACATCCCAAAGCTGACATATAGGGACATGTGCTGCACAAAATGTATAACTGTAAATTTCATGATAGGATTCCTACTTCCAGTGAAGCTAGGTAAACACATGAGTAGAAGGGTGTGATCAAAAAAGTCTAGTCCCTCCATTATATGCTATATTGCATCTGTATTTTGCTTTATTAGACGTATAACAAGCTCATAAATTCAATTCCAATATACTCAATACCAATAAACCTATTGAGAGAAAATCCCAGTTACGTTAGTCCTCATATCTCAGCTTTGGGATGAGATAGGCTGAAAATAATCACACCCCTGTGTAAGTCAGGATGTGCTTAATCAACATCGTGAGTTTGGAAGAAATCTGAGACAGTCAAAAATTTAGTCTAAAAAAACACAAAGGGGTACCACTTAGTGTTTTTTTGGGTGAAAAATGTGACCTCCTCAGATCTTCTTCAAACCCACACTGTGTGTCAGGGAGGTCCTGACAAAGAGAGTGGTGTGGTCATTTTTGCCCTACCACATCCCAAAGCTGAGATGAAGGGACATGTTGTGCTGCATAAATTGTATAACTGTAAATTTCATGATAGGATTCCTACTTCCAGTGAAGCTAGGTAAACACATGAGTAGAAGGGTGTGATCAGAAAAGTCTAGTCCCTCCATTATATGCTACATTTCATCTGTATTTTGCTTTATTAGACGTATAACAAGCTCATAAATTCAATTCCAATATACTCAATACCAATAAACCTATTGAGAGAAAATCCCAGTTACGTTAGTCCTCATATCTCAGCTTTGGGATGAGATAGGCTGAAAAGAATCACACCACTGTGTAAGTCAGGATGTGCTTAATCAACATCGTGAGTTTGGAAGAAATCTGAGACAGTCAAAAATTTAGTCTAAAAAAACACAAAGGGGTACCCCTTAGTGTTTTTTTGGGTGAAAAATGTGACCTCCTCAGATCTTCTTCAAACCCACATCGTGTGTCAGGGAGGTCCTGACGAAGAGAGTGGTGTGGTCATTTTTTCCCTACCACATCCCAAAGCTGAGATAAAGGGACATGTTGTGCTGCATAAAATGTATAACTGTAAATTTCATGATAGGATTCCTACTTCCAGTGAAGCTAGGTAAACACATGAGTAGAAGGGTGTGATCAGAAAAGTCTAGTCCCTCCATTATATGCTACATTGCATCTGTATATTGCTTTATTAGACGTATAACAAGCTCATAAATTCAATTCCAATATACTCAATACCAATAAACCTACTGAGAGAAAATCCCAGTTACGTTAGTCCTCATATCTCAGCTTTGGGATGAGATAGGCTGAAAAGAATCACACCACTGTGTAAGTCAGGATGTGCTTAATCAACATCGTGAGTTTGGAAGAAATCTGAGACAGTCAAAAATTTACTCTAAAATAACACAAAGGGGTACCACTTAGTGTTTTTTTGGGTGAAAAATTTGACCTCCTCAGATCTTCTTCAAACCCACACCGTGTGTCAGGGAGGTCCTGACGAAGAGAGTGGTGTGGTCACTTTTGCCCTACCACATCCCAAAGCTGACATATAGGGACATGTGCTGCACAAAATGTATAACTGTAAATTTCATGATAGGATTCCTACTTCCAGTGAAGCTAGGTAAACACATGAGTAGAAGGGTGTGATCAAAAAAGTCTAGTCCCTCCATTATATGCTACATTGCATCTGTATTTTGCTTTATTAGACGTATAACAAGCTCATGAATTCAATTCCAATATACTCAATACCAATAAACCTATTGAGAGAAAATCCCAGTTACGTTAGTCCTCATATCTCAGCTTTGGGATGAGATAGGCTGAAAAGAATCACACCACTGTGTAAGTCAGGATGTGCTTAATCAACATCGTGAGTTTGGAAGAAATCTGAGACAGTCAAAAATTTAGTCTAAAAAAACACAAAGGGGTACCACTTAGTGTTTTTTTGGGTGAAAAATGTGACCTCCTCAGATCTTCTTCAAACCCACACTGTGTGTCAGGGAGGTCCTGACAAAGAGAGTGGTGTGGTCATTTTTGCCCTACCACATCCCAAAGCTGAGATAAAGGGTCATGTTGTGCTGCATAAAATGTATAACTGTAAATTTCATGATAGGATTCCTACTTCCATTGAAGCTAGGTAAACACATGAGTAGAAGGGTGTGATCAGAAAAGTCTAGTCCCTCCATTATATGCCACATTGCAGCTGTATTTTGCTTTATTAAACGTATAACAAGCTCATAAATTCAATTCCAATATACTCAATACCAATAAACCTACTGAGAGAAAATCCCAGTTACGTTAGTCCTCATATCTCAGCTTTGGGATGAGATAGGCTGAAAAGAATCACACCACTGTGTAAGTTAGGATGTGCTTAATCAACATCGTGAGTTTGGAAGAAATCTGAGACAGTCAAAAATTTAGTCTAAAAAAACACAAAGGGGTACCACTTAGTGTTTTTTTGGGTGAAAAATGTGACCTCCTCAGATCTTCTTCAAACCCACACCGTGTGTCAGGGAGGTCTTGACGAAGAGAGTGGTGTGGTCATTTTTGCCCTACCACATCCCAAAGCTGACATATAGGGACATGTGCTGCACAAAATGTATAACTGTAAATTTCATGATAGGATTCCTACTTCCAGTGAAGCTAGGTAAACACATGATTAGAAGGGTGTGATCAAAAAAGTCTAGTCCCTCCATTATATGCTACATTGCATCTGTATTTTGCTTTATTAGACGTATAACAAGCTCATAAATTCAATTCCAATATACTCAATACCAATAAACCTATTGAGAGAAAATCCCAGTTACGTTAGTCCTCATATCTCAGCTTTGGGATGAGATAGGCTGAAAAGAATTACACCACTGTGTAAGTCAGGATGTGCTTAATCAACATCGTGAGTTTGGAAGAAATCTGAGACAGTCAAAAATTTAGTCTAAAAAAACACAAAGGGGTACCACTTAGTGTTTTTTTGGGTGAAAAATGTGACCTCCTCAGATCTTCTTCAAACCCACACCGTGTGTCAGGGAGGTCCTGACAAAGAGAGTGGTGTGGTCATTTTTGCCCTACCACATCCCAAAGCTGAGATAAAGGGTCATGTTGTGCTGCATAAAATGTATAACTGTAAATTTCATGATAGGCTTCCTACTTCCATTGAAGCTAGGTAAACACATGAGTAGAAGGGTGTGATCAGAAAAGTCTAGTCCCTCCATTATATGCTACATTGCATCTGTATTTTGCTTGATTAGACATATAACAAGCTCATAAATTCAATTCCAATATACTCAATACCAATAAACCTATTGAGAGAAAATCCCAGTTACGTTAGTCCTCATATCTCAGCTTTGGGATGAGATAGGCTGAAAAGAATCACACCACTGTGTAAGTCAGGATGTGCTTAATCAACATCGTGAGTTTGGAAGAAATCTGAGACAGTCAAAAATTTAGTCTAAAAAAACACAAAGGGGTACCCCTTAGTGTTTTGTTGGGTGAAAAATTTGACCTCCTCAGATCTTCTTCAAACCCACACCGTGTGTCAGGGAGGTCCTGACGAAGAGAGTGGTGTGGTCACTTTTGCCCTACCACATCCCAAAGCTGACATATAGGGACATGCTGTGCTGCATAAAATGTATAACTGTAAATTTCATGATAGGATTCCTACTTCCAGTGAAGCTAGGCAAAGACATGAGTAGAAGGGTGTGATCAGAAAAGTCTAGTCCCTCCATTATATGCCACATTGCAGCTGTATTTTGCTTTATTAAACGTATAACAAGCTCATAAATTCAATTCCAATGTACTCAATACCAATAAACCTATTGAGAGAAAATCCCAGTTACGTTAGTCCTCATATCTCAGCTTTGGGATGAGATAGGCTGAAAAGAATCACACCCCTGTGTAAGTCAGGATATGCTTAATCAACATCGTGAGTTTGGAAGAAATCTGAGACGGTCAAAAATTAAGTCTAAAAAAACACAAACCCATAGTGTTTTTTTGGGTGAAAAATGTGACCTCCTCAGATCTTCTTCAAACCCACACCGTGTGTCAGGGAGGTCCTGAGGAAGAGAGTGGTGTAGTCATTTTTGCCCTACCACATCCCAAAGCTGAGATAAAGGGACATGTTGTGCTGCATAAAATGTATAACTGTAAATTTCATGATAGGATTCCTACTTCCAGGGAAGCTAGGTAAACACATGAGTAGAAGGGTGTGATCAGAAAAGTCTAGTCCCTCCATTATATGCTACATTGCATCTGTATTTTGCTTTATTAGATATATAACAAGCTCATAAATTCAATTCCAATATACTCAATACCAATAAACCTATTGAGAGAAAATCCCAGTTACGTTAGTCCTCATATCTCAGCTTTGGGATGAGATAGGCTGAAAAGAATCACACCACTGTGTAAGTCAGGATGTGCTTAATCAACATCGTGAGTTTGGAAGAAATCTGAGACAGTCAAAAATTTAGTCTAAAAAAACACAAAGGGGTACCACTTAGTGTTTTTTTGGGTGAAAAATGTGACCTCCTCAGATCTTCTTCAAACCCACACCGTGTGTCAGGGAGGTCCTGACAAAGAGAGTGGTGTGGTCATTTTTGCCCTACCACATCCCAAAGCTGAGATAAAGGGTCAAGTTGTGCTGGATAAAATGTATAACTGTAAATTTCATGATAGGATTCCTACTTCCATTGAAGCTAGGTAAACACATGAGTAGAAGGGTGTGATCAGAGAAGTCTAGTCCCTCCATTATATGCTACATTGCATCTGTATTTTGCTTTATTAGACATATAACAAGCTCATAAATTCAATTCCAATATACTCAATACCAATAAACCTATTGAGAGAAAATCCCAGTTACGTTAGTCCTCATATCTCAGCTTTGGGATGAGATAGGCTGAAAAGAATCACACCACTGTGTAAGTCAGGATGTGCTTAATCAACATCGTGAGTTTGGAAGAAATCTGAGACAGTCAAAAATTTAGTCTAAAATAACACAAAGGGGTACCCCTTAGTGTTTTTTTGGGTGAAAAATTTGACCTCCTCAGATCTTCTTCAAACCCACACCGTGTGTCAGGGAGGTCCTGACAAAGAGAGTGGTGTGGTCATTTTTGCCCTACCACATCCCAAAGCTGAGATAAAGGGTCATGTTGTGCTGGATAAAATGTATAACTGTAAATTTCATGATAGGATTCCTACTTCCATTGAAGCTAGGTAAACACATGAGTAGAAGGGTGTGATCAGAAAAGTCTAGTCCCTCCATTATATGCTACATTGCATCTGTATTTTGCTTTATTAGACATATAACAAGCTCATAAATTCAATTCCAATATACTCAATACCAATAAACCTATTGAGAGAAAATCCCAGTTACGTTAGTCCTCATATCTCAGCTTTGGGATGAGATAGGCTGAAAAGAATCACACCACTGTGTAAGTCAGGATGTGCTTAATCAACATCGTGAGTTTGGAAGAAATCTGAGACAGTCAAAAATTTAGTCTAAAATAACACAAAGGGGTACCCCTTAGTGTTTTTTTGGGTGAAAAATTTGACCTCCTCAGATCTTCTTCAAACCCACACCGTGTGTCAGGGAGGTCCTGACGAAGAGAGTGGTGTGGTCACTTTTGCCCTACCACATCCCAAAGCTGACATATAGGGACATGCTGTGCTGCATAAAATGTATAACTGTAAATTTCATGATAGGATTCCTACTTCCAGTGAAGCTAGGCAAAGACATGAGTAGAAGGGTGTGATCAGAAAAGTCTAGTCCCTCCATTATATGCCACATTGCAGCTGTATTTTGCTTTATTAAACGTATAACAAGCTCATAAATTCAATTCCAATGTACTCAATACCAATAAACCTATTGAGAGAAAATCCCAGTTACGTTAGTCCTCATATCTCAGCTTTGGGATGAGATAGGCTGAAAAGAATCACACCCCTGTGTAAGTCAGGATATGCTTAATCAACATCGTGAGTTTGGAAGAAATCTGAGACGGTCAAAAATTAAGTCTAAAAAAACACAAACCCATAGTGTTTTTTTGGGTGAAAAATGTGACCTCCTCAGATCTTCTTCAAACCCACACCGTGTGTCAGGGAGGTCCTGAGGAAGAGAGTGGTGTAGTCATTTTTGCCCTACCACATCCCAAAGCTGAGATAAAGGGACATGTTGTGCTGCATAAAATGTATAACTGTAAATTTCATGATAGGATTCCTACTTCCAGGGAAGCTAGGTAAACACATGAGTAGAAGGGTGTGATCAGAAAAGTCTAGTCCCTCCATTATATGCCACATTGCAGCTGTATTTTGCTTTATTAAACGTATAACAAGCTCATAAATTCAATTCCAATGTACTCAATACCAATAAACCTATTGAGAGAAAATCCCAGTTACGTTAGTCCTCATATCTCAGCTTTGGGATGAGATAGGCTGAAAAGAATCACACCCCTGTGTAAGTCAGGATATGCTTAATCAACATCGTGAGTTTGGAAGAAATCTGAGACGGTCAAAAATTTAGTTTAAAAAAACACAAACCCTTAGTGTTTTTTTGGGTGAAAAATGTGACCTCCTCAGATCTTCTTCAAACCCACACCGTGTGTCAGGGAGGTCCTGACGAAGAGAGTGGTGTGGTCATTTTTGCCCTACCACATCCCAAAGCTGACATATAGGGACATGTGCTGCACAAAATGTATAACTGTAAATTTCATGATAGGATTCCTACTTCCAGTGAAGCTAGGTAAACACATGAGTAGAAGGGTGTGATCAAAAAAGTCTAGTCCCTCCATTATATGCTATATTGCATCTGTATTTTGCTTTATTAGACGTATAACAAGCTCATAAATTCAATTCCAATATACTCAATACCAATAAACCTATTGAGAGAAAATCCCAGTTACGTTAGTCCTCATATCTCAGCTTTGGGATGAGATAGGCTGAAAATAATCACACCCCTGTGTAAGTCAGGATGTGCTTAATCAACATCGTGAGTTTGGAAGAAATCTGAGACAGTCAAAAATTTAGTCTAAAAAAACACAAAGGGGTACCCCTTAGTGTTTTTTTGGGTGAAAAATTTGACCTCCTCAGATCTTCTTCAAACCCACACCGTGTGTCAGGGAGGTCCTGACAAAGAGAGTGGTGTGGTCATTTTTGCCCTACCACATCCCAAAGCTGAGATAAAGGGTCATGTTGTGCTGGATAAAATGTATAACTGTAAATTTCATGATAGGATTCCTACTTCCATTGAAGCTAGGTAAACACATGAGTAGAAGGGTGTGATCAGAAAAGTCTAGTCCCTCCATTATATGCTACATTGCATCTGTATTTTGCTTTATTAGACATATAACAAGCTCATAAATTCAATTCCAATATACTCAATACCAATAAACCTATTGAGAGAAAATCCCAGTTACGTTAGTCCTCATATCTCAGCTTTGGGATGAGATAGGCTGAAAAGAATCACACCACTGTGTAAGTCAGGATGTGCTTAATCAACATCGTGAGTTTGGAAGAAATCTGAGACAGTCAAAAATTTAGTCTAAAATAACACAAAGGGGTACCCCTTAGTGTTTTTTTGGGTGAAAAATTTGACCTCCTCAGATCTTCTTCAAACCCACACCGTGTGTCAGGGAGGTCCTGACGAAGAGAGTGGTGTGGTCACTTTTGCCCTACCACATCCCAAAGCTGACATATAGGGACATGCTGTGCTGCATAAAATGTATAACTGTAAATTTCATGATAGGATTCCTACTTCCAGTGAAGCTAGGCAAAGACATGAGTAGAAGGGTGTGATCAGAAAAGTCTAGTCCCTCCATTATATGCCACATTGCAGCTGTATTTTGCTTTATTAAACGTATAACAAGCTCATAAATTCAATTCCAATGTACTCAATACCAATAAACCTATTGAGAGAAAATCCCAGTTACGTTAGTCCTCATATCTCAGCTTTGGGATGAGATAGGCTGAAAAGAATCACACCCCTGTGTAAGTCAGGATATGCTTAATCAACATCGTGAGTTTGGAAGAAATCTGAGACGGTCAAAAATTAAGTCTAAAAAAACACAAACCCATAGTGTTTTTTTGGGTGAAAAATGTGACCTCCTCAGATCTTCTTCAAACCCACACCGTGTGTCAGGGAGGTCCTGAGGAAGAGAGTGGTGTAGTCATTTTTGCCCTACCACATCCCAAAGCTGAGATAAAGGGACATGTTGTGCTGCATAAAATGTATAACTGTAAATTTCATGATAGGATTCCTACTTCCAGGGAAGCTAGGTAAACACATGAGTAGAAGGGTGTGATCAGAAAAGTCTAGTCCCTCCATTATATGCCACATTGCAGCTGTATTTTGCTTTATTAAACGTATAACAAGCTCATAAATTCAATTCCAATGTACTCAATACCAATAAACCTATTGAGAGAAAATCCCAGTTACGTTAGTCCTCATATCTCAGCTTTGGGATGAGATAGGCTGAAAAGAATCACACCCCTGTGTAAGTCAGGATATGCTTAATCAACATCGTGAGTTTGGAAGAAATCTGAGACGGTCAAAAATTTAGTTTAAAAAAACACAAACCCTTAGTGTTTTTTTGGGTGAAAAATGTGACCTCCTCAGATCTTCTTCAAACCCACACCGTGTGTCAGGGAGGTCCTGACGAAGAGAGTGGTGTGGTCATTTTTGCCCTACCACATCCCAAAGCTGACATATAGGGACATGTGCTGCACAAAATGTATAACTGTAAATTTCATGATAGGATTCCTACTTCCAGTGAAGCTAGGTAAACACATGAGTAGAAGGGTGTGATCAAAAAAGTCTAGTCCCTCCATTATATGCTATATTGCATCTGTATTTTGCTTTATTAGACGTATAACAAGCTCATAAATTCAATTCCAATATACTCAATACCAATAAACCTATTGAGAGAAAATCCCAGTTACGTTAGTCCTCATATCTCAGCTTTGGGATGAGATAGGCTGAAAATAATCACACCCCTGTGTAAGTCAGGATGTGCTTAATCAACATCGTGAGTTTGGAAGAAATCTGAGACAGTCAAAAATTTAGTCTAAAAAAACACAAAGGGGTACCACTTAGTGTTTTTTTGGGTGAAAAATGTGACCTCCTCAGATCTTCTTCAAACCCACACTGTGTGTCAGGGAGGTCCTGACAAAGAGAGTGGTGTGGTCATTTTTGCCCTACCACATCCCAAAGCTGAGATGAAGGGACATGTTGTGCTGCATAAATTGTATAACTGTAAATTTCATGATAGGATTCCTACTTCCAGTGAAGCTAGGTAAACACATGAGTAGAAGGGTGTGATCAGAAAAGTCTAGTCCCTCCATTATATGCTACATTTCATCTGTTTTTTGCTTTATTAGACGTATAACAAGCTCATAAATTCAATTCCAATATACTCAATACCAATAAACCTATTGAGAGAAAATCCCAGTTACGTTAGTCCTCATATCTCAGCTTTGGGATGAGATAGGCTGAAAAGAATCACACCACTGTGTAAGTCAGGATGTGCTTAATCAACATCGTGAGTTTGGAAGAAATCTGAGACAGTCAAAAATTTAGTCTAAAAAAACACAAAGGGGTACCCCTTAGTGTTTTTTTGGGTGAAAAATGTGACCTCCTCAGATCTTCTTCAAACCCACATCGTGTGTCAGGGAGGTCCTGACGAAGAGAGTGGTGTGGTCATTTTTTCCCTACCACATCCCAAAGCTGAGATAAAGGGACATGTTGTGCTGCATAAAATGTATAACTGTAAATTTCATGATAGGATTCCTACTTCCAGTGAAGCTAGGTAAACACATGAGTAGAAGGGTGTGATCAGAAAAGTCTAGTCCCTCCATTATATGCTACATTGCATCTGTATATTGCTTTATTAGACGTATAACAAGCTCATAAATTCAATTCCAATATACTCAATACCAATAAACCTACTGAGAGAAAATCCCAGTTACGTTAGTCCTCATATCTCAGCTTTGGGATGAGATAGGCTGAAAAGAATCACACCACTGTGTAAGTCAGGATGTGCTTAATCAACATCGTGAGTTTGGAAGAAATCTGAGACAGTCAAAAATTTACTCTAAAATAACACAAAGGGGTACCACTTAGTGTTTTTTTGGGTGAAAAATTTGACCTCCTCAGATCTTCTTCAAACCCACACCGTGTGTCAGGGAGGTCCTGACGAAGAGAGTGGTGTGGTCACTTTTGCCCTACCACATCCCAAAGCTGACATATAGGGACATGTGCTGCACAAAATGTATAACTGTAAATTTCATGATAGGATTCCTACTTCCAGTGAAGCTAGGTAAACACATGAGTAGAAGGGTGTGATCAAAAAAGTCTAGTCCCTCCATTATATGCTACATTGCATCTGTATTTTGCTTTATTAGACGTATAACAAGCTCATGAATTCAATTCCAATATACTCAATACCAATAAACCTATTGAGAGAAAATCCCAGTTACGTTAGTCCTCATATCTCAGCTTTGGGATGAGATAGGCTGAAAAGAATCACACCACTGTGTAAGTCAGGATGTGCTTAATCAACATCGTGAGTTTGGAAGAAATCTGAGACAGTCAAAAATTTAGTCTAAAAAAACACAAAGGGGTACCACTTAGTGTTTTTTTGGGTGAAAAATGTGACCTCCTCAGATCTTCTTCAAACCCACACCGTGTGTCAGGGAGGTCCTGACGAAGAGAGTGGTGTGGTCATTTTTGCCCTACCAAATCCCAAAGCTGACATACAGGGACATGTGCTGCATAAAATGTATAACTGTAAATTTCATGATAGGATTCCTACTTCCAGTGAAGCTAGGTAAACACATGAGTAGAAGGGTGTGATCAAAAAAGTCTAGTCCCTCCATTATATGCTACATTGCATCTGTATTTTGCTTTATTAGACGTATAACAAGCTCATAAATTCAATTCCAATATACTCAATACCAATAAACCTATTGAGAGAAAATCCCAGTTACGTTAGTCCTCATATCTCAGCTTTGGGATGAGATAGGCTGAAAAGAATTACACCACTGTGTAAGTCAGGATGTGCTTAATCAACATCGTGAGTTTGGAAGAAATCTGAGACAGTCAAAAATTTAGTCTAAAAAAACACAAAGGGGTACCACTTAGTGTTTTTTTGGGTGAAAAATGTGACCTCCTCAGATCTTCTTCAAACCCACATCGTGTGTCAGGGAGGTCCTGACGAAGAGAGTGGTGTGGTCATTTTTTCCCTACCACATCCCAAAGCTGAGATAAAGGGACATGTTGTGCTGCATAAAATGTATAACTGTAAATTTCATGATAGGATTCCTACTTCCAGTGAAGCTAGGTAAACACATGAGTAGAAGGGTGTGATCAGAAAAGTCTAGTCCCTCCATTATATGCTACATTGCATCTGTATATTGCTTTATTAGACGTATAACAAGCTCATAAATTCAATTCCAATATACTCAATACCAATAAACCTACTGAGAGAAAATCCCAGTTACGTTAGTCCTCATATCTCAGCTTTGGGATGAGATAGGCTGAAAAGAATCACACCACTGTGTAAGTCAGGATGTGCTTAATCAACATCGTGAGTTTGGAAGAAATCTGAGACAGTCAAAAATTTACTCTAAAATAACACAAAGGGGTACCACTTAGTGTTTTTTTGGGTGAAAAATTTGACCTCCTCAGATCTTCTTCAAACCCACACCGTGTGTCAGGGAGGTCCTGACGAAGAGAGTGGTGTGGTCACTTTTGCCCTACCACATCCCAAAGCTGACATATAGGGACATGTGCTGCACAAAATGTATAACTGTAAATTTCATGATAGGATTCCTACTTCCAGTGAAGCTAGGTAAACACATGAGTAGAAGGGTGTGATCAAAAAAGTCTAGTCCCTCCATTATATGCTACATTGCATCTGTATTTTGCTTTATTAGACGTATAACAAGCTCATGAATTCAATTCCAATATACTCAATACCAATAAACCTATTGAGAGAAAATCCCAGTTACGTTAGTCCTCATATCTCAGCTTTGGGATGAGATAGGCTGAAAAGAATCACACCACTGTGTAAGTCAGGATGTGCTTAATCAACATCGTGAGTTTGGAAGAAATCTGAGACAGTCAAAAATTTAGTCTAAAAAAACACAAAGGGGTACCACTTAGTGTTTTTTTGGGTGAAAAATGTGACCTCCTCAGATCTTCTTCAAACCCACACCGTGTGTCAGGGAGGTCCTGACGAAGAGAGTGGTGTGGTCATTTTTGCCCTACCAAATCCCAAAGCTGACATACAGGGACATGTGCTGCATAAAATGTATAACTGTAAATTTCATGATAGGATTCCTACTTCCAGTGAAGCTAGGTAAACACATGAGTAGAAGGGTGTGATCAAAAAAGTCTAGTCCCTCCATTATATGCTACATTGCATCTGTATTTTGCTTTATTAGACGTATAACAAGCTCATAAATTCAATTCCAATATACTCAATACCAATAAACCTATTGAGAGAAAATCCCAGTTACGTTAGTCCTCATATCTCAGCTTTGGGATGAGATAGGCTGAAAAGAATTACACCACTGTGTAAGTCAGGATGTGCTTAATCAACATCGTGAGTTTGGAAGAAATCTGAGACAGTCAAAAATTTAGTCTAAAAAAACACAAAGGGGTACCACTTAGTGTTTTTTTGGGTGAAAAATGTGACCTCCTCAGATCTTCTTCAAACCCACACCGTGTGTCAGGGAGGTCCTGACAAAGAGAGTGGTGTGGTCATTTTTGCCCTACCACATCCCAAAGCTGAGATAAAGGGTCATGTTGTGCTGCATAAAATGTATAACTGTAAATTTCATGATAGGATTCCTACTTCCATTGAAGCTAGGTAAACACATGAGTAGAAGGGTGTGATCAGAAAAGTCTAGTCCCTCCATTATATGCCACATTGCAGCTGTATTTTGCTTTATTAAACGTATAACAAGCTCATAAATTCAATTCCAATATACTCAATACCAATAAACCTATTGAGAGAAAATCCCAGTTACGTTAGTCCTCATATCTCAGCTTTGGGATGAGATAGGCTGAAAAGAATCACACCACTGTGTAAGTCAGGATGTGCTTAATCAACATCGTGAGTTTGGAAGAAATCTGAGACAGTCAAAAATTTAGTCTAAAAAAACACAAAGGGGTACCACTTAGTGTTTTTTTGGGTGAAAAATGTGACCTCCTCAGATCTTCTTCAAACCCACACCGTGTGTCAGGGAGGTCCTGACGAAGAGAGTGGTGTGGTCATTTTTGCCCTACCACATCCCAAAGCTGAGATAAAGGGACATGTTGTGCTGCATAAAATGTATAACTGTAAATTTCATGATAGGATTCCTACTTCCAGTAAAGCTAGGTAAACACATGAGTAGAAGGGTGTGATCAGAAAAGTCTAGTCCCTCCATTATATGCTACATTGCATCTGTATTTTGCTTTATTAGACGTATAACAAGCTCATGAATTCAATTCCAATATACTCAATACCAATAAACCTATTGAGAGAAAATCCCAGTTACGTTAGTCCTCATATCTCAGCTTTGGGATGAGATAGGCTGAAAATAATCACACCCCTGTGTAAGTCAGGATGTGCTTAATCAACATCGTGAGTTTGGAAGAAATCTGAGACAGTCAAAAATTTAGTCTAAAAAAACACAAAGGGGTACCACTTAGTGTTTTTTTGGGTGAAAAATGTGACCTCCTCAGATCTTCTTCAAACCCACACCGTGTGTCAGGGAGGTCTTGACGAAGAGAGTGGTGTGGTCATTTTTGCCCTACCACATCCCAAAGCTGACATATAGGGACATGTGCTGCACAAAATGTATAACTGTAAATTTCATGATAGGATTCCTACTTCCAGTGAAGCTAGGTAAACACATGAGTAGAAGGGTGTGATCAAAAAAGTCTAGTCCCTCCATTATATGCTACATTGCATCTGTATTTTGCTTTATTAGACGTATAACAAGCTCATAAATTCAATTCCAATATACTCAATACCAATAAACCTATTGAGAGAAAATCCCAGTTACGTTAGTCCTCATATCTCAGCTTTGGGATGAGATAGGCTGAAAATAATCACACCCCTGTGTAAGTCAGGATGTGCTTAATCAACATCGTGAGTTTGGAAGAAATCTGAGACAGTCAATAATTTAGTCTAAAAAAACACAAAGGGGTACCACTTAGTGTTTTTTTGGGTGAAAAATGTGACCTCCTCAGATCTTCTTCAAACCCACACTGTGTGTCAGGGAGGTCCTGACAAAGAGAGTGGTGTGGTCATTTTTGCCCTACCACATCCCAAAGCTGAGATGAAGGGACATGTTGTGCTGCATAAATTGTATAACTGTAAATTTCATGATAGGATTCCTACTTCCAGTGAAGCTAGGTAAACACATGAGTAGAAGGGTGTGATCAGAAAAGTCTAGTCCCTCCATTATATGCTACATTTCATCTGTATTTTGCTTTATTAGACGTATAACAAGCTCATAAATTCAATTCCAATATACTCAATACCAATAAACCTATTGAGAGAAAATCCCAGTTACGTTAGTCCTCATATCTCAGCTTTGGGATGAGATAGGCTGAAAAGAATCACACCACTGTGTAAGTCAGGATGTGCTTAATCAACATCGTGAGTTTGGAAGAAATCTGAGACAGTCAAAAATTTAGTCTAAAAAAACACAAAGGGGTACCCCTTAGTGTTTTTTTGGGTGAAAAATGTGACCTCCTCAGATCTTCTTCAAACCCACATCGTGTGTCAGGGAGGTCCTGACGAAGAGAGTGGTGTGGTCATTTTTGCCCTACCACATCCCAAAGCTGACATATAGGGACATGTGCTGCACAAAATGTATAACTGTAAATTTCATGATAGGATTCCTACTTCCAGTGAAGCTAGGTAAACACATGAGTAGAAGGGTGTGATCAAAAAAGTCTAGTCCCTCCATTATATGCTACATTGCATCTGTATTTTGCTTTATTAGACGTATAACAAGCTCATAAATTCAATTCCAATATACTCAATACCAATAAACCTATTGAGAGAAAATCCCAGTTACGTTAGTCCTCATATCTCAGCTTTGGGATGAGATAGGCTGAAAATAATCACACCCCTGTGTAAGTCAGGATGTGCTTAATCAACATCGTGAGTTTGGAAGAAATCTGAGACAGTAAAAAATTTAGTCTAAAAAAACACAAAGGGGTACCACTTAGTGTTTTTTTGGGTGAAAAATGTGACCTCCTCAGATCTTCTTCAAACCCACACTGTGTGTCAGGGAGGTCCTGACAAAGAGAGTGGTGTGGTCATTTTTGCCCTACCACATCCCAAAGCTGAGATAAAGGGACATGTTGTGCTGCATAAAATGTATAACTGTAAATTTCATGATAGGATTCCTACTTCCAGTGAAGCTAGGTAAACACATGAGTAGAAGGGTGTGATCAGAAAAGTCTAGTCCCTCCATTATATGCTACATTGCATCTGTATTTTGCTTTATTAGACGTATAACAAGCTCATAAATTCAATTCCAATATACTCAATACCAATAAACCTATTGAGAGAAAATCCCAGTTACGTTAGTCCTCATATCTCAGCTTTGGGATGAGATAGGCTGAAAATAATCACACCCCTGTGTAAGTCAGGATGTGCTTAATCAACATCATGAGTTTGGAAGAAATCTGAGACAGTCAAAAATTTACTCTAAAATAACACAAAGGGGTACCCCTTAGTGTTTTTTTGGGTGAAAAATGTGACCTCCTCAGATCTTTTTCAAACCCACACCGTGTGTCAGGGAGGTCCTGACGAAGAGAGTGGTGTGGTGGTAGGAGAGTGGCTGGAGAGTGGTAGGTCACTTTTGCCCTACCACATCCCAAAGCTGACATATAGGGACATGCTGTGCTGCATAAAATGTATAACTGTAAATTTCATGATAGGATTCCTACTTCCAGTGAAGCTAGGCAAACACATGAGTAGAAGGGTGTGATCAGAAAAGTCTAGTCCCTCCATTATATGCCACATTGCAGCTGTATTTTGCTTTATTAAACGTATAACAAGCTCATAAATTCAATTCCAATGTATTCAATACCAATAAACCTATTGAGAGAAAATCCCAGTTACGTTAGTCCTCATATCTCAGCTTTGGGATGAGATAGGCTGAAAAGAATCACACCCCTGTGTAAGTCAGGATATGCTTAATCAACATCGTGAGTTTGGAAGAAATCTGAGACGGTCAAAAATTAAGTCTAAAAAAACACAAACCCATAGTGTTTTTTTGGGTGAAAAATGTGACCTCCTCAGATCTTCTTCAAACCCACACCGTGTGTCAGGGAGGTCCTGACAAAGAGAGTGGTGTGGTCATTTTTGCCCTACCACATCCCAAAGCTGAGATAAAGGGTCATGTTGTGCTGCATAAAATGTATAACTGTAAATTTCATGATAGGATTCCTACTTCCATTGAAGCTAGGCAAAGACATGAGTAGAAGGGTGTGATCAGAAAAGTCTAGTCCCTCCATTATATGCCACATTGCAGCTGTATTTTGCTTTACTAAACGTATAACAAGCTCATAAATTCTATTCCAATGTACTCAATACCAATAAACCTATTGAGAGAAAATCCCAGTTACGTTAGTCCTCATATCTCAGCTTTGGGATGAGATAGGCTGAAAAGAATCACACCCCTGTGTAAGTCAGGATATGCTTAATCAACATCGTGAGTTTGGAAGAAATCTGAGACGGTCAAAAATTAAGTCTAAAAAAACACAAACCCATAGTGTTTTTTTGGGTGAAAAATGTGACCTCCTCAGATCTTCTTCAAACCCACACCGTGTGTCAGGGAGGTCCTGAGGAAGAGAGTGGTGTGGTCATTTTTGCCCTACCACATCCCAAAGCTGAGATAAAGGGACATGTTGTGCTGCATAAAATGTATAACTGTAAATTTCATGATAGGATTCCTACTTCCAGGGAAGCTAGGTAAACACATGAGTAGAAGGGTGTGATCAGAAAAGTCTAGTCCCTCCATTATATGCTACATTGCATCTGTATTTTGCTTTATTAGACATATAACAAGCTCATAAATTCAATTCCAATATACTCAATACCAATAAACCTATTGAGAGAAAATCCCAGTTACGTTAGTCCTCATATCTCAGCTTTGGGATGAGATAGGCTGAAAAGAATCACACCACTGTGTAAGTCAGGATGTGCTTAATCAACATTGTGAGTTTGGAAGAAATCTGAGACAGTCAAAAATTTAGTCTAAAAAAACACAAAGGGGTACCACTTAGTGTTTTTTTGGGTGAAAAATGTGACCTCCTCAGATCTTCTTCAAACCCACATCGTGTGTCAGGGAGGTCCTGACAAAGAGAGTGGTGTGGTCATTTTTGCCCTACCACATCCCAAAGCTGAGATATAGGGACATGTGCTGCACAAAATGTATAACTGTAAATTTCATGATAGGATTCCTACTTCCAGTGAAGCTAGGTAAACACATGAGTAGAAGGGTGTGATCAAAAAAGTCTAGTCCCTCCATTATATGCTACATTGCATCTGTATTTTGCTTTATTAGACGTATAACAAGCTCATAAATTCAATTCCAATGTACTCAATACCAATAAACCTATTGAGAGAAAATCCCAGTTACGTTAGTCCTCATATCTCAGCTTTGGGATGAGATAGGCTGAAAAGAATCACACCCCTGTGTAAGTCAGGATATGCTTAATCAACATCGTGAGTTTGGAAGAAATCTGAGACGGTCAAAAATTAAGTCTAAAAAAACACAAACCCATAGTGTTTTTTTGGGTGAAAAATGTGACCTCCTCAGATCTTCTTCAAACCCACACCGTGTGTCAGGGAGGTCCTGAGGAAGAGAGTGGTGTGGTCATTTTTGCCCTACCACATCCCAAAGCTGAGATAAAGGGACATGTTGTGCTGCATAAAATGTATAACTGTAAATTTCATGATAGGATTCCTACTTCCAGGGAAGCTAGGTAAACACATGAGTAGAAGGGTGTGATCAGAAAAGTCTAGTCCCTCCATTATATGCTACATTGCATCTGTATTTTGCTTTATTAGACATATAACAAGCTCATAAATTCAATTCCAATATACTCAATACCAATAAACCTATTGAGAGAAAATCCCAGTTACGTTAGTCCTCATATCTCAGCTTTGGGATGAGATAGGCTGAAAAGAATCACACCACTGTGTAAGTCAGGATGTGCTTAATCAACATCGTGAGTTTGGAAGAAATCTGAGACAGTCAAAAATTTAGTCTAAAAAAACACAAAGGGGTACCACTTAGTGTTTTTTTGGGTGAAAAATGTGACCTCCTCAGATCTTCTTCAAACCCACACCGTGTGTCAGGGAGGTCCTGACAAAGAGAGTGGTGTGGTCATTTTTGCCCTACCACATCCCAAAGCTGAGATAAAGGGTCATGTTGTGCTGCATAAAATGTATAACTGTAAATTTCATGATAGGATTCCTACTTCCATTGAAGCTAGGTAAACACATGAGTAGAAGGGTGTGATCAGAAAAGTCTAGTCCCTCCATTATATGCTACATTGCATCTGTATTTTGCTTTATTAGACATATAACAAGCTCATAAATTCAATTCCAATATACTCAATACCAATAAACCTATTGAGAGAAAATCCCAGTTACGTTAGTCCTCATATCTCAGCTTTGGGATGAGATAGGCTGAAAAGAATCACACCACTGTGTAAGTCAGGATGTGCTTAATCAACATCGTGAGTTTGGAAGAAATCTGAGACAGTCAAAAATTTAGTCTAAAAAAACACAAAGGGGTACCCCTTAGTGTTTTTTGGGTGAAAAATGTGACCTCCTCAGATCTTCTTCAAACCCACACCGTGTGTCAGGGAGGTCCTGACGAAGAGAGTGGTGTGGTCATTTTTGCCCTACCACATCCCAAAGCTGACATATAGGGACATGTGCTGCACAAAATGTATAACTGTAAATTTCATGATAGGATTCCTACTTCCAGTGAAGCTAGGTAAACACATGAGTAGAAGGGTGTAATCAAAAAAATCTAGTCCCTCCATTATATGCTACATTGCATCTGTATTTTGCTTTATTAGACGTATAACAAGCTCATAAATTCAATTCCAATATACTCAATACCAATAAACCTATTGAGAGAAAATCCCAGTTACGTTAGTCCTCATATCTCAGCTTTGGGATGAGATAGGCTGAAAAGAATCACACCCCTGTGTAAGTCAGGATATGCTTAATCAACATCGTGAGTTTGGAAGAAATCTGAGACGGTCAAAAATTAAGTCTAAAAAAACACAAACCCATAGTGTTTTTTTGGGTGAAAAATGTGACCTCCTCAGATCTTCTTCAAACCCACACCGTGTGTCAGGGAGGTCCTGAGGAAGAGAGTGGTGTGGTCATTTTTGCCCTACCACATCCCAAAGCTGAGATAAAGGGACATGTTGTGCTGCATAAAATGTATAACTGTAAATTTCATGATAGGATTCCTACTTCCAGGGAAGCTAGGTAAACACATGAGTAGAAGGGTGTGATCAGAAAAGTCTAGTCCCTCCATTATATGCTACATTGCATCTGTATTTTGCTTTATTAGACATATAACAAGCTCATAAATTCAATTCCAATATACTCAATACCAATAAACCTATTGAGAGAAAATCCCAGTTACGTTAGTCCTCATATCTCAGCTTTGGGATGAGATAGGCTGAAAAGAATCACACCACTGTGTAAGTCAGGATGTGCTTAATCAACATCGTGAGTTTGGAAGAAATCTGAGACAGTCAAAAATTTAGTCTAAAAAAACACAAAGGGGTACCACTTAGTGTTTTTTTGGGTGAAAAATGTGACCTCCTCAGATCTTCTTCAAACCCACACCGTGTGTCAGGGAGGTCCTGACAAAGAGAGTGGTGTGGTCATTTTTGCCCTACCACATCCCAAAGCTGAGATAAAGGGTCATGTTGTGCTGCATAAAATGTATAACTGTAAATTTCATGATAGGATTCCTACTTCCATTGAAGCTAGGTAAACACATGAGTAGAAGGGTGTGATCAGAAAAGTCTAGTCCCTCCATTATATGCTACATTGCATCTGTATTTTGCTTTATTAGACATATAACAAGCTCATAAATTCAATTCCAATATACTCAATACCAATAAACCTATTGAGAGAAAATCCCAGTTACGTTAGTCCTCATATCTCAGCTTTGGGATGAGATAGGCTGAAAAGAATCACACCCCTGTGTAAGTCAGGATATGCTTAATCAACATCGTGAGTTTGGAAGAAATCTGAGACAGTCAAAAATTTAGTCTAAAAAAACACAAAGGGGTACCACTTAGTGTTTTTTTGGGTGAAAAATGTGACCTCCTCAGATCTTCTTCAAACCCACACCGTGTGTCAGGGAGGTCCTGACAAAGAGAGTGGTGTGGTCATTTTTGCCCTACCACATCCCAAAGCTGAGATATAGGGACATGTGCTGCACAAAATGTATAACTGTAAATTTCATGATAGGATTCCTACTTCCAGTGAAGCTAGGTAAACACATGACTAGAAGGGTGTGATCAAAAAAGTCTAGTCCCTCCATTATATGCTACATTGCATCTGTATTTTGCTTTATTAGACGTATAACAAGCTCATAAATTCAATTCCAATGTACTCAATACCAATAAACCTATTGAGAGAAAATCCCAGTTACGTTAGTCCTCATATCTCAGCTTTGGGATGAGATAGGCTGAAAAGAATCACACCCCTGTGTAAGTCAGGATATGCTTAATCAACATCGTGAGTTTGGAAGAAATCTGAGACGGTCAAAAATTAAGTCTAAAAAAACACAAACCCATAGTGTTTTTTTGGGTGAAAAATGTGACCTCCTCAGATCTTCTTCAAACCCACACCGTGTGTCAGGGAGGTCCTGAGGAAGAGAGTGGTGTAGTCATTTTTGCCCTACCACATCCCAAAGCTGAGATAAAGGGACATGTTGTGCTGCATAAAATGTATAACTGTAAATTTCATGATAGGATTCCTACTTCCAGGGAAGCTAGGTAAACACATGAGTAGAAGGGTGTGATCAGAGAAGTCTAGTCCCTCCATTATATGCTACATTGCATCTGTATTTTGCTTTATTAGACATATAACAAGCTCATAAATTCAATTCCAATATACTCAATACCAATAAACCTATTGAGAGAAAATCCCAGTTACGTTAGTCCTCATATCTCAGCTTTGGGATGAGATAGGCTGAAAAGAATCACACCACTGTGTAAGTCAGGATGTGCTTAATCAACATCGTGAGTTTGGAAGAAATCTGAGACAGTCAAAAATTTAGTCTAAAATAACACAAAGGGGTACCCCTTAGTGTTTTTTTGGGTGAAAAATTTGACCTCCTCAGATCTTCTTCAAACCCACACCGTGTGTCAGGGAGGTCCTGACGAAGAGAGTGGTGTGGTCACTTTTGCCCTACCACATCCCAAAGCTGACATATAGGGACATGCTGTGCTGCATAAAATGTATAACTGTAAATTTCATGATAGGATTCCTACTTCCAGTGAAGCTAGGCAAAGACATGAGTAGAAGGGTGTGGTCAGAAAAGTCTAGTCCCTCCATTATATGCCACATTGCAGCTGTATTTTGCTTTATTAAACGTATAACAAGCTCATAAATTCAATTCCAATGTACTCAATACCAATAAACCTATTGAGAGAAAATCCCAGTTACGTTAGTCCTCATATCTCAGCTTTGGGATGACATAGGCTGAAAAGAATCACACCCCTGTGTAAGTCAGGATATGCTTAATCAACATCGTGAGTTTGGAAGAAATCTGAGACGGTCAAAAATTTAGTTTAAAAAAACACAAACCCTTAGTGTTTTTTTGGGTGAAAAATGTGACCTCCTCAGATCTTCTTCAAACCCACACCGTGTGTCAGGGAGGTCCTGACGAAGAGAGTGGTGTGGTCATTTTTGCCCTACCACATCCCAAAGCTGACATATAGGGACATGTGCTGCACAAAATGTATAACTGTAAATTTCATGATAGGATTCCTACTTCCAGTGAAGCTAGGTAAACACATGAGTAGAAGGGTGTGATCAAAAAAGTCTAGTCCCTCCATTATATGCTATATTGCATCTGTATTTTGCTTTATTAGACGTATAACAAGCTCATAAATTCAATTCCAATATACTCAATACCAATAAACCTATTGAGAGAAAATCCCAGTTACGTTAGTCCTCATATCTCAGCTTTGGGATGAGATAGGCTGAAAATAATCACACCCCTGTGTAAGTCAGGATGTGCTTAATCAACATCGTGAGTTTGGAAGAAATCTGAGACAGTCAAAAATTTAGTCTAAAAAAACACAAAGGGGTACCACTTAGTGTTTTTTTGGGTGAAAAATGTGACCTCCTCAGATCTTCTTCAAACCCACACTGTGTGTCAGGGAGGTCCTGACAAAGAGAGTGGTGTGGTCATTTTTGCCCTACCACATCCCAAAGCTGAGATGAAGGGACATGTTGTGCTGCATAAATTGTATAACTGTAAATTTCATGATAGGATTCCTACTTCCAGTGAAGCTAGGTAAACACATGAGTAGAAGGGTGTGATCAGAAAAGTCTAGTCCCTCCATTATATGCTACATTTCATCTGTATTTTGCTTTATTAGACGTATAACAAGCTCATAAATTCAATTCCAATATACTCAATACCAATAAACCTATTGAGAGAAAATCCCAGTTACGTTAGTCCTCATATCTCAGCTTTGGGATGAGATAGGCTGAAAAGAATCACACCACTGTGTAAGTCAGGATGTGCTTAATCAACATCGTGAGTTTGGAAGAAATCTGAGACAGTCAAAAATTTAGTCTAAAAAAACACAAAGGGGTACCCCTTAGTGTTTTTTTGGGTGAAAAATGTGACCTCCTCAGATCTTCTTCAAACCCACATCGTGTGTCAGGGAGGTCCTGACGAAGAGAGTGGTGTGGTCATTTTTTCCCTACCACATCCCAAAGCTGAGATAAAGGGACATGTTGTGCTGCATAAAATGTATAACTGTAAATTTCATGATAGGATTCCTACTTCCAGTGAAGCTAGGTAAACACATGAGTAGAAGGGTGTGATCAGAAAAGTCTAGTCCCTCCATTATATGCTACATTGCATCTGTATATTGCTTTATTAGACGTATAACAAGCTCATAAATTCAATTCCAATATACTCAATACCAATAAACCTACTGAGAGAAAATCCCAGTTACGTTAGTCCTCATATCTCAGCTTTGGGATGAGATAGGCTGAAAAGAATCACACCACTGTGTAAGTCAGGATGTGCTTAATCAACATCGTGAGTTTGGAAGAAATCTGAGACAGTCAAAAATTTACTCTAAAATAACACAAAGGGGTACCACTTAGTGTTTTTTTGGGTGAAAAATTTGACCTCCTCAGATCTTCTTCAAACCCACACCGTGTGTCAGGGAGGTCCTGACGAAGAGAGTGGTGTGGTCACTTTTGCCCTACCACATCCCAAAGCTGACATATAGGGACATGTGCTGCACAAAATGTATAACTGTAAATTTCATGATAGGATTCCTACTTCCAGTGAAGCTAGGTAAACACATGAGTAGAAGGGTGTGATCAAAAAAGTCTAGTCCCTCCATTATATGCTACATTGCATCTGTATTTTGCTTTATTAGACGTATAACAAGCTCATGAATTCAATTCCAATATACTCAATACCAATAAACCTATTGAGAGAAAATCCCAGTTACGTTAGTCCTCATATCTCAGCTTTGGGATGAGATAGGCTGAAAAGAATCACACCACTGTGTAAGTCAGGATGTGCTTAATCAACATCGTGAGTTTGGAAGAAATCTGAGACAGTCAAAAATTTAGTCTAAAAAAACACAAAGGGGTACCACTTAGTGTTTTTTTGGGTGAAAAATGTGACCTCCTCAGATCTTCTTCAAACCCACACTGTGTGTCAGGGAGGTCCTGACAAAGAGAGTGGTGTGGTCATTTTTGCCCTACCACATCCCAAAGCTGAGATAAAGGGTCATGTTGTGCTGCATAAAATGTATAACTGTAAATTTCATGATAGGATTCCTACTTCCATTGAAGCTAGGTAAACACATGAGTAGAAGGGTGTGATCAGAAAAGTCTAGTCCCTCCATTATATGCCACATTGCAGCTGTATTTTGCTTTATTAAACGTATAACAAGCTCATAAATTCAATTCCAATATACTCAATACCAATAAACCTATTGAGAGAAAATCCCAGTTACGTTAGTCCTCATATCTCAGCTTTGGGATGAGATAGGCTGAAAAGAATCACACCACTGTGTAAGTTAGGATGTGCTTAATCAACATCGTGAGTTTGGAAGAAATCTGAGACAGTCAAAAATTTAGTCTAAAAAAACACAAAGGGGTACCACTTAGTGTTTTTTTGGGTGAAAAATGTGACCTCCTCAGATCTTCTTCAAACCCACACCGTGTGTCAGGGAGGTCTTGACGAAGAGAGTGGTGTGGTCATTTTTGCCCTACCACATCCCAAAGCTGACATATAGGGACATGTGCTGCACAAAATGTATAACTGTAAATTTCATGATAGGATTCCTACTTCCAGTGAAGCTAGGTAAACACATGATTAGAAGGGTGTGATCAAAAAAGTCTAGTCCCTCCATTATATGCTACATTGCATCTGTATTTTGCTTTATTAGACGTATAACAAGCTCATAAATTCAATTCCAATATACTCAATACCAATAAACCTATTGAGAGAAAATCCCAGTTACGTTAGTCCTCATATCTCAGCTTTGGGATGAGATAGGCTGAAAAGAATTACACCACTGTGTAAGTCAGGATGTGCTTAATCAACATCGTGAGTTTGGAAGAAATCTGAGACAGTCAAAAATTTAGTCTAAAAAAACACAAAGGGGTACCACTTAGTGTTTTTTTGGGTGAAAAATGTGACCTCCTCAGATCTTCTTCAAACCCACACCGTGTGTCAGGGAGGTCCTGACAAAGAGAGTGGTGTGGTCATTTTTGCCCTACCACATCCCAAAGCTGAGATAAAGGGTCATGTTGTGCTGCATAAAATGTATAACTGTAAATTTCATGATAGGCTTCCTACTTCCATTGAAGCTAGGTAAACACATGAGTAGAAGGGTGTGATCAGAAAAGTCTAGTCCCTCCATTATATGCTACATTGCATCTGTATTTTGCTTGATTAGACATATAACAAGCTCATAAATTCAATTCCAATATACTCAATACCAATAAACCTATTGAGAGAAAATCCCAGTTACGTTAGTCCTCATATCTCAGCTTTGGGATGAGATAGGCTGAAAAGAATCACACCACTGTGTAAGTCAGGATGTGCTTAATCAACATCGTGAGTTTGGAAGAAATCTGAGACAGTCAAAAATTTAGTCTAAAAAAACACAAAGGGGTACCCCTTAGTGTTTTGTTGGGTGAAAAATTTGACCTCCTCAGATCTTCTTCAAACCCACACCGTGTGTCAGGGAGGTCCTGACGAAGAGAGTGGTGTGGTCACTTTTGCCCTACCACATCCCAAAGCTGACATATAGGGACATGCTGTGCTGCATAAAATGTATAACTGTAAATTTCATGATAGGATTCCTACTTCCAGTGAAGCTAGGCAAAGACATGAGTAGAAGGGTGTGATCAGAAAAGTCTAGTCCCTCCATTATATGCCACATTGCAGCTGTATTTTGCTTTATTAAACGTATAACAAGCTCATAAATTCAATTCCAATGTACTCAATACCAATAAACCTATTGAGAGAAAATCCCAGTTACGTTAGTCCTCATATCTCAGCTTTGGGATGAGATAGGCTGAAAAGAATCACACCCCTGTGTAAGTCAGGATATGCTTAATCAACATCGTGAGTTTGGAAGAAATCTGAGACGGTCAAAAATTAAGTCTAAAAAAACACAAACCCATAGTGTTTTTTTGGGTGAAAAATGTGACCTCCTCAGATCTTCTTCAAACCCACACCGTGTGTCAGGGAGGTCCTGAGGAAGAGAGTGGTGTAGTCATTTTTGCCCTACCACATCCCAAAGCTGAGATAAAGGGACATGTTGTGCTGCATAAAATGTATAACTGTAAATTTCATGATAGGATTCCTACTTCCAGGGAAGCTAGGTAAACACATGAGTAGAAGGGTGTGATCAGAAAAGTCTAGTCCCTCCATTATATGCTACATTGCATCTGTATTTTGCTTTATTAGATATATAACAAGCTCATAAATTCAATTCCAATATACTCAATACCAATAAACCTATTGAGAGAAAATCCCAGTTACGTTAGTCCTCATATCTCAGCTTTGGGATGAGATAGGCTGAAAAGAATCACACCACTGTGTAAGTCAGGATGTGCTTAATCAACATCGTGAGTTTGGAAGAAATCTGAGACAGTCAAAAATTTAGTCTAAAAAAACACAAAGGGGTACCACTTAGTGTTTTTTTGGGTGAAAAATGTGACCTCCTCAGATCTTCTTCAAACCCACACCGTGTGTCAGGGAGGTCCTGACAAAGAGAGTGGTGTGGTCATTTTTGCCCTACCACATCCCAAAGCTGAGATAAAGGGTCAAGTTGTGCTGGATAAAATGTATAACTGTAAATTTCATGATAGGATTCCTACTTCCATTGAAGCTAGGTAAACACATGAGTAGAAGGGTGTGATCAGAGAAGTCTAGTCCCTCCATTATATGCTACATTGCATCTGTATTTTGCTTTATTAGACATATAACAAGCTCATAAATTCAATTCCAATATACTCAATACCAATAAACCTATTGAGAGAAAATCCCAGTTACGTTAGTCCTCATATCTCAGCTTTGGGATGAGATAGGCTGAAAAGAATCACACCACTGTGTAAGTCAGGATGTGCTTAATCAACATCGTGAGTTTGGAAGAAATCTGAGACAGTCAAAAATTTAGTCTAAAATAACACAAAGGGGTACCCCTTAGTGTTTTTTTGGGTGAAAAATTTGACCTCCTCAGATCTTCTTCAAACCCACACCGTGTGTCAGGGAGGTCCTGACAAAGAGAGTGGTGTGGTCATTTTTGCCCTACCACATCCCAAAGCTGAGATAAAGGGTCATGTTGTGCTGGATAAAATGTATAACTGTAAATTTCATGATAGGATTCCTACTTCCATTGAAGCTAGGTAAACACATGAGTAGAAGGGTGTGATCAGAAAAGTCTAGTCCCTCCATTATATGCTACATTGCATCTGTATTTTGCTTTATTAGACATATAACAAGCTCATAAATTCAATTCCAATATACTCAATACCAATAAACCTATTGAGAGAAAATCCCAGTTACGTTAGTCCTCATATCTCAGCTTTGGGATGAGATAGGCTGAAAAGAATCACACCACTGTGTAAGTCAGGATGTGCTTAATCAACATCGTGAGTTTGGAAGAAATCTGAGACAGTCAAAAATTTAGTCTAAAATAACACAAAGGGGTACCCCTTAGTGTTTTTTTGGGTGAAAAATTTGACCTCCTCAGATCTTCTTCAAACCCACACCGTGTGTCAGGGAGGTCCTGACGAAGAGAGTGGTGTGGTCACTTTTGCCCTACCACATCCCAAAGCTGACATATAGGGACATGCTGTGCTGCATAAAATGTATAACTGTAAATTTCATGATAGGATTCCTACTTCCAGTGAAGCTAGGCAAAGACATGAGTAGAAGGGTGTGATCAGAAAAGTCTAGTCCCTCCATTATATGCCACATTGCAGCTGTATTTTGCTTTATTAAACGTATAACAAGCTCATAAATTCAATTCCAATGTACTCAATACCAATAAACCTATTGAGAGAAAATCCCAGTTACGTTAGTCCTCATATCTCAGCTTTGGGATGAGATAGGCTGAAAAGAATCACACCCCTGTGTAAGTCAGGATATGCTTAATCAACATCGTGAGTTTGGAAGAAATCTGAGACGGTCAAAAATTAAGTCTAAAAAAACACAAACCCATAGTGTTTTTTTGGGTGAAAAATGTGACCTCCTCAGATCTTCTTCAAACCCACACCGTGTGTCAGGGAGGTCCTGAGGAAGAGAGTGGTGTAGTCATTTTTGCCCTACCACATCCCAAAGCTGAGATAAAGGGACATGTTGTGCTGCATAAAATGTATAACTGTAAATTTCATGATAGGATTCCTACTTCCAGGGAAGCTAGGTAAACACATGAGTAGAAGGGTGTGATCAGAAAAGTCTAGTCCCTCCATTATATGCCACATTGCAGCTGTATTTTGCTTTATTAAACGTATAACAAGCTCATAAATTCAATTCCAATGTACTCAATACCAATAAACCTATTGAGAGAAAATCCCAGTTACGTTAGTCCTCATATCTCAGCTTTGGGATGAGATAGGCTGAAAAGAATCACACCCCTGTGTAAGTCAGGATATGCTTAATCAACATCGTGAGTTTGGAAGAAATCTGAGACGGTCAAAAATTTAGTTTAAAAAAACACAAACCCTTAGTGTTTTTTTGGGTGAAAAATGTGACCTCCTCAGATCTTCTTCAAACCCACACCGTGTGTCAGGGAGGTCCTGACGAAGAGAGTGGTGTGGTCATTTTTGCCCTACCACATCCCAAAGCTGACATATAGGGACATGTGCTGCACAAAATGTATAACTGTAAATTTCATGATAGGATTCCTACTTCCAGTGAAGCTAGGTAAACACATGAGTAGAAGGGTGTGATCAAAAAAGTCTAGTCCCTCCATTATATGCTATATTGCATCTGTATTTTGCTTTATTAGACGTATAACAAGCTCATAAATTCAATTCCAATATACTCAATACCAATAAACCTATTGAGAGAAAATCCCAGTTACGTTAGTCCTCATATCTCAGCTTTGGGATGAGATAGGCTGAAAATAATCACACCCCTGTGTAAGTCAGGATGTGCTTAATCAACATCGTGAGTTTGGAAGAAATCTGAGACAGTCAAAAATTTAGTCTAAAAAAACACAAAGGGGTACCACTTAGTGTTTTTTTGGGTGAAAAATGTGACCTCCTCAGATCTTCTTCAAACCCACACTGTGTGTCAGGGAGGTCCTGACAAAGAGAGTGGTGTGGTCATTTTTGCCCTACCACATCCCAAAGCTGAGATGAAGGGACATGTTGTGCTGCATAAATTGTATAACTGTAAATTTCATGATAGGATTCCTACTTCCAGTGAAGCTAGGTAAACACATGAGTAGAAGGGTGTGATCAGAAAAGTCTAGTCCCTCCATTATATGCTACATTTCATCTGTTTTTTGCTTTATTAGACGTATAACAAGCTCATAAATTCAATTCCAATATACTCAATACCAATAAACCTATTGAGAGAAAATCCCAGTTACGTTAGTCCTCATATCTCAGCTTTGGGATGAGATAGGCTGAAAAGAATCACACCACTGTGTAAGTCAGGATGTGCTTAATCAACATCGTGAGTTTGGAAGAAATCTGAGACAGTCAAAAATTTAGTCTAAAAAAACACAAAGGGGTACCCCTTAGTGTTTTTTTGGGTGAAAAATGTGACCTCCTCAGATCTTCTTCAAACCCACATCGTGTGTCAGGGAGGTCCTGACGAAGAGAGTGGTGTGGTCATTTTTTCCCTACCACATCCCAAAGCTGAGATAAAGGGACATGTTGTGCTGCATAAAATGTATAACTGTAAATTTCATGATAGGATTCCTACTTCCAGTGAAGCTAGGTAAACACATGAGTAGAAGGGTGTGATCAGAAAAGTCTAGTCCCTCCATTATATGCTACATTGCATCTGTATATTGCTTTATTAGACGTATAACAAGCTCATAAATTCAATTCCAATATACTCAATACCAATAAACCTACTGAGAGAAAATCCCAGTTACGTTAGTCCTCATATCTCAGCTTTGGGATGAGATAGGCTGAAAAGAATCACACCACTGTGTAAGTCAGGATGTGCTTAATCAACATCGTGAGTTTGGAAGAAATCTGAGACAGTCAAAAATTTACTCTAAAATAACACAAAGGGGTACCACTTAGTGTTTTTTTGGGTGAAAAATTTGACCTCCTCAGATCTTCTTCAAACCCACACCGTGTGTCAGGGAGGTCCTGACGAAGAGAGTGGTGTGGTCACTTTTGCCCTACCACATCCCAAAGCTGACATATAGGGACATGTGCTGCACAAAATGTATAACTGTAAATTTCATGATAGGATTCCTACTTCCAGTGAAGCTAGGTAAACACATGAGTAGAAGGGTGTGATCAAAAAAGTCTAGTCCCTCCATTATATGCTACATTGCATCTGTATTTTGCTTTATTAGACGTATAACAAGCTCATGAATTCAATTCCAATATACTCAATACCAATAAACCTATTGAGAGAAAATCCCAGTTACGTTAGTCCTCATATCTCAGCTTTGGGATGAGATAGGCTGAAAAGAATCACACCACTGTGTAAGTCAGGATGTGCTTAATCAACATCGTGAGTTTGGAAGAAATCTGAGACAGTCAAAAATTTAGTCTAAAAAAACACAAAGGGGTACCACTTAGTGTTTTTTTGGGTGAAAAATGTGACCTCCTCAGATCTTCTTCAAACCCACACCGTGTGTCAGGGAGGTCCTGACGAAGAGAGTGGTGTGGTCATTTTTGCCCTACCAAATCCCAAAGCTGACATACAGGGACATGTGCTGCATAAAATGTATAACTGTAAATTTCATGATAGGATTCCTACTTCCAGTGAAGCTAGGTAAACACATGAGTAGAAGGGTGTGATCAAAAAAGTCTAGTCCCTCCATTATATGCTACATTGCATCTGTATTTTGCTTTATTAGACGTATAACAAGCTCATAAATTCAATTCCAATATACTCAATACCAATAAACCTATTGAGAGAAAATCCCAGTTACGTTAGTCCTCATATCTCAGCTTTGGGATGAGATAGGCTGAAAAGAATTACACCACTGTGTAAGTCAGGATGTGCTTAATCAACATCGTGAGTTTGGAAGAAATCTGAGACAGTCAAAAATTTAGTCTAAAAAAACACAAAGGGGTACCACTTAGTGTTTTTTTGGGTGAAAAATGTGACCTCCTCAGATCTTCTTCAAACCCACATCGTGTGTCAGGGAGGTCCTGACGAAGAGAGTGGTGTGGTCATTTTTTCCCTACCACATCCCAAAGCTGAGATAAAGGGACATGTTGTGCTGCATAAAATGTATAACTGTAAATTTCATGATAGGATTCCTACTTCCAGTGAAGCTAGGTAAACACATGAGTAGAAGGGTGTGATCAGAAAAGTCTAGTCCCTCCATTATATGCTACATTGCATCTGTATATTGCTTTATTAGACGTATAACAAGCTCATAAATTCAATTCCAATATACTCAATACCAATAAACCTACTGAGAGAAAATCCCAGTTACGTTAGTCCTCATATCTCAGCTTTGGGATGAGATAGGCTGAAAAGAATCACACCACTGTGTAAGTCAGGATGTGCTTAATCAACATCGTGAGTTTGGAAGAAATCTGAGACAGTCAAAAATTTACTCTAAAATAACACAAAGGGGTACCACTTAGTGTTTTTTTGGGTGAAAAATTTGACCTCCTCAGATCTTCTTCAAACCCACACCGTGTGTCAGGGAGGTCCTGACGAAGAGAGTGGTGTGGTCACTTTTGCCCTACCACATCCCAAAGCTGACATATAGGGACATGTGCTGCACAAAATGTATAACTGTAAATTTCATGATAGGATTCCTACTTCCAGTGAAGCTAGGTAAACACATGAGTAGAAGGGTGTGATCAAAAAAGTCTAGTCCCTCCATTATATGCTACATTGCATCTGTATTTTGCTTTATTAGACGTATAACAAGCTCATGAATTCAATTCCAATATACTCAATACCAATAAACCTATTGAGAGAAAATCCCAGTTACGTTAGTCCTCATATCTCAGCTTTGGGATGAGATAGGCTGAAAAGAATCACACCACTGTGTAAGTCAGGATGTGCTTAATCAACATCGTGAGTTTGGAAGAAATCTGAGACAGTCAAAAATTTAGTCTAAAAAAACACAAAGGGGTACCACTTAGTGTTTTTTTGGGTGAAAAATGTGACCTCCTCAGATCTTCTTCAAACCCACACCGTGTGTCAGGGAGGTCCTGACGAAGAGAGTGGTGTGGTCATTTTTGCCCTACCAAATCCCAAAGCTGACATACAGGGACATGTGCTGCATAAAATGTATAACTGTAAATTTCATGATAGGATTCCTACTTCCAGTGAAGCTAGGTAAACACATGAGTAGAAGGGTGTGATCAAAAAAGTCTAGTCCCTCCATTATATGCTACATTGCATCTGTATTTTGCTTTATTAGACGTATAACAAGCTCATAAATTCAATTCCAATATACTCAATACCAATAAACCTATTGAGAGAAAATCCCAGTTACGTTAGTCCTCATATCTCAGCTTTGGGATGAGATAGGCTGAAAAGAATTACACCACTGTGTAAGTCAGGATGTGCTTAATCAACATCGTGAGTTTGGAAGAAATCTGAGACAGTCAAAAATTTAGTCTAAAAAAACACAAAGGGGTACCACTTAGTGTTTTTTTGGGTGAAAAATGTGACCTCCTCAGATCTTCTTCAAACCCACACCGTGTGTCAGGGAGGTCCTGACAAAGAGAGTGGTGTGGTCATTTTTGCCCTACCACATCCCAAAGCTGAGATAAAGGGTCATGTTGTGCTGCATAAAATGTATAACTGTAAATTTCATGATAGGATTCCTACTTCCATTGAAGCTAGGTAAACACATGAGTAGAAGGGTGTGATCAGAAAAGTCTAGTCCCTCCATTATATGCCACATTGCAGCTGTATTTTGCTTTATTAAACGTATAACAAGCTCATAAATTCAATTCCAATATACTCAATACCAATAAACCTATTGAGAGAAAATCCCAGTTACGTTAGTCCTCATATCTCAGCTTTGGGATGAGATAGGCTGAAAAGAATCACACCACTGTGTAAGTCAGGATGTGCTTAATCAACATCGTGAGTTTGGAAGAAATCTGAGACAGTCAAAAATTTAGTCTAAAAAAACACAAAGGGGTACCACTTAGTGTTTTTTTGGGTGAAAAATGTGACCTCCTCAGATCTTCTTCAAACCCACACCGTGTGTCAGGGAGGTCTTGACGAAGAGAGTGGTGTGGTCATTTTTGCCCTACCACATCCCAAAGCTGACATATAGGGACATGTGCTGCACAAAATGTATAACTGTAAATTTCATGATAGGATTCCTACTTCCAGTGAAGCTAGGTAAACACATGATTAGAAGGGTGTGATCAAAAAAGTCTAGTCCCTCCATTATATGCTACATTGCATCTGTATTTTGCTTTATTAGACGTATAACAAGCTCATAAATTCAATTCCAATATACTCAATACCAATAAACCTATTGAGAGAAAATCCCAGTTACGTTAGTCCTCATATCTCAGCTTTGGGATGAGATAGGCTGAAAAGAATTACACCACTGTGTAAGTCAGGATGTGCTTAATCAACATCGTGAGTTTGGAAGAAATCTGAGACAGTCAAAAATTTAGTCTAAAAAAACACAAAGGGGTACCACTTAGTGTTTTTTTGGGTGAAAAATGTGACCTCCTCAGATCTTCTTCAAACCCACACCGTGTGTCAGGGAGGTCCTGACAAAGAGAGTGGTGTGGTCATTTTTGCCCTACCACATCCCAAAGCTGAGATAAAGGGTCATGTTGTGCTGCATAAAATGTATAACTGTAAATTTCATGATAGGATTCCTACTTCCAGTGAAGCTAGGCAAAGACATGAGTAGAAGGGTGTGATCAGAAAAGTCTAGTCCCTCCATTATATGCCACATTGCAGCTGTATTTTGCTTTATTAAACGTATAACAAGCTCATAAATTCAATTCCAATATACTCAATACCAATAAACCTATTGAGAGAAAATCCCAGTTACGTTAGTCCTCATATCTCAGCTTTGGGATGAGATAGGCTGAAAAGAATCACACCACTGTGTAAGTCAGGATGTGCTTAATCAACATCGTGAGTTTGGAAGAAATCTGAGACAGTCAAAAATTTAGTCTAAAAAAACACAAAGGGGTACCACTTAGTGTTTTTTTGGGTGAAAAATGTGACCTCCTCAGATCTTCTTCAAACCCACACCGTGTGTCAGGGAGGTCTTGACGAAGAGAGTGGTGTGGTCATTTTTGCCCTACCACATCCCAAAGCTGACATATAGGGACATGTGCTGCACAAAATGTATAACTGTAAATTTCATGATAGGATTCCTACTTCCAGTGAAGCTAGGTAAACACATGATTAGAAGGGTGTGATCAAAAAAGTCTAGTCCCTCCATTATATGCTACATTGCATCTGTATTTTGCTTTATTAGACGTATAACAAGCTCATAAATTCAATTCCAATATACTCAATACCAATAAACCTATTGAGAGAAAATCCCAGTTACGTTAGTCCTCATATCTCAGCTTTGGGATGAGATAGGCTGAAAAGAATTACACCACTGTGTAAGTCAGGATGTGCTTAATCAACATCGTGAGTTTGGAAGAAATCTGAGACAGTCAAAAATTTAGTCTAAAAAAACACAAAGGGGTACCACTTAGTGTTTTTTTGGGTGAAAAATGTGACCTCCTCAGATCTTCTTCAAACCCACACCGTGTGTCAGGGAGGTCCTGACAAAGAGAGTGGTGTGGTCATTTTTGCCCTACCACATCCCAAAGCTGAGATAAAGGGTCATGTTGTGCTGCATAAAATGTATAACTGTAAATTTCATGATAGGCTTCCTACTTCCATTGAAGCTAGGTAAACACATGAGTAGAAGGGTGTGATCAGAAAAGTCTAGTCCCTCCATTATATGCTACATTGCATCTGTATTTTGCTTGATTAGACATATAACAAGCTCATAAATTCAATTCCAATATACTCAATACCAATAAACCTATTGAGAGAAAATCCCAGTTACGTTAGTCCTCATATCTCAGCTTTGGGATGAGATAGGCTGAAAAGAATCACACCACTGTGTAAGTCAGGATGTGCTTAATCAACATCGTGAGTTTGGAAGAAATCTGAGACAGTCAAAAATTTAGTCTAAAAAAACACAAAGGGGTACCCCTTAGTGTTTTTTTGGGTGAAAAATTTGACCTCCTCAGATCTTCTTCAAACCCACACCGTGTGTCAGGGAGGTCCTGACGAAGAGAGTGGTGTGGTCACTTTTGCCCTACCACATCCCAAAGCTGACATATAGGGACATGCTGTGCTGCATAAAATGTATAACTGTAAATTTCATGATAGGATTCCTACTTCCAGTGAAGCTAGGCAAAGACATGAGTAGAAGGGTGTGATCAGAAAAGTCTAGTCCCTCCATTATATGCCACATTGCAGCTGTATTTTGCTTTATTAAACGTATAACAAGCTCATAAATTCAATTCCAATGTACTCAATACCAATAAACCTATTGAGAGAAAATCCCAGTTACGTTAGTCCTCATATCTCAGCTTTGGGATGAGATAGGCTGAAAAGAATCACACCCCTGTGTAAGTCAGGATATGCTTAATCAACATCGTGAGTTTGGAAGAAATCTGAGACGGTCAAAAATTTAGTTTAAAAAAACACAAACCCTTAGTGTTTTTTGGGGTGAAAAATGTGACCTCCTCAGATCTTCAAACCCACACCGTGTGTCAGGGAGGTCCTGACGAAGAGAGTGGTGTGGTCATTTTTGCCCTACCACATCCCAAAGCTGACATATAGGGACATGTGCTGCACAAAATGTATAACTGTAAATTTCATGATAGGATTCCTACTTCCAGTGAAGCTAGGTAAACACATGAGTAGAAGGGTGTGATCAGAAAAGTCTAGTCCCTCCATTATATGCTACATTTCATCTGTATTTTGCTTTATTAGACGTATAACAAGCTCATAAATTCAATTCCAATATACTCAATACCAATAAACCTATTGAGAGAAAATCCCAGTTACGTTAGTCCTCATATCTCAGCTTTGGGATGAGATAGGCTGAAAAGAATCACACCCCTGTGTAAGTCAGGATATGCTTAATCAACATCGTGAGTTTGGAAGAAATCTGAGACGGTCAAAAATTTAGTTTAAAAAAACACAAACCCTTAGTGTTTTTTTGGGTGAAAAATGTGACCTCCTCAGATCTTCTTCAAACCCACACCGTGTGTCAGGGAGGTCCTGACGAAGAGAGTGGTGTGGTCATTTTTGCCCTACCACATCCCAAAGCTGACATATAGGGACATGTGCTGCACAAAATGTATAACTGTAAATTTCATGATAGGATTCCTACTTCCAGTGAAGCTAGGTAAACACATGAGTAGAAGGGTGTGATCAAAAAAGTCTAGTCCCTCCATTATATGCTATATTGCATCTGTATTTTGCTTTATTAGACGTATAACAAGCTCATAAATTCAATTCCAATATACTCAATACCAATAAACCTATTGAGAGAAAATCCCAGTTACGTTAGTCCTCATATCTCAGCTTTGGGATGAGATAGGCTGAAAATAATCACACCCCTGTGTAAGTCAGGATGTGCTTAATCAACATCGTGAGTTTGGAAGAAATCTGAGACAGTCAAAAATTTAGTCTAAAAAAACACAAAGGGGTACCACTTAGTGTTTTTTTGGGTGAAAAATGTGACCTCCTCAGATCTTCTTCAAACCCACACTGTGTGTCAGGGAGGTCCTGACAAAGAGAGTGGTGTGGTCATTTTTGCCCTACCACATCCCAAAGCTGAGATGAAGGGACATGTTGTGCTGCATAAATTGTATAACTGTAAATTTCATGATAGGATTCCTACTTCCAGTGAAGCTAGGTAAACACATGAGTAGAAGGGTGTGATCAGAAAAGTCTAGTCCCTCCATTATATGCTACATTTCATCTGTATTTTGCTTTATTAGACGTATAACAAGCTCATAAATTCAATTCCAATATACTCAATACCAATAAACCTATTGAGAGAAAATCCCAGTTACGTTAGTCCTCATATCTCAGCTTTGGGATGAGATAGGCTGAAAAGAATCACACCACTGTGTAAGTCAGGATGTGCTTAATCAACATCGTGAGTTTGGAAGAAATCTGAGACAGTCAAAAATTTAGTCTAAAAAAACACAAAGGGGTACCCCTTAGTGTTTTTTTGGGTGAAAAATGTGACCTCCTCAGATCTTCTTCAAACCCAAACTGTGTGTCAGGGAGGTCCTGACAAAGAGAGTGGTGTGGTCATTTTTGCCCTACCACATCCCAAAGCTGAGATGAAGGGACATGTTGTGCTGCATAAATTGTATAACTGTAAATTTCATGATAGGATTCCTACTTCCAGTGAAGCTAGGTAAACACATGAGTAGAAGGGTGTGATCAGAAAAGTCTAGTCCCTCCATTATATGCTACATTGCATCTGTATTTTGCTTTATTAGACATATAACAAGCTCATAAATTCAATTCCAATATACTCAATACCAATAAACCTATTGAGAGAAAATCCCAGTTACGTTAGTCCTCATATCTCAGCTTTGGGATGAGATAGGCTGAAAATAATCACACCCCTGTGTAAGTCAGGATGTGCTTAATCAACATCGTGAGTTTGGAAGAAATCTGAGACAGTCAAAAATTTAGTCTAAAAAAACACAAAGGGGTACCACTTAGTGTTTTTTTGGGTGAAAAATGTGACCTCCTCAGATCTTCTTCAAACCCAAACTGTGTGTCAGGGAGGTCCTGACAAAGAGAGTGGTGTGGTCATTTTTGCCCTACCACATCCCAAAGCTGAGATGAAGGGACATGTTGTGCTGCATAAATTGTATAACTGTAAATTTCATGATAGGATTCCTACTTCCAGTGAAGCTAGGTAAACACATGAGTAGAAGGGTGTGATCAGAAAAGTCTAGTCCCTCCATTATATGCTACATTTCATCTGTATTTTGCTTTATTAGACGTATAACAAGCTCATAAATTCAATTCCAATATACTCAATACCAATAAACCTATTGAGAGAAAATCCCAGTTACGTTAGTCCTCATATCTCAGCTTTGGGATGAGATAGGCTGAAAAGAATCACACCACTGTGTAAGTCAGGATGTGCTTAATCAACATCGTGAGTTTGGAAGAAATCTGAGACAGTCAAAAATTTAGTCTAAAAAAACACAAAGGGGTACCCCTTAGTGTTTTTTTGGGTGAAAAATGTGACCTCCTCAGATCTTCTTCAAACCCACATCGTGTGTCAGGGAGGTCCTGACGAAGAGAGTGGTGTGGTCATTTTTTCCCTACCACATCCCAAAGCTGAGATAAAGGGACATGTTGTGCTGCATAAAATGTATAACTGTAAATTTCATGATAGGATTCCTACTTCCAGTGAAGCTAGGTAAACACATGAGTAGAAAGGTGTGATCAGAAAAGTCTAGTCCCTCCATTATATGCTACATTGCATCTGTATATTGCTTTATTAGACGTATAACAAGCTCATAAATTCAATTCCAATATACTCAATACCAATAAACCTACTGAGAGAAAATCCCAGTTACGTTAGTCCTCATATCTCAGCTTTGGGATGAGATAGGCTGAAAAGAATCACACCACTGTGTAAGTCAGGATGTGCTTAATCAACATCGTGAGTTTGGAAGAAATCTGAGACAGTCAAAAATTTACTCTAAAATAACACAAAGGGGTACCACTTAGTGTTTTTTTGGGTGAAAAATTTGACCTCCTCAGATCTTCTTCAAACCCACACCGTGTGTCAGGGAGGTCCTGACGAAGAGAGTGGTGTGGTCACTTTTGCCCTACCACATCCCAAAGCTGACATATAGGGACATGTGCTGCACAAAATGTATAACTGTAAATTTCATGATAGGATTCCTACTTCCAGTGAAGCTAGGTAAACACATGAGTAGAAGGGTGTGATCAAAAAAGTCTAGTCCCTCCATTATATGCTACATTGCATCTGTATTTTGCTTTATTAGACGTATAACAAGCTCATGAATTCAATTCCAATATACTCAATACCAATAAACCTATTGAGAGAAAATCCCAGTTACGTTAGTCCTCATATCTCAGCTTTGGGATGAGATAGGCTGAAAATAATCACACCCCTGTGTAAGTCAGGATGTGCTTAATCAACATCGTGAGTTTGGAAGAAATCTGAGACAGTCAAAAATTTAGTCTAAAAAAACACAAAGGGGTACCACTTAGTGTTTTTTTGGGTGAAAAATGTGACCTCCTCAGATCTTCTTCAAACCCACACCGTGTGTCAGGGAGGTCTTGACGAAGAGAGTGGTGTGGTCATTTTTGCCCTACCACATCCCAAAGCTGACATATAGGGACATGTGCTGCACAAAATGTATAACTGTAAATTTCATGATAGGATTCCTACTTCCAGTGAAGCTAGGTAAACACATGAGTAGAAGGGTGTGATCAAAAAAGTCTAGTCCCTCCATTATATGCTACATTGCATCTGTATTTTGCTTTATTAGACGTATAACAAGCTCATAAATTCAATTCCAATATACTCAATACCAATAAACCTATTGAGAGAAAATCCCAGTTACGTTAGTCCTCATATCTCAGCTTTGGGATGAGATAGGCTGAAAAGAATTACACCACTGTGTAAGTCAGGATGTGCTTAATCAACATCGTGAGTTTGGAAGAAATCTGAGACAGTCAAAAATTTAGTCTAAAAAAACACAAAGGGGTACCACTTAGTGTTTTTTTGGGTGAAAAATGTGACCTCCTCAGATCTTCTTCAAACCCACACCGTGTGTCAGGGAGGTCCTGACAAAGAGAGTGGTGTGGTCATTTTTGCCCTACCACATCCCAAAGCTGAGATAAAGGGTCATGTTGTGCTGCATAAAATGTATAACTGTAAATTTCATGATAGGATTCCTACTTCCATTGAAGCTAGGTAAACACATGAGTAGAAGGGTGTGATCAGAAAAGTCTAGTCCCTCCATTATATGCTACATTGCATCTGTATTTTGCTTTATTAGACATATAACAAGCTCATAAATTCAATTCCAATATACTCAATACCAATAAACCTATTGAGAGAAAATCCCAGTTACGTTAGTCCTCATATCTCAGCTTTGGGATGAGATAGGCTGAAAAGAATTACACCACTGTGTAAGTCAGGATGTGCTTAATCAACATCGTGAGTTTGGAAGAAATCTGAGACAGTCAAAAATTTAGTCTAAAAAAACACAAAGGGGTACCACTTAGTGTTTTTTTGGGTGAAAAATGTGACCTCCTCAGATCTTCTTCAAACCCACACCGTGTGTCAGGGAGGTCTTGACGAAGAGAGTGGTGTGGTCATTTTTGCCCTACCACATCCCAAAGCTGACATATAGGGACATGTGCTGCACAAAATGTATAACTGTAAATTTCATGATAGGATTCCTACTTCCAGTGAAGCTAGGTAAACACATGATTAGAAGGGTGTGATCAAAAAAGTCTAGTCCCTCCATTATATGCTACATTGCATCTGTATTTTGCTTTATTAGACGTATAACAAGCTCATAAATTCAATTCCAATATACTCAATACCAGTAAACCTATTGAGAGAAAATCCCAGTTACGTTAGTCCTCATATCTCAGCTTTGGGATGAGATAGGCTGAAAAGAATTACACCACTGTGTAAGTCAGGATGTGCTTAATCAACATCGTGAGTTTGGAAGAAATCTGAGACAGTCAAAAATTTAGTCTAAAAAAACACAAAGGGGTAACACTTAGTGTTTTTTTGGGTGAAAAATTTGACCTCCTCAGATCTTCTTCAAACCCACACCGTGTGTCAGGGAGGTCCTGACGAAGAGAGTGGTGTGGTCACTTTTGCCCTACCACATCCCAAAGCTGACATATAGGGACATGCTGTGCTGCATAAAATGTATAACTGTAAATTTCATGATAGGATTCCTACTTCCAGTGAAGCTAGGCAAAGACATGAGTAGAAGGGTGTGATCAGAAAAGTCTAGTCCCTCCATTATATGCCACATTGCAGCTGTATTTTGCTTTATTAAACGTATAACAAGCTCATAAATTCAATTCCAATGTACTCAATACCAATAAACCTATTGAGAGAAAATCCCAGTTACGTTAGTCCTCATATCTCAGCTTTGGGATGAGATAGGCTGAAAAGAATCACACCCCTGTGTAAGTCAGGATATGCTTAATCAACATCGTGAGTTTGGAAGAAATCTGAGACGGTCAAAAATTTAGTTTAAAAAAACACAAACCCTTAGTGTTTTTTGGGGTGAAAAATGTGACCTCCTCAGATCTTCTTCAAACCCACACCGTGTGTCAGGGAGGTCTTGACGAAGAGAGTGGTGTGGTCATTTTTGCCCTACCACATCCCAAAGCTGAGATAAAGGGTCATGTTGTGCTGCATAAAATGTATAACTGTAAATTTCATGATAGGATTCCTACTTCCATTGAAGCTAGGTTAACACATGAGTAGAAGGGTGTGATCAGAAAAGTCTAGTCCCTCCATTATATGCTACATTGCATCTGTATTTTGCTTGATTAGACATATAACAAGCTCATAAATTCAATTCCAATATACTCAATACCAATAAACCTATTGAGAGAAAATCCCAGTTACGTTAGTCCTCATATCTCAGCTTTGGGATGAGATAGGCTGAAAAGAATCACACCACTGTGTAAGTCAGGATGTGCTTAATCAACATCGTGAGTTTGGAAGAAATCTGAGACAGTCAAAAATTTAGTCTAAAAAAACACAAAGGGGTACCCCTTAGTGTTTTTTTGGGTGAAAAATGTGACCTCCTCAGATCTTCTTCAAACCCACACCGTGTGTCAGGGAGGTCCTGACGAAGAGAGTGGTGTGGTCATTTTTGCCCTACCACATCCCAAAGCTGACATATAGGGACATGTGCTGCACAAAATGTATAACTGTAAATTTCATGATAGGATTCCTACTTCCAGTGAAGCTAGGTAAACACATGAGTAGAAGGGTGTGATCAGAAAAGTCTAGTCCCTCCATTATATGCTACATTGCATCTGTATTTTGCTTTATTAGACATATAACAAGCTCATAAATTCAATTCCAATATACTCAATACCAATAAACCTATTGAGAGAAAATCCCAGTTACGTTAGTCCTCATATCTCAGCTTTGGGATGAGATAGGCTGAAAAGAATTACACCACTGTGTAAGTCAGGATGTGCTTAATCAACATCGTGAGTTTGGAAGAAATCTGAGACAGTCAAAAATTTAGTCTAAAAAAACACAAAGGGGTACCACTTAGTGTTTTTTTGGGTGAAAAATGTGACCTCCTCAGATCTTCTTCAAACCCACACCGTGTGTCAGGGAGGTCCTGACAAAGAGAGTGGTGTGGTCATTTTTGCCCTACCACATCCCAAAGCTGAGATAAAGGGTCATGTTGTGCTGCATAAAATGTATAACTGTAAATTTCATGATAGGATTCCTACTTCCATTGAAGCTAGGTAAACACATGAGTAGAAGGGTGTGATCAGAAAAGTCTAGTCCCTCCATTATATGCCACATTGCAGCTGTATTTTGCTTTATTAAACGTATAACAAGCTCATAAATTCAATTCCAATATACTCAATACCAATAAACCTATTGAGAGAAAATCCCAGTTACGTTAGTCCTCATATCTCAGCTTTGGGATGAGATAGGCTGAAAAGAATCACACCACTGTGTAAGTCAGGATGTGCTTAATCAACATCGTGAGTTTGGAAGAAATCTGAGACAGTCAAAAATTTAGTCTAAAAAAACACAAAGGGGTACCACTTAGTGTTTTTTTGGGTGAAAAATGTGACCTCCTCAGATCTTCTTCAAACCCACACCGTGTGTCAGGGAGGTCTTGACGAAGAGAGTGGTGTGGTCATTTTTGCCCTACCACATCCCAAAGCTGACATATAGGGACATGTGCTGCACAAAATGTATAACTGTAAATTTCATGATAGGATTCCTACTTCCAGTGAAGCTAGGTAAACACATGATTAGAAGGGTGTGATCAAAAAAGTCTAGTCCCTCCATTATATGCCACATTGCAGCTGTATTTTGCTTTATTAAACGTATAACAAGCTCATAAATTCAATTCCAATATACTCAATACCAATAAACCTATTGAGAGAAAATCCCAGTTACGTTAGTCCTCATATCTCAGCTTTGGGATGAGATAGGCTGAAAAGAATCACACCACTGTGTAAGTCAGGATGTGCTTAATCAACATCGTGAGTTTGGAAGAAATCTGAGACAGTCAAAAATTTAGTCTAAAAAAACACAAAGGGGTACCCCTTAGTGTTTTTTTGGGTGAAAAATGTGACCTCCTCAGATCTTCTTCAAACCCACACCGTGTGTCAGGGAGGTCCTGACGAAGAGAGTGGTGTGGTCATTTTTGCCCTACCACATCCCAAAGCTGACATATAGGGACATGTGCTGCACAAAATGTATAACTGTAAATTTCATGATAGGATTCCTACTTCCAGTGAAGCTAGGTAAACACATGAGTAGAAGGGTGTGATCAAAAAAGTCTAGTCCCTCCATTATATGCTACATTGCATCTGTATTTTGCTTTATTAGACGTATAACAAGCTCATAAATTCAATTCCAATATACTCAATACCAATAAACCTATTGAGAGAAAATCCCAGTTACGTTAGTCCGCATATCTCAGCTTTGGGATGAGATAGGCTGAAAAGAATCACACCCCTGTGTAAGTCAGGATGTGCTTAATCAACATCGTGAGTTTGGAAGAAATCTGAGACAGTCAAAAATTTAGTCTAAAAAAACACAAAGGGGTACCACTTAGTGTTTTTTTGGGTGAAAAATGTGACCTCCTCAGATCTTCTTCAAACCCACACCGTGTGTCAGGGAGGTCCTGACGAAGAGAGTGGTGTGGTCACTTTTGCCCTACCACATCCCAAAGCTGACATATAGGGACATGCTGTGCTGCATAAAATGTATAACTGTAAATTTCATGATAGGATTCCTACTTCCAATGAAGCTAGGCAAACACATGAGTAGAAGGGTGTGATCAGAAAAGTCTAGTCCCTCCATTATATGCCACATTGCAGCTGTATTTTGCTTTATTAAACGTATAACAAGCTCATAAATTCAATTCCAATATACTCAATACCAATAAACCTATTGAGAGAAAATCCCAGTTACGTTAGTCCTCATATCTCAGCTTTGGGATGAGATAGGCTGAAAAGAATCACACCACTGTGTAAGTCAGGATGTGCTTAATCAACATCGTGAGTTTGGAAGAAATCTGAGACAGTCAAAAATTTAGTCTAAAAAAACACAAAGGGGTACCCCTTAGTGTTTTTTTGGGTGAAAAATGTGACCTCCTCAGATCTTCTTCAAACCCACACCGTGTGTCAGGGAGGTCCTGACGAAGAGAGTGGTGTGGTCATTTTTGCCCTACCACATCCCAAAGCTGACATATAGGGACATGTGCTGCACAAAATGTATAACTGTAAATTTCATGATAGGATTCCTACTTCCAGTGAAGCTAGGTAAACACATGAGTAGAAGGGTGTGATCAAAAAAGTCTAGTCCCTCCATTATATGCTACATTGCATCTGTATTTTGCTTTATTAGACGTATAACAAGCTCATAAATTCAATTCCAATATACTCAATACCAATAAACCTATTGAGAGAAAATCCCAGTTACGTTAGTCCTCATATCTCAGCTTTGGGATGAGATAGGCTGAAAAGAATCACACCCCTGTGTAAGTCAGGATGTGCTTAATCAACATCGTGAGTTTGGAAGAAATCTGAGACAGTCAAAAATTTAGTCTAAAAAAACACAAAGGGGTACCCCTTAGTGTTTTTTTGGGTGAAAAATGTGACCTCCTCAGATCTTCTTCAAACCCACACCGTGTGTCAGGGAGGTCTTGACGAAGAGAGTGGTGTGGTCATTTTTGCCCTACCACATCCCAAAGCTGACATATAGGGACATGTGCTGCATAAAATGTATAACTGTAAATTTCATGATAGGATTCCTACTTCCAATGAAGCTAGGCAAACACATGAGTAGAAGGGTGTGATCAGAAAAGTCTAGTCCCTCCATTATATGCCACATTGCAGCTGTATTTTGCTTTATTAAACGTATAACAAGCTCATAAATTCAATTCCAATATACTCAATACCAATAAACCTATTGAGAGAAAATCCCAGTTACGTTAGTCCTCATATCTCAGCTTTGGGATGAGATAGGCTGAAAAGAATCACACCACTGTGTAAGTCAGGATGTGCTTAATCAACATCGTGAGTTTGGAAGAAATCTGAGACAGTCAAAAATTTAGTCTAAAAAAACACAAAGGGGTACCCCTTAGTGTTTTTTTGGGTGAAAAATGTGACCTCCTCAGATCTTCTTCAAACCCACACCGTGTGTCAGGGAGGTCTTGACGAAGAGAGTGGTGTGGTCATTTTTGCCCTACCACATCCCAAAGCTGACATATAGGGACATGTGCTGCACAAAATGTATAACTGTAAATTTCATGATAGGATTCCTACTTCCAGTGAAGCTAGGTAAACACATGATTAGAAGGGTGTGATCAAAAAAGTCTAGTCCCTCCATTATATGCTACATTGCATCTGTATTTTGCTTTATTAGACGTATAACAAGCTCATAAATTCAATTCCAATATACTCAATACCAATAAACCTATTGAGAGAAAATCCCAGTTACGTTAGTCCTCATATCTTAGCTTTGGGATGAGATAGGCTGAAAAGAATTACACCACTGTGTAAGTCAGGATGTGCTTAATCAACATCGTGAGTTTGGAAGAAATCTGAGACAGTCAAAAATTTAGTCTAAAAAAACACAAAGGGGTACCCCTTAGTGTTTTTTTGGGTGAAAAATGTGACCTCCTCAGATCTTCTTCAAACCCACACCGTGTGTCAGGGAGGTCCTGACAAAGAGAGTGGTGTGGTCATTTTTGCCCTACCACATCCCAAAGCTGAGATAAAGGGTCATGTTGTGCTGCATAAAATGTATAACTGTAAATTTCATGATAGGATTCCTACTTCCATTGAAGCTAGGTAAACACATGAGTAGAAGGGTGTGATCAGAAAAGTCTAGTCCCTCCATTATATGCTACATTGCATCTGCATTTTGCTTGATTAGACATATAACAAGCTCATAAATTCAATTCCAATATACTCAATACCAATAAACCTATTGAGAGAAAATCCCAGTTACGTTAGTCCTCATATCTCAGCTTTGGGATGAGATAGGCTGAAAAGAATCACACCACTGTGTAAGTCAGGATGTGCTTAATCAACATCGTGAGTTTGGAAGTAATCTGAGACAGTCAAAAATTTAGTCTAAAAAAACACAAAGGGGTACCCCTTAGTGTTTTTTTGGGTGAAAATTTGACCTCCTCAGATCTTCTTCAAACCCACACCGTGTGTCAGGGAGGTCCTGACGAAGAGAGTGGTGTGGTCACTTTTGCCCTACCACATCCCAAAGCTGACATATAGGGACATGCTGTGCTGCATAAAATGTATAACTGTAAATTTCATGATAGGATTCCTACTTCCAGTGAAGCTAGGCAAAGACATGAGTAGAAGGGTGTGATCAGAAAAGTCTAGTCCCTCCATTATATGCCACATTGCAGCTGTATTTTGCTTTATTAAACGTATAACAAGCTCATAAATTCAATTCCAATGTACTCAATACCAATAAACCTATTGAGAGAAAATCCCAGTTACGTTAGTCCTCATATCTCAGCTTTAGGATGAGATAGGCTGAAAAGAATCACACCCCTGTGTAAGTCAGGATATGCTTAATCAACATCGTGAGTTTGGAAGAAATCTGAGACGGTCAAAAATTTAGTTTAAAAAAACACAAACCCTTAGTGTTTTTTTGGGTGAAAAATGTGACCTCCTCAGATCTTCTTCAAACCCACACCGTGTGTCAGGGAGGTCCTGACGAAGAGAGTGGTGTGGTCATTTTTGCCCTACCACATCCCAAACCTGACATATAGGGACATGTGCTGCACAAAATGTATAACTGTAAATTTCATGATAGGATTCCTACTTCCAGTGAAGCTAGGTAAACACATGAGTAGAAGGGTGTGATCAGAAAAGTCTAGTCCCTCCATTATATGCTACATTTCATCTGTATTTTGCTTTATTAGATGTATAACAAGCTCATAAATTCAATTCCAATATACTCAATACCAATAAACCTATTGAGAGAAAATCCCAGTTACGTTAGTCCTCATATCTCAGCTTTGGGATGAGATAGGCTGAAAATAATCACACCCCTGTGTAAGTCAGGATGTGCTTAATCAACATCGTGAGTTTGGAAGAAATCTGAGACAGTCAAAAATTTAGTCTAAAAAAACACAAAGGGGTACCACTTAGTGTTTTTTTGGGTGAAAAATGTGACCTCCTCAGATCTTCTTCAAACCCACACCGTGTGTCAGGGAGGTCCTGACGAAGAGAGTGGTGTGGTCATTTTTGCCCTACCACATCCCAAAGCTGACATACAGGGACATGTGCTGCACAAAATGTATAACTGTAAATTTCATGATAGGATTCCTACTTCCAGTGAAGCTAGGTAAACACATGAGTAGAAGGGTGTGATCAAAAAAGTCTAGTCCCTCCATTATATGCTACATTGCATCTGTATTTTGCTTTATTAGACGTATAACAAGCTCATAAATTCAATTCCAATATACTCAATACCAATAAACCTATTGAGAGAAAATCCCAGTTACGTTAGTCCTCATATCTCAGCTTTGGGATGAGATAGGCTGAAAAGAATTACACCACTGTGTAAGTCAGGATGTGCTTAATCAACATCGTGAGTTTGGAAGAAATCTGAGACAGTCAAAAATTTAGTCTAAAAAAACACAAAGGGGTACCACTTAGTGTTTTTTTGGGTGAAAAATGTGACCTCCTCAGATCTTCTTCAAACCCACACCGTGTGTCAGGGAAGTCCTGACAAAGAGAGTGGTGTGGTCATTTTTGCCCTACCACATCCCAAAGCTGAGATAAAGGGTCATGTTGTGCTGCATAAAATGTATAACTGTAAATTTCATGATAGGATTCCTACTTCCATTGAAGCTAGGTAAACACATGAGTAGAAGGGTGTGATCAGAAAAGTCTAGTCCCTCCATTATATGCCACATTGCAGCTGTATTTTGCTTTATTAAACGTATAACAAGCTCATAAATTCAATTCCAATATACTCAATACCAATAAACTTATTGAGAGAAAATCCCAGTTACGTTAGTCCTCATATCTCAGCTTTGGGATGAGATAGGCTGAAAAGAATCACACCACTGTGTAAGTCAGGATGTGCTTAATCAACATCGTGAGTTTGGAAGAAATCTGAGACAGTCAAAAATTTAGTCTAAAAAAACACAAAGGGGTACCACTTAGTGTTTTTTTGGGTGAAAAATGTGACCTCCTCAGATCTTCTTCAAACCCACACCGTGTGTCAGGGAGGTCTTGACGAAGAGAGTGGTGTGGTCATTTTTGCCCTACCACATCCCAAAGCTGACATATAGGGACATGTGCTGCACAAAATGTATAACTGTAAATTTCATGATAGGATTCCTACTTCCAGTGAAGCTAGGTAAACACATGATTAGAAGGGTGTGATCAAAAAAGTCTAGTCCCTCCATTATATGCTACATTGCATCTGTATTTTGCTTTATTAGACGTATAACAAGCTCATAAATTCAATTCCAATATACTCAATACCAATAAACCTATTGAGAGAAAATCCCAGTTACGTTAGTCCTCATATCTCAGCTTTGGGATGAGATAGGCTGAAAAGAATTACACCACTGTGTAAGTCAGGATGTGCTTAATCAACATCGTGAGTTTGGAAGAAATCTGAGACAGTCAAAAATTTAGTCTAAAAAAACACAAAGGGGTACCACTTAGTGTTTTTTTGGGTGAAAAATGTGACCTCCTCAGATCTTCTTCAAACCCACACCGTGTGTCAGGGAGGTCCTGACAAAGAGAGTGGTGTGGTCATTTTTGCCCTACCACATCCCAAAGCTGAGATAAAGGGTCATGTTGTGCTGCATAAAATGTATAACTGTAAATTTCATGATAGGATTCCTACTTCCATTGAAGCTAGGTTAACACATGAGTAGAAGGGTGTGATCAGAAAAGTCTAGTCCCTCCATTATATGCTACATTGCATCTGTATTTTGCTTGATTAGACATATAACAAGCTCATAAATTCAATTCCAATATACTCAATACCAATAAACCTATTGAGAGAAAATCCCAGTTACGTTAGTCCTCATATCTCAGCTTTGGGATGAGATAGGCTGAAAAGAATCACACCACTGTGTAAGTCAGGATGTGCTTAATCAACATCGTGAGTTTGGAAGAAATCTGAGACAGTCAAAAATTTAGTCTAAAAAAACACAAAGGGGTACCCCTTAGTGTTTTTTTGGGTGAAAAATGTGACCTCCTCAGATCTTCTTCAAACCCACACCGTGTGTCAGGGAGGTCCTGACGAAGAGAGTGGTGTGGTCATTTTTGCCCTACCACATCCCAAAGCTGACATATAGGGACATGTGCTGCACAAAATGTATAACTGTAAATTTCATGATAGGATTCCTACTTCCAGTGAAGCTAGGTAAACACAGGAGTTGAAGGGTGTGATCAGAAAAGTCTAGTCCCTCCATTATATGCTACATTGCATCTGTATTTTGCTTTATTAAACGTATAACAAGCTCATAAATTCAATTCCAATATACTCAATACCAATAAACCTATTGAGAGAAAATCCCAGTTACGTTAGTCCTCATATCTCAGCTTTGGGATGAGATAGGCTGAAAATAATCACACCCCTGTGTAAGTCAGGATGTGCTTAATCAACATCGTGAGTTTGGAAGAAATCTGAGACAGTCAAAAATTTACTCTAAAATAACACAAAGGGGTACCACTTAGTGTTTTTTTGGGTGAAAAATGTGACCTCCTCAGATCTTCTTCAAACCCACACCGTGTGTCAGGGAGGTCCTGACGAAGAGAGTGGTGTGGTCACTTTTGCCCTACCACATCCCAAAGCTGACATATAGGGACATGTTGTGCTGCATAAAATGTATAACTGTAAATTTCATGATAGGATTCCTACTTCCAGTGAAGCTAGGTAAACACATGAGTAGAAGGGTGTGATCAGAAAAGTCTAGTCCCTCCATTATATGCCACATTGCAGCTGTATTTTGCTTTATTAAACGTATAACAAGCTCATAAATTCAGTTCCAATATACTCAATACCAATAAACCTATTGAGAGAAAATCCCAGTTACGTTAGTCCTCATATCTCAGCTTTGGGATGAGATAGGCTGAAAAGAATCACACCACTGTGTAAGTCAGGATGTGCTTAATCAACATCGTGAGTTTAGAAGAAATCTGAGACGGTCAAAAATTTACTCTAAAATAACACAAAGGGGTACCACTTAGTGTTTTTTTGGGTGAAAAATGTGACCTCCTCAGATCTTCTTCAAACCCACACCGTGTGTCAGGGAGGTCCTGAGGAAGAGAGTGGTGTGGTCATTTTTGCCCTACCACATCCCAAAGCTGAGATAAAGGGACATGTTGTGCTGCATAAAATGGATAACTGTAAATTTCATGATAGGATTCCTACTTCCAGTGAAGCTAGGTAAACACATGAGTAGAAGGGTGTGATCAGAAAAGTCTAGTCCCTCCATTATATGCTACATTGCATCTGTATTTTGCTTTATTAGACGTATAACAAGCTCATAAATTCAATTCCAATACACTCAATACCAATATACCTATTGAGAGAAAATCCCAGTTACGTTAGTCCTCATATCTCAGCTTTGGGATGAGATAGGCTGAAAATAATAACACCCCTGTGTAAGTCAGGATGTGCTTAATCAACATCGTGTGTTTGGAAGAAATCTGAGACAGTCAAAAATTTAGTCTAAAGAAACACAAAGGGGTACCCCTTAGTGTTTTTTTGGGTGAATAATGTGACCTCCTCAGATCTTCTTCAAACCCACACCGTGTGTCAGGGAGGTCCTGAGGAAGAGAGTGGTGTGGTCATTTTTGCCCTACCACATCCCAAAGCTGACATATAGGGACATGTGCTGCACAAAATGTATAACTGTAAATTTCATGATAGGATTCCTACTTCCAGTGAAGCTAGGTAAACACATGAGTAGAAGGGTGTGATCAGAAAAGTCTAGTCCCTCCATTATATGCTACATTGCATCTGTATTTTGCTTTATTAGACGTATAACAAGCTCATAAATTCAATTCCAATATACTCAATACCAATAAACCTATTGAGAGAAAATCCCAGTTACGTTAGTCCTCATATCTCAGCTTTGGGATGAGATAGGCTGAAAATAATCACACCCCTGTCTAAGTCAGGATGTGCTTAATCAACATCGTGAGTTTGGAAGAAATCTGAGAAAGTCAAAAATTTAGTCTAAAAAAACACAAAGGGGTACCCCTTAGTGTTTTTTTGGGTGAATAATGTGACCTCCTCAGATCTTCTTCAAACCCACACCGTGTGTCAGGGAGGTCCTGAGGAAGAGAGTGGTGTGGTCATTTTTGCCCTACCACATCCCAAAGCTGAGATAAAGGGACATGTTGTGCTGCATAAAATGTATAACTGTAAATTTCATGATAGGATTCCTACTTCCAGTGAAGCTAGGTAAACACATGAGTAGAAGGGTGTGATCAGAAAAGTCTAGTCCCTCCATTATATGCTACATTGCATCTGTATTTTGCTCTATTAGACGTATAACAAGCTCATAAATTCAATTCCAATATACTCAATACCAATAAACCTATTGATAGAAAATCCCAGTTACGTTAGTCCTCATATCTCAGCTTTGGGATGAGATAGGCTGAAAATAATCACACCCCTGTGTAAGTCAGGATGTGCTTAATCAACATCGTGAGTTTGGAAGAAATCTGAGACAGTCAAAAATTTAGTCTAAAAAAACACAAAGGGGTACCACTTAGTGTTTTTTTGGGTGAATAATGTGACCTCCTCAGATCTTCTTCAAACCCACACCATGTGTCAGGGAGGTCCTGACGAAGAGAGTGGTGTGGTCACTTTTGCCCTACCACATCCCAAAGCTGAGATAAAGGGACATGTTGTACTGCATAAAATGTATAACTGTAAATTTCATGATAGGATTCCTACTTCCAGTGAAGCTAGGTAAACACATGAGTAGAAGGGTGTGATCAGAAAAGTCTAGTCCCTCCATTATATGCCACATTGCAGCTGTATTTTGCTTTATTAAACGTATAACAAGCTCATAAATTCAATTCCAATATATTCAATACCAATAAACCTATTGAGAGAAAATCCCAGTTACGTTAATCCTCATATCTCAGCTTTGGGATGAGATAGGCTGAAAAGAATCACACCACTGTGTAAGTCAGGATGTGCTTAATCAACATCGTGAGTCTGGAAGAAATCTGAGACAGTCAAAAATTTAGTCTAAAAAATCACAAAGGGGTACCCCTCAGTGTTTTTTTGGGTGAAAAATGTGACCTCCTCAGATCTTCTTCAAACCCACACCATGTGTCAGGGAGGTCCTGACGAAGAGAGCGGTGTGGTCATTTTTGCCCTACCACATCCCAAAGCAGAGATAAAGGGACATGTGCTGCACAAAATGTATAACTGTAAATTTCATGATAGGATTCCTACTTCCAGTGAAGCTAGGTAAACACATGAGTAGAAGGGTGTGATCAGAAAAGTCTAGTCCCTCCATTATATGCTACATTGCATCTGTATTTTGCTTTATTAGACGTATAACAAGCTCATAAATTCAATTCCAATATACTCAATACCAATAAACCTATTGAGAGAAAATCCCAGTTACGTTAGTCCTCATATCTCAGCTTTGGGATGAGATAGGCTGAAAATAATCACACCCCTGTGTAAGTCAGGATGTGCTTAATCAACATCGTGAGTTTGGAAGATATCTGAGATGGTCAAAAATTTAGTCTAAAAAAACACAAAGGGGTACCCCTTAGTGTTTTTTTGGGTGAATAATGTGACCTCCTCAGATCTTCTTCAAACCCACACCGTGTGTCAGGGAGGTCCTGAGGAAGAGAGTGGTGTGGTCATTTTTGCCCTACCACATCCCAAAGCAGAGATAAAGGGACATGTGCTGCACAAAATGTATAACTGTAAATTTCATGATAGGATTCCTACTTCCAGTGAAGCTAGGTAAACACATGAGTAGAAGGGTGTGATCAGAAAAGTCTAGTCCCTCCATTATATGCTACATTGCATCTGTATTTTGCTTTATTAGACGTATAACAAGCTCATAAATTCAATTCCAATATACTCAATACCAATAAACCTATTGAGAGAAAATCCCAGTTACGTTAGTCCTCATATCTCAGCTTTGGGATGAGATAGGCTGAAAATAATCACACCCCTGTGTAAGTCAGGATGTGCTTAATCAACATCGTGAGTCTGGAAGAAATCTGAGACAGTCAAAAATTTAGTCTAATAAAACACAAAGGGGTACCACTTAGTGTTTTTTTGGGTGAAAAATGTGACCTCCTCAGATCTTCTTCAAACCCACACCGTGTGTCAGGGAGGTCCTGACGAAGAGAGTGGTGTGGTCAGTTTTGCCCTACCACATCCCAAAGCTGACATATAGGGACATGTTGTGCTGCATAAAATGTATAACTGTAAATTTCATGATAGGATTCCTACTTCCAGTGAAGCTAGGTAAACACATGAGTAGAAGGGTGTGATCAGAAAAGTCTAGTCCCTCCATTATATGCCACATTGCAGCTGTATTTTGCTTTATTAAACGTATAACAAGCTCATAAATTCAATTCCAATATACTCAATACCAATAAACCTATTGAGAGAAAATCCCAGTTACGTTAGTCCTCATATCTCAGCTTTGGGATGAGATAGGCTGAAAAGAATCACACCACTGTGTAAGTCAGGATGTGCTTAATCAACATCGTGAGTCTGGAAGAAATCTGAGACAGTCAAAAATTTAGTCTAAAAAAACACAAAGGGGTACCACTTAGTGTTTTTTTGGGTGAAAAATGTGACCTCCTCAGATCTTCTTCAAACCCACACCGTGTGTCAGGGAGGTCCTGACGAAGAGAGTGGTGTGGTCATTTTTGCCCTACCACATCCCAAAGCTGAGATAAAGGGACATGTTGTGCTGCATAAAATGTATAACTGTAAATTTCATGATAGGATTCCTACTTCCAGTAAAGCTAGGTAAACACATGAGTAGAAGGGTGTGATCAGAAAAGTCTAGTCCCTCCATTATATGCTACATTGCATCTGTATTTTGCTTTATTAGACGTATAACAAGCTCATAAATTCAATTCCAATATACTCAATACCAATAAACCTATTGAGAGAAAATCCCAGTTACGTTAGTCCTCATATCTCAGCTTTGGGATGAGATAGGCTGAAAAGAATCACACCACTGTGTAAGTCAGGATGTGCTTAATCAACATCGTGAGTTTGGAAGAAATCTGAGACAGTCAAAAATTTAGTCTAAAAAAACACAAAGGGGTACCCCTTAGTGTTTTTTTGGGTGAAAAATGTGACCTCCTCAGATCTTCTTCAAACCCACACCGTGTGTCAGGGAGGTCCTGACGAAGAGAGTGGTGTCGTCACTTTTGCCCTACCACATCCCAAAGCTGACATATAGGGACATGTTGTGCTGCATAAAATGTATAACTGTAAATTTCATGATAGGATTCCTACTTCCAGTGAAGCTAGGTAAACAAATGAGTAGAAGGGTGTGATCAGAAAAGTCTAGTCCCTCCATTATATGCCACATTGCAGCTGTATTTTGCTTTATTAAACGTATAACAAGCTCATAAATTCAATTCCAATATACTCAATACCAATAAACCTATTGAGAGAAAATCCCAGTTACGTTAGTCCTCATATCTCAGCTTTGGGATGAGATAGGCTGAAAAGAATCACACCACTGTGTAAGTCAGGATGTGCTTAATCAACATCGTGAGTCTGGAAGAAATCTGAGACAGTCAAAAATTTAGTCTAAAAAAACACAAAGGGGTACCCCTTAGTGTTTTTTTGGGTGAAAAATGTGACCTCCTCAGATCTTCATCAAACCCACACCGTGTGTCAAGGAGGTCCTGAGGAAGAGAGTGGTGTGGTCATTTTTGCCCTACCACATCCCAAAGCTGAGATAAAGGGACATGTTGTGCTGCATAAAATGTATAACTGTAAATTTCATGATAGGATTCCTACTTCCAGTGAAGCTAGGTAAACACATGAGTAGAAGGGTGTGATCAGAAAAGTCTAGTCCCTCCATTATATGCTACATTGCATCTGTATTTTGCTTTATTAGACGTATAACAAGCTCATAAATTCAATTCCAATATACTCAATACCAATAAACCTATTGAGAGAAAATCCCAGTTACGTTAGTCTTCATATCTCAGCTTTGGGATGAGATAGGCTGAAAATAATCACACCCCTGTGTAAGTCAGGATGTGCTTAATCAACATCGTGAGTTTGGAAGAAATCTGAGACGGTCAAAAATTTAGTCTAAAAAAACACAAAGGGGTACCCCTTAGTGATTTTTTGGGTGAAAAATGTGACCTCCTCAGATCTTCTTCAAACCCACACCGTGTGTCAGGGAGGTCCTGACGAAGAGGGTGGTGTGGTCACTTCTGCCCTACCACATCCCAAAGCTGACATATAGGCACATGTGCTGCACAAAATGTATAACTGTAAATTTCATGATAGGATTCCTACTTCCAGTGAAGCTAGGTAAACACATGAGTAGAAGGGTGTGATCAGAAAAGTCTAGTCCCTCCATTATATGCTACATTGCATCTGTATTTTGCTTTATTAGACGTATAACAAGCTCATAAATTCAATTCCAATATACTCAATACCAATAAACCTATTGAGAGAAAATCCCAGTTACGTTAGTCCTCATATCTCAGCTTTGGGATGAGATAGGCTGAAAATAATCACACCCCTGTGTAAGTCAGGATGTGCTTAATCAACATCGTTAGTTTGGAAGAAATCTGAGAAAGTCAAAAATTTAGTCTAAAAAAACACAAAGGGGTACCCCTTAGTGTTTTTTTGGGTGAATAATGTGACCTCCTCAGATCTTCTTCAAACCCACACCGTGTGTCAGGGAGGTCCTGACAAAGAGAGTGGTGTGGTCACTTTTGCCCTACCACATCCCAAAGCTGACATATAGGGACATGTTGTGCTGCATAAAATGTATAACTGTAAATTTCATGATAGGATTCCTACTTCCAGTGAAGCTAGGTAAACACATGAGTAGAAGGGTGTGATCAGAAAAGTCTAGTCCCTCCATTATATGCTACATTGCATCTGTATTTTGCTTTATTAGACGTATAACAAGCTCATAAATTCAATTCCAATATACTCAATACCAATAAACCTATTGAGAGAAAATCCCAGTTACGTTAGTCCTCATATCTCAGCTTTGGGATGAGATAGGCTGAAAATAATCACACCCCTGTGTAAGTCAGGATGTGCTTAATCAACATCGTGAGTTTGGAAGAAATCTGAGACGGTCAAAAATCCACTCTAAAATAACACAAAGGGGTACCACTTAGTGTTTTATTTGGGTGAAAAATGTGACCTCCTCAGATCTTGTTCAAACCCACACCGTGTGTCAGGGAGGTCCTGAGGAAGAGAGTGGTGTGGTCATTTTTGCCCTACCACATCCCAAAGCAGAGATAAAGGGACATGTTGTGCTGCATAAAATGTATAACTGAAAATTTCATGATAGGATTCCTACTTCCAGTGAAGCTAGGTAAACACATGAGTAGAAGGGTGTGATCAGAAAAGTCTAGTCCCTCCATTATATGCTACATTGCATCTGTATTTTGCTTTATTAGACATATAACAAGCTCATAAATTCAATTCCAATATACTCAATACCAATAAACCTATTGATAGAAAATCCCAGTTACGTTAGTCCTCATATCTCAGCTTTGGGATGAGATAGGCTGAAAATAATCACACCCCTGTGTAAGTCAGGATGTGCTTAATCAACATTGTGAATTTGGAAGAAATCTGAGACAGTCAAAAATTTAGTCTAAAAAACCACAAAACACTTAGTGTTTTTTTGGGTGAAAAATGTGACCTCCTCAGATCTTCTTCAAACCCACACCATGTGTCAGGGAGGTCCTGACGAAGAGAGCGGTGTGGTCATTTTTGCCCTACCACATCCCAAAGCAGAGATAAAGGGACATGTGCTGCACAAAATGTATAACTGTAAATTTCATGATAGGATTCCTACTTCCAGTGAAGCTAGGTAAACACATGAGTAGAAGGGTGTGATCAGAAAAGTCTAGTCCCTCCATTATATGCTACATTGCATCTGTATTTTGCTTTATTAGACGTATAACAAGCTCATAAATTCAATTCCAATATACTCAATACCAATAAACCTATTGAGAGAAAATCCCAGTTACGTTAGTCCTCATATCTCAGCTTTGGGATGAGATAGGCTGAAAATAATCACACCCCTGTGTAAGTCAGGATGTGCTTAATCAACATCGTGAGTTTGGAAGATATCTGAGACGGTCAAAAATTTAGTCTAAAAAAACACAAAGGGGTACCCCTTAGTGTTTTTTTGGGTGAATAATGTGACCTCCTCAGATCTTCTTCAAACCCACACCGTGTGTCAGGGAGGTCCTGAGGAAGAGAGTGGTGTGGTCATTTTTGCCCTACCACATCCCAAAGCAGAGATAAAGGGACATGTGCTGCACAAAATGTATAACTGTAAATTTCATGATAGGATTCCTACTTCCAGTGAAGCTAGGTAAACACATGAGTAGAAGGGTGTGATCAGAAAAGTCTAGTCCCTCCATTATATGCTACATTGCATCTGTATTTTGCTTTATTAGACGTATAACAAGCTCATAAATTCAATTCCAATATACTCAATACCAATAAACCTATTGAGAGAAAATCCCAGTTACGTTAGTCCTCATATCTCAGCTTTGGGATGAGATAGGCTGAAAATAATCACACCCCTGTGTAAGTCAGGATGTGCTTAATCAACATCGTGAGTCTGGAAGAAATCTGAGACAGTCAAAAATTTAGTCTAATAAAACACAAAGGGGTACCACTTAGTGTTTTTTTGGGTGAAAAATGTGACCTCCTCAGATCTTCTTCAAACCCACACCGTGTGTCAGGGAGGTCCTGACGAAGAGAGTGGTGTGGTCAGTTTTGCCCTACCACATCCCAAAGCTGACATATAGGGACATGTTGTGCTGCATAAAATGTATAACTGTAAATTTCATGATAGGATTCCTACTTCCAGTGAAGCTAGGTAAACACATGAGTAGAAGGGTGTGATCAGAAAAGTCTAGTCCCTCCATTATATGCCACATTGCAGCTGTATTTTGCTTTATTAAACGTATAACAAGCTCATAAATTCAATTCCAATATACTCAATACCAATAAACCTATTGAGAGAAAATCCCAGTTACGTTAGTCCTCATATCTCAGCTTTGGGATGAGATAGGCTGAAAAGAATCACACCACTGTGTAAGTCAGGATGTGCTTAATCAACATCGTGAGTCTGGAAGAAATCTGAGACAGTCAAAAATTTAGTCTAAAAAAACACAAAGGGGTACCACTTAGTGTTTTTTTGGGTGAAAAATGTGACCTCCTCAGATCTTCTTCAAACCCACACCGTGTGTCAGGGAGGTCCTGACGAAGAGAGTGGTGTGGTCATTTTTGCCCTACCACATCCCAAAGCTGAGATAAAGGGACATGTTGTGCTGCATAAAATGTATAACTGTAAATTTCATGATAGGATTCCTACTTCCAGTAAAGCTAGGTAAACACATGAGTAGAAGGGTGTGATCAGAAAAGTCTAGTCCCTCCATTATATGCTACATTGCATCTGTATTTTGCTTTATTAGACGTATAACAAGCTCATGAATTCAATTCCAATATACTCAATACCAATAAACCTATTGAGAGAAAATCCCAGTTACGTTAGTCCTCATATCTCAGCTTTGGGATGAGATAGGCTGAAAATAATCACACCCCTGTGTAAGTCAGGATGTGCTTAATCAACATCGTGAGTTTGGAAGAAATCTGAGACAGTCAAAAATTTAGTCTAAAAAAACACAAAGGGGTACCACTTAGTGTTTTTTTGGGTGAAAAATGTGACCTCCTCAGATCTTCTTCAAACCCACACCGTGTGTCAGGGAGGTCTTGACGAAGAGAGTGGTGTGGTCATTTTTGCCCTACCACATCCCAAAGCTGACATATAGGGACATGTGCTGCACAAAATGTATAACTGTAAATTTCATGATAGGATTCCTACTTCCAGTGAAGCTAGGTAAACACATGAGTAGAAGGGTGTGATCAAAAAAGTCTAGTCCCTCCATTATATGCTACATTGCATCTGTATTTTGCTTTATTAGACGTATAACAAGCTCATAAATTCAATTCCAATATACTCAATACCAATAAACCTATTGAGAGAAAATCCCAGTTACGTTAGTCCTCATATCTCAGCTTTGGGATGAGATAGGCTGAAAATAATCACACCCCTGTGTAAGTCAGGATGTGCTTAATCAACATCGTGAGTTTGGAAGAAATCTGAGACAGTCAATAATTTAGTCTAAAAAAACACAAAGGGGTACCACTTAGTGTTTTTTTGGGTGAAAAATGTGACCTCCTCAGATCTTCTTCAAACCCACACTGTGTGTCAGGGAGGTCCTGACAAAGAGAGTGGTGTGGTCATTTTTGCCCTACCACATCCCAAAGCTGAGATGAAGGGACATGTTGTGCTGCATAAATTGTATAACTGTAAATTTCATGATAGGATTCCTACTTCCAGTGAAGCTAGGTAAACACATGAGTAGAAGGGTGTGATCAGAAAAGTCTAGTCCCTCCATTATATGCTACATTTCATCTGTATTTTGCTTTATTAGACGTATAACAAGCTCATAAATTCAATTCCAATATACTCAATACCAATAAACCTATTGAGAGAAAATCCCAGTTACGTTAGTCCTCATATCTCAGCTTTGGGATGAGATAGGCTGAAAAGAATCACACCACTGTGTAAGTCAGGATGTGCTTAATCAACATCGTGAGTTTGGAAGAAATCTGAGACAGTCAAAAATTTAGTCTAAAAAAACACAAAGGGGTACCCCTTAGTGTTTTTTTGGGTGAAAAATGTGACCTCCTCAGATCTTCTTCAAACCCACATCGTGTGTCAGGGAGGTCCTGACGAAGAGAGTGGTGTGGTCATTTTTGCCCTACCACATCCCAAAGCTGACATATAGGGACATGTGCTGCACAAAATGTATAACTGTAAATTTCATGATAGGATTCCTACTTCCAGTGAAGCTAGGTAAACACATGAGTAGAAGGGTGTGATCAAAAAAGTCTAGTCCCTCCATTATATGCTACATTTCATCTGTATTTTGCTTTATTAGACGTATAACAAGCTCATAAATTCAATTCCAATATACTCAATACCAATAAACCTATTGAGAGAAAATCCCAGTTACGTTAGTCCTCATATCTCAGCTTTGGGATGAGATAGGCTGAAAATAATCACACCCCTGTGTAAGTCAGGATGTGCTTAATCAACATCATGAGTTTGGAAGAAATCTGAGACAGTCAAAAATTTACTCTAAAATAACACAAAGGGGTACCCCTTAGTGTTTTTTTGGGTGAAAAATGTGACCTCCTCAGATCTTTTTCAAACCCACACCGTGTGTCAGGGAGGTCCTGACGAAGAGAGTGGTGTGGTGGTAGGAGAGTGGCTGGAGAGTGGTAGGTCACTTTTGCCCTACCACATCCCAAAGCTGACATATAGGGACATGCTGTGCTGCATAAAATGTATAACTGTAAATTTCATGATAGGATTCCTACTTCCAGTGAAGCTAGGCAAACACATGAGTAGAAGGGTGTGATCAGAAAAGTCTAGTCCCTCCATTATATGCCACATTGCAGCTGTATTTTGCTTTATTAAACGTATAACAAGCTCATAAATTCAATTCCAATGTATTCAATACCAATAAACCTATTGAGAGAAAATCCCAGTTACGTTAGTCCTCATATCTCAGCTTTGGGATGAGATAGGCTGAAAAGAATCACACCCCTGTGTAAGTCAGGATATGCTTAATCAACATCGTGAGTTTGGAAGAAATCTGAGACGGTCAAAAATTAAGTCTAAAAAAACACAAACCCATAGTGTTTTTTTGGGTGAAAAATGTGACCTCCTCAGATCTTCTTCAAACCCACACCGTGTGTCAGGGAGGTCCTGACAAAGAGAGTGGTGTGGTCATTTTTGCCCTACCACATCCCAAAGCTGAGATAAAGGGTCATGTTGTGCTGCATAAAATGTATAACTGTAAATTTCATGATAGGATTCCTACTTCCATTGAAGCTAGGCAAAGACATGAGTAGAAGGGTGTGATCAGAAAAGTCTAGTCCCTCCATTATATGCCACATTGCAGCTGTATTTTGCTTTACTAAACGTATAACAAGCTCATAAATTCTATTCCAATGTACTCAATACCAATAAACCTATTGAGAGAAAATCCCAGTTACGTTAGTCCTCATATCTCAGCTTTGGGATGAGATAGGCTGAAAAGAATCACACCCCTGTGTAAGTCAGGATATGCTTAATCAACATCGTGAGTTTGGAAGAAATCTGAGACGGTCAAAAATTAAGTCTAAAAAAACACAAACCCATAGTGTTTTTTTGGGTGAAAAATGTGACCTCCTCAGATCTTCTTCAAACCCACACCGTGTGTCAGGGAGGTCCTGAGGAAGAGAGTGGTGTGGTCATTTTTGCCCTACCACATCCCAAAGCTGAGATAAAGGGACATGTTGTGCTGCATAAAATGTATAACTGTAAATTTCATGATAGGATTCCTACTTCCAGGGAAGCTAGGTAAACACATGAGTAGAAGGGTGTGATCAGAAAAGTCTAGTCCCTCCATTATATGCTACATTGCATCTGTATTTTGCTTTATTAGACATATAACAAGCTCATAAATTCAATTCCAATATACTCAATACCAATAAACCTATTGAGAGAAAATCCCAGTTACGTTAGTCCTCATATCTCAGCTTTGGGATGAGATAGGCTGAAAAGAATCACACCACTGTGTAAGTCAGGATGTGCTTAATCAACATTGTGAGTTTGGAAGAAATCTGAGACAGTCAAAAATTTAGTCTAAAAAAACACAAAGGGGTACCACTTAGTGTTTTTTTGGGTGAAAAATGTGACCTCCTCAGATCTTCTTCAAACCCACATCGTGTGTCAGGGAGGTCCTGACAAAGAGAGTGGTGTGGTCATTTTTGCCCTACCACATCCCAAAGCTGAGATATAGGGACATGTGCTGCACAAAATGTATAACTGTAAATTTCATGATAGGATTCCTACTTCCAGTGAAGCTAGGTAAACACATGAGTAGAAGGGTGTGATCAAAAAAGTCTAGTCCCTCCATTATATGCTACATTGCATCTGTATTTTGCTTTATTAGACGTATAACAAGCTCATAAATTCAATTCCAATGTACTCAATACCAATAAACCTATTGAGAGAAAATCCCAGTTACGTTAGTCCTCATATCTCAGCTTTGGGATGAGATAGGCTGAAAAGAATCACACCCCTGTGTAAGTCAGGATACGCTTAATCAACATCGTGAGTTTGGAAGAAATCTGAGACGGTCAAAAATTAAGTCTAAAAAAACACAAACCCATAGTGTTTTTTTGGGTGAAAAATGTGACCTCCTCAGATCTTCTTCAAACCCACACCGTGTGTCAGGGAGGTCCTGAGGAAGAGAGTGGTGTGGTCATTTTTGCCCTACCACATCCCAAAGCTGAGATAAAGGGACATGTTGTGCTGCATAAAATGTATAACTGTAAATTTCATGATAGGATTCCTACTTCCAGGGAAGCTAGGTAAACACATGAGTAGAAGGGTGTGATCAGAAAAGTCTAGTCCCTCCATTATATGCTACATTGCATCTGTATTTTGCTTTATTAGACATATAACAAGCTCATAAATTCAATTCCAATATACTCAATACCAATAAACCTATTGAGAGAAAATCCCAGTTACGTTAGTCCTCATATCTCAGCTTTGGGATGAGATAGGCTGAAAAGAATCACACCACTGTGTAAGTCAGGATGTGCTTAATCAACATCGTGAGTTTGGAAGAAATCTGAGACAGTCAAAAATTTAGTCTAAAAAAACACAAAGGGGTACCACTTAGTGTTTTTTTGGGTGAAAAATGTGACCTCCTCAGATCTTCTTCAAACCCACACCGTGTGTCAGGGAGGTCCTGACAAAGAGAGTGGTGTGGTCATTTTTGCCCTACCACATCCCAAAGCTGAGATAAAGGGTCATGTTGTGCTGCATAAAATGTATAACTGTAAATTTCATGATAGGATTCCTACTTCCATTGAAGCTAGGTAAACACATGAGTAGAAGGGTGTGATCAGAAAAGTCTAGTCCCTCCATTATATGCTACATTGCATCTGTATTTTGCTTTATTAGACATATAACAAGCTCATAAATTCAATTCCAATATACTCAATACCAATAAACCTATTGAGAGAAAATCCCAGTTACGTTAGTCCTCATATCTCAGCTTTGGGATGAGATAGGCTGAAAAGAATCACACCACTGTGTAAGTCAGGATGTGCTTAATCAACATCGTGAGTTTGGAAGAAATCTGAGACAGTCAAAAATTTAGTCTAAAAAAACACAAAGGGGTACCCCTTAGTGTTTTTTTGGGTGAAAAATGTGACCTCCTCAGATCTTCTTCAAACCCACACCGTGTGTCAGGGAGGTCCTGACGAAGAGAGTGGTGTGGTCATTTTTGCCCTACCACATCCCAAAGCTGACATATAGGGACATGTGCTGCACAAAATGTATAACTGTAAATTTCATGATAGGATTCCTACTTCCAGTGAAGCTAGGTAAACACATGAGTAGAAGGGTGTAATCAAAAAAGTCTAGTCCCTCCATTATATGCTACATTGCATCTGTATTTTGCTTTATTAGACGTATAACAAGCTCATAAATTCAATTCCAATATACTCAATACCAATAAACCTATTGAGAGAAAATCCCAGTTACGTTAGTCCTCATATCTCAGCTTTGGGATGAGATAGGCTGAAAAGAATCACACCCCTGTGTAAGTCAGGATATGCTTAATCAACATCGTGAGTTTGGAAGAAATCTGAGACGGTCAAAAATTAAGTCTAAAAAAACACAAACCCATAGTGTTTTTTTGGGTGAAAAATGTGACCTCCTCAGATCTTCTTCAAACCCACACCGTGTGTCAGGGAGGTCCTGAGGAAGAGAGTGGTGTGGTCATTTTTGCCCTACCACATCCCAAAGCTGAGATAAAGGGACATGTTGTGCTGCATAAAATGTATAACTGTAAATTTCATGATAGGATTCCTACTTCCAGGGAAGCTAGGTAAACACATGAGTAGAAGGGTGTGATCAGAAAAGTCTAGTCCCTCCATTATATGCTACATTGCATCTGTATTTTGCTTTATTAGACATATAACAAGCTCATAAATTCAATTCCAATATACTCAATACCAATAAACCTATTGAGAGAAAATCCCAGTTACGTTAGTCCTCATATCTCAGCTTTGGGATGAGATAGGCTGAAAAGAATCACACCACTGTGTAAGTCAGGATGTGCTTAATCAACATCGTGAGTTTGGAAGAAATCTGAGACAGTCAAAAATTTAGTCTAAAAAAACACAAAGGGGTACCACTTAGTGTTTTTTTGGGTGAAAAATGTGACCTCCTCAGATCTTCTTCAAACCCACACCGTGTGTCAGGGAGGTCCTGACAAAGAGAGTGGTGTGGTCATTTTTGCCCTACCACATCCCAAAGCTGAGATAAAGGGTCATGTTGTGCTGCATAAAATGTATAACTGTAAATTTCATGATAGGATTCCTACTTCCATTGAAGCTAGGTAAACACATGAGTAGAAGGGTGTGATCAGAAAAGTCTAGTCCCTCCATTATATGCTACATTGCATCTGTATTTTGCTTTATTAGACATATAACAAGCTCATAAATTCAATTCCAATATACTCAATACCAATAAACCTATTGAGAGAAAATCCCAGTTACGTTAGTCCTCATATCTCAGCTTTGGGATGAGATAGGCTGAAAAGAATCACACCCCTGTGTAAGTCAGGATATGCTTAATCAACATCGTGAGTTTGGAAGAAATCTGAGACAGTCAAAAATTTAGTCTAAAAAAACACAAAGGGGTACCACTTAGTGTTTTTTTGGGTGAAAAATGTGACCTCCTCAGATCTTCTTCAAACCCACACCGTGTGTCAGGGAGGTCCTGACAAAGAGAGTGGTGTGGTCATTTTTGCCCTACCACATCCCAAAGCTGAGATATAGGGACATGTGCTGCACAAAATGTATAACTGTAAATTTCATGATAGGATTCCTACTTCCAGTGAAGCTAGGTAAACACATGACTAGAAGGGTGTGATCAAAAAAGTCTAGTCCCTCCATTATATGCTACATTGCATCTGTATTTTGCTTTATTAGACGTATAACAAGCTCATAAATTCAATTCCAATGTACTCAATACCAATAAACCTATTGAGAGAAAATCCCAGTTACGTTAGTCCTCATATCTCAGCTTTGGGATGAGATAGGCTGAAAAGAATCACACCCCTGTGTAAGTCAGGATATGCTTAATCAACATCGTGAGTTTGGAAGAAATCTGAGACGGTCAAAAATTTAGTCTAAAAAAACACAAACCCATAGTGTTTTTTTGGGTGAAAAATGTGACCTCCTCAGATCTTCTTCAAACCCACACCGTGTGTCAGGGAGGTCCTGAGGAAGAGAGTGGTGTAGTCATTTTTGCCCTACCACATCCCAAAGCTGAGATAAAGGGACATGTTGTGCTGCATAAAATGTATAACTGTAAATTTCATGATAGGATTCCTACTTCCAGGGAAGCTAGGTAAACACATGAGTAGAAGGGTGTGATCAGAGAAGTCTAGTCCCTCCATTATATGCTACATTGCATCTGTATTTTGCTTTATTAGACATATAACAAGCTCATAAATTCAATTCCAATATACTCAATACCAATAAACCTATTGAGAGAAAATCCCAGTTACGTTAGTCCTCATATCTCAGCTTTGGGATGAGATAGGCTGAAAAGAATCACACCACTGTGTAAGTCAGGATGTGCTTAATCAACATCGTGAGTTTGGAAGAAATCTGAGACAGTCAAAAATTTAGTCTAAAATAACACAAAGGGGTACCCCTTAGTGTTTTTTTGGGTGAAAAATTTGACCTCCTCAGATCTTCTTCAAACCCACACCGTGTGTCAGGGAGGTCCTGACGAAGAGAGTGGTGTGGTCACTTTTGCCCTACCACATCCCAAAGCTGACATATAGGGACATGCTGTGCTGCATAAAATGTATAACTGTAAATTTCATGATAGGATTCCTACTTCCAGTGAAGCTAGGCAAAGACATGAGTAGAAGGGTGTGGTCAGAAAAGTCTAGTCCCTCCATTATATGCCACATTGCAGCTGTATTTTGCTTTATTAAACGTATAACAAGCTCATAAATTCAATTCCAATGTACTCAATACCAATAAACCTATTGAGAGAAAATCCCAGTTACGTTAGTCCTCATATCTCAGCTTTGGGATGAGATAGGCTGAAAAGAATCACACCCCTGTGTAAGTCAGGATATGCTTAATCAACATCGTGAGTTTGGAAGAAATCTGAGACGGTCAAAAATTTAGTTTAAAAAAACACAAACCCTTAGTGTTTTTTTGGGTGAAAAATGTGACCTCCTCAGATCTTCTTCAAACCCACACCGTGTGTCAGGGAGGTCCTGACGAAGAGAGTGGTGTGGTCATTTTTGCCCTACCACATCCCAAAGCTGACATATAGGGACATGTGCTGCACAAAATGTATAACTGTAAATTTCATGATAGGATTCCTACTTCCAGTGAAGCTAGGTAAACACATGAGTAGAAGGGTGTGATCAAAAAAGTCTAGTCCCTCCATTATATGCTATATTGCATCTGTATTTTGCTTTATTAGACGTATAACAAGCTCATAAATTCAATTCCAATATACTCAATACCAATAAACCTATTGAGAGAAAATCCCAGTTACGTTAGTCCTCATATCTCAGCTTTGGGATGAGATAGGCTGAAAATAATCACACCCCTGTGTAAGTCAGGATGTGCTTAATCAACATCGTGAGTTTGGAAGAAATCTGAGACAGTCAAAAATTTAGTCTAAAAAAACACAAAGGGGTACCACTTAGTGTTTTTTTGGGTGAAAAATGTGACCTCCTCAGATCTTCTTCAAACCCACACTGTGTGTCAGGGAGGTCCTGACAAAGAGAGTGGTGTGGTCATTTTTGCCCTACCACATCCCAAAGCTGAGATGAAGGGACATGTTGTGCTGCATAAATTGTATAACTGTAAATTTCATGATAGGATTCCTACTTCCAGTGAAGCTAGGTAAACACATGAGTAGAAGGGTGTGATCAGAAAAGTCTAGTCCCTCCATTATATGCTACATTTCATCTGTATTTTGCTTTATTAGACGTATAACAAGCTCATAAATTCAATTCCAATATACTCAATACCAATAAACCTATTGAGAGAAAATCCCAGTTACGTTAGTCCTCATATCTCAGCTTTGGGATGAGATAGGCTGAAAAGAATCACACCACTGTGTAAGTCAGGATGTGCTTAATCAACATCGTGAGTTTGGAAGAAATCTGAGACAGTCAAAAATTTAGTCTAAAAAAACACAAAGGGGTACCCCTTAGTGTTTTTTTGGGTGAAAAATGTGACCTCCTCAGATCTTCTTCAAACCCACATCGTGTGTCAGGGAGGTCCTGACGAAGAGAGTGGTGTGGTCATTTTTTCCCTACCACATCCCAAAGCTGAGATAAAGGGACATGTTGTGCTGCATAAAATGTATAACTGTAAATTTCATGATAGGATTCCTACTTCCAGTGAAGCTAGGTAAACACATGAGTAGAAGGGTGTGATCAGAAAAGTCTAGTCCCTCCATTATATGCTACATTGCATCTGTATATTGCTTTATTAGACGTATAACAAGCTCATAAATTCAATTCCAATATACTCAATACCAATAAACCTACTGAGAGAAAATCCCAGTTACGTTAGTCCTCATATCTCAGCTTTGGGATGAGATAGGCTGAAAAGAATCACACCACTGTGTAAGTCAGGATGTGCTTAATCAACATCGTGAGTTTGGAAGAAATCTGAGACAGTCAAAAATTTACTCTAAAATAACACAAAGGGGTACCACTTAGTGTTTTTTTGGGTGAAAAATTTGACCTCCTCAGATCTTCTTCAAACCCACACCGTGTGTCAGGGAGGTCCTGACGAAGAGAGTGGTGTGGTCACTTTTGCCCTACCACATCCCAAAGCTGACATATAGGGACATGTGCTGCACAAAATGTATAACTGTAAATTTCATGATAGGATTCCTACTTCCAGTGAAGCTAGGTAAACACATGAGTAGAAGGGTGTGATCAAAAAAGTCTAGTCCCTCCATTATATGCTACATTGCATCTGTATTTTGCTTTATTAGACGTATAACAAGCTCATGAATTCAATTCCAATATACTCAATACCAATAAACCTATTGAGAGAAAATCCCAGTTACGTTAGTCCTCATATCTCAGCTTTGGGATGAGATAGGCTGAAAATAATCACACCACTGTGTAAGTCAGGATGTGCTTAATCAACATCGTGAGTTTGGAAGAAATCTGAGACAGTCAAAAATTTAGTCTAAAAAAACACAAAGGGGTACCACTTAGTGTTTTTTTGGGTGAAAAATGTGACCTCCTCAGATCTTCTTCAAACCCACACTGTGTGTCAGGGAGGTCCTGACAAAGAGAGTGGTGTGGTCATTTTTGCCCTACCACATCCCAAAGCTGAGATAAAGGGTCATGTTGTGCTGCATAAAATGTATAACTGTAAATTTCATGATAGGATTCCTACTTCCATTGAAGCTAGGTAAACACATGAGTAGAAGGGTGTGATCAGAAAAGTCTAGTCCCTCCATTATATGCCACATTGCAGCTGTATTTTGCTTTATTAAACGTATAACAAGCTCATAAATTCAATTCCAATATACTCAATACCAATAAACCTATTGAGAGAAAATCCCAGTTACGTTAGTCCTCATATCTCAGCTTTGGGATGAGATAGGCTGAAAAGAATCACACCACTGTGTAAGTTAGGATGTGCTTAATCAACATCGTGAGTTTGGAAGAAATCTGAGACAGTCAAAAATTTAGTCTAAAAAAACACAAAGGGGTACCACTTAGTGTTTTTTTGGGTGAAAAATGTGACCTCCTCAGATCTTCTTCAAACCCACACCGTGTGTCAGGGAGGTCTTGACGAAGAGAGTGGTGTGGTCATTTTTGCCCTACCACATCCCAAAGCTGACATATAGGGACATGTGCTGCACAAAATGTATAACTGTAAATTTCATGATAGGATTCCTACTTCCAGTGAAGCTAGGTAAACACATGATTAGAAGGGTGTGATCAAAAAAGTCTAGTCCCTCCATTATATGCTACATTGCATCTGTATTTTGCTTTATTAGACGTATAACAAGCTCATAAATTCAATTCCAATATACTCAATACCAATAAACCTATTGAGAGAAAATCCCAGTTACGTTAGTCCTCATATCTCAGCTTTGGGATGAGATAGGCTGAAAAGAATTACACCACTGTGTAAGTCAGGATGTGCTTAATCAACATCGTGAGTTTGGAAGAAATCTGAGACAGTCAAAAATTTAGTCTAAAAAAACACAAAGGGGTACCACTTAGTGTTTTTTTGGGTGAAAAATGTGACCTCCTCAGATCTTCTTCAAACCCACACCGTGTGTCAGGGAGGTCCTGACAAAGAGAGTGGTGTGGTCATTTTTGCCCTACCACATCCCAAAGCTGAGATAAAGGGTCATGTTGTGCTGCATAAAATGTATAACTGTAAATTTCATGATAGGCTTCCTACTTCCATTGAAGCTAGGTAAACACATGAGTAGAAGGGTGTGATCAGAAAAGTCTAGTCCCTCCATTATATGCTACATTGCATCTGTATTTTGCTTGATTAGACATATAACAAGCTCATAAATTCAATTCCAATATACTCAATACCAATAAACCTATTGAGAGAAAATCCCAGTTACGTTAGTCCTCATATCTCAGCTTTGGGATGAGATAGGCTGAAAAGAATCACACCACTGTGTAAGTCAGGATGTGCTTAATCAACATCGTGAGTTTGGAAGAAATCTGAGACAGTCAAAAATTTAGTCTAAAAAAACACAAAGGGGTACCCCTTAGTGTTTTGTTGGGTGAAAAATTTGACCTCCTCAGATCTTCTTCAAACCCACACCGTGTGTCAGGGAGGTCCTGACGAAGAGAGTGGTGTGGTCACTTTTGCCCTACCACATCCCAAAGCTGACATATAGGGACATGCTGTGCTGCATAAAATGTATAACTGTAAATTTCATGATAGGATTCCTACTTCCAGTGAAGCTAGGCAAAGACATGAGTAGAAGGGTGTGATCAGAAAAGTCTAGTCCCTCCATTATATGCCACATTGCAGCTGTATTTTGCTTTATTAAACGTATAACAAGCTCATAAATTCAATTCCAATGTACTCAATACCAATAAACCTATTGAGAGAAAATCCCAGTTACGTTAGTCCTCATATCTCAGCTTTGGGATGAGATAGGCTGAAAAGAATCACACCCCTGTGTAAGTCAGGATATGCTTAATCAACATCGTGAGTTTGGAAGAAATCTGAGACGGTCAAAAATTAAGTCTAAAAAAACACAAACCCATAGTGTTTTTTTGGGTGAAAAATGTGACCTCCTCAGATCTTCTTCAAACCCACACCGTGTGTCAGGGAGGTCCTGAGGAAGAGAGTGGTGTAGTCATTTTTGCCCTACCACATCCCAAAGCTGAGATAAAGGGACATGTTGTGCTGCATAAAATGTATAACTGTAAATTTCATGATAGGATTCCTACTTCCAGGGAAGCTAGGTAAACACATGAGTAGAAGGGTGTGATCAGAAAAGTCTAGTCCCTCCATTATATGCTACATTGCATCTGTATTTTGCTTTATTAGATATATAACAAGCTCATAAATTCAATTCCAATATACTCAATACCAATAAACCTATTGAGAGAAAATCCCAGTTACGTTAGTCCTCATATCTCAGCTTTGGGATGAGATAGGCTGAAAAGAATCACACCACTGTGTAAGTCAGGATGTGCTTAATCAACATCGTGAGTTTGGAAGAAATCTGAGACAGTCAAAAATTTAGTCTAAAAAAACACAAAGGGGTACCACTTAGTGTTTTTTTGGGTGAAAAATGTGACCTCCTCAGATCTTCTTCAAACCCACACCGTGTGTCAGGGAGGTCCTGACAAAGAGAGTGGTGTGGTCATTTTTGCCCTACCACATCCCAAAGCTGAGATAAAGGGTCAAGTTGTGCTGGATAAAATGTATAACTGTAAATTTCATGATAGGATTCCTACTTCCATTGAAGCTAGGTAAACACATGAGTAGAAGGGTGTGATCAGAGAAGTCTAGTCCCTCCATTATATGCTACATTGCATCTGTATTTTGCTTTATTAGACATATAACAAGCTCATAAATTCAATTCCAATATACTCAATACCAATAAACCTATTGAGAGAAAATCCCAGTTACGTTAGTCCTCATATCTCAGCTTTGGGATGAGATAGGCTGAAAAGAATCACACCACTGTGTAAGTCAGGATGTGCTTAATCAACATCGTGAGTTTGGAAGAAATCTGAGACAGTCAAAAATTTAGTCTAAAATAACACAAAGGGGTACCCCTTAGTGTTTTTTTGGGTGAAAAATTTGACCTCCTCAGATCTTCTTCAAACCCACACCGTGTGTCAGGGAGGTCCTGACAAAGAGAGTGGTGTGGTCATTTTTGCCCTACCACATCCCAAAGCTGAGATAAAGGGTCATGTTGTGCTGGATAAAATGTATAACTGTAAATTTCATGATAGGATTCCTACTTCCATTGAAGCTAGGTAAACACATGAGTAGAAGGGTGTGATCAGAAAAGTCTAGTCCCTCCATTATATGCTACATTGCATCTGTATTTTGCTTTATTAGACATATAACAAGCTCATAAATTCAATTCCAATATACTCAATACCAATAAACCTATTGAGAGAAAATCCCAGTTACGTTAGTCCTCATATCTCAGCTTTGGGATGAGATAGGCTGAAAAGAATCACACCACTGTGTAAGTCAGGATGTGCTTAATCAACATCGTGAGTTTGGAAGAAATCTGAGACAGTCAAAAATTTAGTCTAAAATAACACAAAGGGGTACCCCTTAGTGTTTTTTTGGGTGAAAAATTTGACCTCCTCAGATCTTCTTCAAACCCACACCGTGTGTCAGGGAGGTCCTGACGAAGAGAGTGGTGTGGTCACTTTTGCCCTACCACATCCCAAAGCTGACATATAGGGACATGCTGTGCTGCATAAAATGTATAACTGTAAATTTCATGATAGGATTCCTACTTCCAGTGAAGCTAGGCAAAGACATGAGTAGAAGGGTGTGATCAGAAAAGTCTAGTCCCTCCATTATATGCCACATTGCAGCTGTATTTTGCTTTATTAAACGTATAACAAGCTCATAAATTCAATTCCAATGTACTCAATACCAATAAACCTATTGAGAGAAAATCCCAGTTACGTTAGTCCTCATATCTCAGCTTTGGGATGAGATAGGCTGAAAAGAATCACACCCCTGTGTAAGTCAGGATATGCTTAATCAACATCGTGAGTTTGGAAGAAATCTGAGACGGTCAAAAATTAAGTCTAAAAAAACACAAACCCATAGTGTTTTTTTGGGTGAAAAATGTGACCTCCTCAGATCTTCTTCAAACCCACACCGTGTGTCAGGGAGGTCCTGAGGAAGAGAGTGGTGTAGTCATTTTTGCCCTACCACATCCCAAAGCTGAGATAAAGGGACATGTTGTGCTGCATAAAATGTATAACTGTAAATTTCATGATAGGATTCCTACTTCCAGGGAAGCTAGGTAAACACATGAGTAGAAGGGTGTGATCAGAAAAGTCTAGTCCCTCCATTATATGCCACATTGCAGCTGTATTTTGCTTTATTAAACGTATAACAAGCTCATAAATTCAATTCCAATGTACTCAATACCAATAAACCTATTGAGAGAAAATCCCAGTTACGTTAGTCCTCATATCTCAGCTTTGGGATGAGATAGGCTGAAAAGAATCACACCCCTGTGTAAGTCAGGATATGCTTAATCAACATCGTGAGTTTGGAAGAAATCTGAGACGGTCAAAAATTTAGTTTAAAAAAACACAAACCCTTAGTGTTTTTTTGGGTGAAAAATGTGACCTCCTCAGATCTTCTTCAAACCCACACCGTGTGTCAGGGAGGTCCTGACGAAGAGAGTGGTGTGGTCATTTTTGCCCTACCACATCCCAAAGCTGACATATAGGGACATGTGCTGCACAAAATGTATAACTGTAAATTTCATGATAGGATTCCTACTTCCAGTGAAGCTAGGTAAACACATGAGTAGAAGGGTGTGATCAAAAAAGTCTAGTCCCTCCATTATATGCTATATTGCATCTGTATTTTGCTTTATTAGACGTATAACAAGCTCATAAATTCAATTCCAATATACTCAATACCAATAAACCTATTGAGAGAAAATCCCAGTTACGTTAGTCCTCATATCTCAGCTTTGGGATGAGATAGGCTGAAAATAATCACACCCCTGTGTAAGTCAGGATGTGCTTAATCAACATCGTGAGTTTGGAAGAAATCTGAGACAGTCAAAAATTTAGTCTAAAAAAACACAAAGGGGTACCACTTAGTGTTTTTTTGGGTGAAAAATGTGACCTCCTCAGATCTTCTTCAAACCCACACTGTGTGTCAGGGAGGTCCTGACAAAGAGAGTGGTGTGGTCATTTTTGCCCTACCACATCCCAAAGCTGAGATGAAGGGACATGTTGTGCTGCATAAATTGTATAACTGTAAATTTCATGATAGGATTCCTACTTCCAGTGAAGCTAGGTAAACACATGAGTAGAAGGGTGTGATCAGAAAAGTCTAGTCCCTCCATTATATGCTACATTTCATCTGTATTTTGCTTTATTAGACGTATAACAAGCTCATAAATTCAATTCCAATATACTCAATACCAATAAACCTATTGAGAGAAAATCCCAGTTACGTTAGTCCTCATATCTCAGCTTTGGGATGAGATAGGCTGAAAAGAATCACACCACTGTGTAAGTCAGGATGTGCTTAATCAACATCGTGAGTTTGGAAGAAATCTGAGACAGTCAAAAATTTAGTCTAAAAAAACACAAAGGGGTACCCCTTAGTGTTTTTTTGGGTGAAAAATGTGACCTCCTCAGATCTTCTTCAAACCCACATCGTGTGTCAGGGAGGTCCTGACGAAGAGAGTGGTGTGGTCATTTTTTCCCTACCACATCCCAAAGCTGAGATAAAGGGACATGTTGTGCTGCATAAAATGTATAACTGTAAATTTCATGATAGGATTCCTACTTCCAGTGAAGCTAGGTAAACACATGAGTAGAAGGGTGTGATCAGAAAAGTCTAGTCCCTCCATTATATGCTACATTGCATCTGTATATTGCTTTATTAGACGTATAACAAGCTCATAAATTCAATTCCAATATACTCAATACCAATAAACCTACTGAGAGAAAATCCCAGTTACGTTAGTCCTCATATCTCAGCTTTGGGATGAGATAGGCTGAAAAGAATCACACCACTGTGTAAGTCAGGATGTGCTTAATCAACATCGTGAGTTTGGAAGAAATCTGAGACAGTCAAAAATTTACTCTAAAATAACACAAAGGGGTACCACTTAGTGTTTTTTTGGGTGAAAAATTTGACCTCCTCAGATCTTCTTCAAACCCACACCGTGTGTCAGGGAGGTCCTGACGAAGAGAGTGGTGTGGTCACTTTTGCCCTACCACATCCCAAAGCTGACATATAGGGACATGTGCTGCACAAAATGTATAACTGTAAATTTCATGATAGGATTCCTACTTCCAGTGAAGCTAGGTAAACACATGAGTAGAAGGGTGTGATCAAAAAAGTCTAGTCCCTCCATTATATGCTACATTGCATCTGTATTTTGCTTTATTAGACGTATAACAAGCTCATGAATTCAATTCCAATATACTCAATACCAATAAACCTATTGAGAGAAAATCCCAGTTACGTTAGTCCTCATATCTCAGCTTTGGGATGAGATAGGCTGAAAAGAATCACACCACTGTGTAAGTCAGGATGTGCTTAATCAACATCGTGAGTTTGGAAGAAATCTGAGACAGTCAAAAATTTAGTCTAAAAAAACACAAAGGGGTACCACTTAGTGTTTTTTTGGGTGAAAAATGTGACCTCCTCAGATCTTCTTCAAACCCACACCGTGTGTCAGGGAGGTCCTGACGAAGAGAGTGGTGTGGTCATTTTTGCCCTACCAAATCCCAAAGCTGACATACAGGGACATGTGCTGCATAAAATGTATAACTGTAAATTTCATGATAGGATTCCTACTTCCAGTGAAGCTAGGTAAACACATGAGTAGAAGGGTGTGATCAAAAAAGTCTAGTCCCTCCATTATATGCTACATTGCATCTGTATTTTGCTTTATTAGACGTATAACAAGCTCATAAATTCAATTCCAATATACTCAATACCAATAAACCTATTGAGAGAAAATCCCAGTTACGTTAGTCCTCATATCTCAGCTTTGGGATGAGATAGGCTGAAAAGAATTACACCACTGTGTAAGTCAGGATGTGCTTAATCAACATCGTGAGTTTGGAAGAAATCTGAGACAGTCAAAAATTTAGTCTAAAAAAACACAAAGGGGTACCACTTAGTGTTTTTTTGGGTGAAAAATGTGACCTCCTCAGATCTTCTTCAAACCCACACCGTGTGTCAGGGAGGTCCTGACAAAGAGAGTGGTGTGGTCATTTTTGCCCTACCACATCCCAAAGCTGAGATAAAGGGTCATGTTGTGCTGCATAAAATGTATAACTGTAAATTTCATGATAGGATTCCTACTTCCATTGAAGCTAGGTAAACACATGAGTAGAAGGGTGTGATCAGAAAAGTCTAGTCCCTCCATTATATGCCACATTGCAGCTGTATTTTGCTTTATTAAACGTATAACAAGCTCATAAATTCAATTCCAATATACTCAATACCAATAAACCTATTGAGAGAAAATCCCAGTTACGTTAGTCCTCATATCTCAGCTTTGGGATGAGATAGGCTGAAAAGAATCACACCACTGTGTAAGTCAGGATGTGCTTAATCAACATCGTGAGTTTGGAAGAAATCTGAGACAGTCAAAAATTTAGTCTAAAAAAACACAAAGGGGTACCACTTAGTGTTTTTTTGGGTGAAAAATGTGACCTCCTCAGATCTTCTTCAAACCCACACCGTGTGTCAGGGAGGTCTTGACGAAGAGAGTGGTGTGGTCATTTTTGCCCTACCACATCCCAAAGCTGACATATAGGGACATGTGCTGCACAAAATGTATAACTGTAAATTTCATGATAGGATTCCTACTTCCAGTGAAGCTAGGTAAACACATGATTAGAAGGGTGTGATCAAAAAAGTCTAGTCCCTCCATTATATGCTACATTGCATCTGTATTTTGCTTTATTAGACGTATAACAAGCTCATAAATTCAATTCCAATATACTCAATACCAATAAACCTATTGAGAGAAAATCCCAGTTACGTTAGTCCTCATATCTCAGCTTTGGGATGAGATAGGCTGAAAAGAATTACACCACTGTGTAAGTCAGGATGTGCTTAATCAACATCGTGAGTTTGGAAGAAATCTGAGACAGTCAAAAATTTAGTCTAAAAAAACACAAAGGGGTACCACTTAGTGTTTTTTTGGGTGAAAAATGTGACCTCCTCAGATCTTCTTCAAACCCACACCGTGTGTCAGGGAGGTCCTGACAAAGAGAGTGGTGTGGTCATTTTTGCCCTACCACATCCCAAAGCTGAGATAAAGGGTCATGTTGTGCTGCATAAAATGTATAACTGTAAATTTCATGATAGGATTCCTACTTCCAGTGAAGCTAGGCAAAGACATGAGTAGAAGGGTGTGATCAGAAAAGTCTAGTCCCTCCATTATATGCCACATTGCAGCTGTATTTTGCTTTATTAAACGTATAACAAGCTCATAAATTCAATTCCAATATACTCAATACCAATAAACCTATTGAGAGAAAATCCCAGTTACGTTAGTCCTCATATCTCAGCTTTGGGATGAGATAGGCTGAAAAGAATCACACCACTGTGTAAGTCAGGATGTGCTTAATCAACATCGTGAGTTTGGAAGAAATCTGAGACAGTCAAAAATTTAGTCTAAAAAAACACAAAGGGGTACCACTTAGTGTTTTTTTGGGTGAAAAATGTGACCTCCTCAGATCTTCTTCAAACCCACACCGTGTGTCAGGGAGGTCTTGACGAAGAGAGTGGTGTGGTCATTTTTGCCCTACCACATCCCAAAGCTGACATATAGGGACATGTGCTGCACAAAATGTATAACTGTAAATTTCATGATAGGATTCCTACTTCCAGTGAAGCTAGGTAAACACATGATTAGAAGGGTGTGATCAAAAAAGTCTAGTCCCTCCATTATATGCTACATTGCATCTGTATTTTGCTTTATTAGACGTATAACAAGCTCATAAATTCAATTCCAATATACTCAATACCAATAAACCTATTGAGAGAAAATCCCAGTTACGTTAGTCCTCATATCTCAGCTTTGGGATGAGATAGGCTGAAAAGAATTACACCACTGTGTAAGTCAGGATGTGCTTAATCAACATCGTGAGTTTGGAAGAAATCTGAGACAGTCAAAAATTTAGTCTAAAAAAACACAAAGGGGTACCACTTAGTGTTTTTTTGGGTGAAAAATGTGACCTCCTCAGATCTTCTTCAAACCCACACCGTGTGTCAGGGAGGTCCTGACAAAGAGAGTGGTGTGGTCATTTTTGCCCTACCACATCCCAAAGCTGAGATAAAGGGTCATGTTGTGCTGCATAAAATGTATAACTGTAAATTTCATGATAGGCTTCCTACTTCCATTGAAGCTAGGTAAACACATGAGTAGAAGGGTGTGATCAGAAAAGTCTAGTCCCTCCATTATATGCTACATTGCATCTGTATTTTGCTTGATTAGACATATAACAAGCTCATAAATTCAATTCCAATATACTCAATACCAATAAACCTATTGAGAGAAAATCCCAGTTACGTTAGTCCTCATATCTCAGCTTTGGGATGAGATAGGCTGAAAAGAATCACACCACTGTGTAAGTCAGGATGTGCTTAATCAACATCGTGAGTTTGGAAGAAATCTGAGACAGTCAAAAATTTAGTCTAAAAAAACACAAAGGGGTACCCCTTAGTGTTTTTTTGGGTGAAAAATTTGACCTCCTCAGATCTTCTTCAAACCCACACCGTGTGTCAGGGAGGTCCTGACGAAGAGAGTGGTGTGGTCACTTTTGCCCTACCACATCCCAAAGCTGACATATAGGGACATGCTGTGCTGCATAAAATGTATAACTGTAAATTTCATGATAGGATTCCTACTTCCAGTGAAGCTAGGCAAAGACATGAGTAGAAGGGTGTGATCAGAAAAGTCTAGTCCCTCCATTATATGCCACATTGCAGCTGTATTTTGCTTTATTAAACGTATAACAAGCTCATAAATTCAATTCCAATGTACTCAATACCAATAAACCTATTGAGAGAAAATCCCAGTTACGTTAGTCCTCATATCTCAGCTTTGGGATGAGATAGGCTGAAAAGAATCACACCCCTGTGTAAGTCAGGATATGCTTAATCAACATCGTGAGTTTGGAAGAAATCTGAGACGGTCAAAAATTTAGTTTAAAAAAACACAAACCCTTAGTGTTTTTTGGGGTGAAAAATGTGACCTCCTCAGATCTTCAAACCCACACCGTGTGTCAGGGAGGTCCTGACGAAGAGAGTGGTGTGGTCATTTTTGCCCTACCACATCCCAAAGCTGACATATAGGGACATGTGCTGCACAAAATGTATAACTGTAAATTTCATGATAGGATTCCTACTTCCAGTGAAGCTAGGTAAACACATGAGTAGAAGGGTGTGATCAGAAAAGTCTAGTCCCTCCATTATATGCTACATTTCATCTGTATTTTGCTTTATTAGACGTATAACAAGCTCATAAATTCAATTCCAATATACTCAATACCAATAAACCTATTGAGAGAAAATCCCAGTTACGTTAGTCCTCATATCTCAGCTTTGGGATGAGATAGGCTGAAAAGAATCACACCCCTGTGTAAGTCAGGATATGCTTAATCAACATCGTGAGTTTGGAAGAAATCTGAGACGGTCAAAAATTTAGTTTAAAAAAACACAAACCCTTAGTGTTTTTTTGGGTGAAAAATGTGACCTCCTCAGATCTTCTTCAAACCCACACCGTGTGTCAGGGAGGTCCTGACGAAGAGAGTGGTGTGGTCATTTTTGCCCTACCACATCCCAAAGCTGACATATAGGGACATGTGCTGCACAAAATGTATAACTGTAAATTTCATGATAGGATTCCTACTTCCAGTGAAGCTAGGTAAACACATGAGTAGAAGGGTGTGATCAAAAAAGTCTAGTCCCTCCATTATATGCTATATTGCATCTGTATTTTGCTTTATTAGACGTATAACAAGCTCATAAATTCAATTCCAATATACTCAATACCAATAAACCTATTGAGAGAAAATCCCAGTTACGTTAGTCCTCATATCTCAGCTTTGGGATGAGATAGGCTGAAAATAATCACACCCCTGTGTAAGTCAGGATGTGCTTAATCAACATCGTGAGTTTGGAAGAAATCTGAGACAGTCAAAAATTTAGTCTAAAAAAACACAAAGGGGTACCACTTAGTGTTTTTTTGGGTGAAAAATGTGACCTCCTCAGATCTTCTTCAAACCCACACTGTGTGTCAGGGAGGTCCTGACAAAGAGAGTGGTGTGGTCATTTTTGCCCTACCACATCCCAAAGCTGAGATGAAGGGACATGTTGTGCTGCATAAATTGTATAACTGTAAATTTCATGATAGGATTCCTACTTCCAGTGAAGCTAGGTAAACACATGAGTAGAAGGGTGTGATCAGAAAAGTCTAGTCCCTCCATTATATGCTACATTTCATCTGTATTTTGCTTTATTAGACGTATAACAAGCTCATAAATTCAATTCCAATATACTCAATACCAATAAACCTATTGAGAGAAAATCCCAGTTACGTTAGTCCTCATATCTCAGCTTTGGGATGAGATAGGCTGAAAAGAATCACACCACTGTGTAAGTCAGGATGTGCTTAATCAACATCGTGAGTTTGGAAGAAATCTGAGACAGTCAAAAATTTAGTCTAAAAAAACACAAAGGGGTACCCCTTAGTGTTTTTTTGGGTGAAAAATGTGACCTCCTCAGATCTTCTTCAAACCCAAACTGTGTGTCAGGGAGGTCCTGACAAAGAGAGTGGTGTGGTCATTTTTGCCCTACCACATCCCAAAGCTGAGATGAAGGGACATGTTGTGCTGCATAAATTGTATAACTGTAAATTTCATGATAGGATTCCTACTTCCAGTGAAGCTAGGTAAACACATGAGTAGAAGGGTGTGATCAGAAAAGTCTAGTCCCTCCATTATATGCTACATTGCATCTGTATTTTGCTTTATTAGACATATAACAAGCTCATAAATTCAATTCCAATATACTCAATACCAATAAACCTATTGAGAGAAAATCCCAGTTACGTTAGTCCTCATATCTCAGCTTTGGGATGAGATAGGCTGAAAATAATCACACCCCTGTGTAAGTCAGGATGTGCTTAATCAACATCGTGAGTTTGGAAGAAATCTGAGACAGTCAAAAATTTAGTCTAAAAAAACACAAAGGGGTACCACTTAGTGTTTTTTTGGGTGAAAAATGTGACCTCCTCAGATCTTCTTCAAACCCAAACTGTGTGTCAGGGAGGTCCTGACAAAGAGAGTGGTGTGGTCATTTTTGCCCTACCACATCCCAAAGCTGAGATGAAGGGACATGTTGTGCTGCATAAATTGTATAACTGTAAATTTCATGATAGGATTCCTACTTCCAGTGAAGCTAGGTAAACACATGAGTAGAAGGGTGTGATCAGAAAAGTCTAGTCCCTCCATTATATGCTACATTTCATCTGTATTTTGCTTTATTAGACGTATAACAAGCTCATAAATTCAATTCCAATATACTCAATACCAATAAACCTATTGAGAGAAAATCCCAGTTACGTTAGTCCTCATATCTCAGCTTTGGGATGAGATAGGCTGAAAAGAATCACACCACTGTGTAAGTCAGGATGTGCTTAATCAACATCGTGAGTTTGGAAGAAATCTGAGACAGTCAAAAATTTAGTCTAAAAAAACACAAAGGGGTACCCCTTAGTGTTTTTTTGGGTGAAAAATGTGACCTCCTCAGATCTTCTTCAAACCCACATCGTGTGTCAGGGAGGTCCTGACGAAGAGAGTGGTGTGGTCATTTTTTCCCTACCACATCCCAAAGCTGAGATAAAGGGACATGTTGTGCTGCATAAAATGTATAACTGTAAATTTCATGATAGGATTCCTACTTCCAGTGAAGCTAGGTAAACACATGAGTAGAAAGGTGTGATCAGAAAAGTCTAGTCCCTCCATTATATGCTACATTGCATCTGTATATTGCTTTATTAGACGTATAACAAGCTCATAAATTCAATTCCAATATACTCAATACCAATAAACCTACTGAGAGAAAATCCCAGTTACGTTAGTCCTCATATCTCAGCTTTGGGATGAGATAGGCTGAAAAGAATCACACCACTGTGTAAGTCAGGATGTGCTTAATCAACATCGTGAGTTTGGAAGAAATCTGAGACAGTCAAAAATTTACTCTAAAATAACACAAAGGGGTACCACTTAGTGTTTTTTTGGGTGAAAAATGTGACCTCCTCAGATCTTCTTCAAACCCACACCGTGTGTCAGGGAGGTCCTGACGAAGAGAGTGGTGTGGTCACTTTTGCCCTACCACATCCCAAAGCTGACATATAGGGACATGTGCTGCACAAAATGTATAACTGTAAATTTCATGATAGGATTCCTACTTCCAGTGAAGCTAGGTAAACACATGAGTAGAAGGGTGTGATCAAAAAAGTCTAGTCCCTCCATTATATGCTACATTGCATCTGTATTTTGCTTTATTAGACGTATAACAAGCTCATAAATTCAATTCCAATATACTCAATACCAATAAACCTATTGAGAGAAAATCCCAGTTACGTTAGTCCTCATATCTCAGCTTTGGGATGAGATAGGCTGAAAAGAATTACACCACTGTGTAAGTCAGGATGTGCTTAATCAACATCGTGAGTTTGGAAGAAATCTGAGACAGTCAAAAATTTAGTCTAAAAAAACACAAAGGGGTACCACTTAGTGTTTTTTTGGGTGAAAAATGTGACCTCCTCAGATCTTCTTCAAACCCACACCGTGTGTCAGGGAGGTCCTGACAAAGAGAGTGGTGTGGTCATTTTTGCCCTACCACATCCCAAAGCTGAGATAAAGGGTCATGTTGTGCTGCATAAAATGTATAACTGTAAATTTCATGATAGGATTCCTACTTCCATTGAAGCTAGGTAAACACATGAGTAGAAGGGTGTGATCAGAAAAGTCTAGTCCCTCCATTATATGCTACATTGCATCTGTATTTTGCTTTATTAGACATATAACAAGCTCATAAATTCAATTCCAATATACTCAATACCAATAAACCTATTGAGAGAAAATCCCAGTTACGTTAGTCCTCATATCTCAGCTTTGGGATGAGATAGGCTGAAAAGAATCACACCACTGTGTAAGTCAGGATGTGCTTAATCAACATCGTGAGTTTGGAAGAAATCTGAGACAGTCAAAAATTTAGTCTAAAAAAACACAAAGGGGTACCACTTAGTGTTTTTTTGGGTGAAAAATTTGACCTCCTCAGATCTTCTTCAAACCCACACCGTGTGTCAGGGAGGTCCTGACGAAGAGAGTGGTGTGGTCACTTTTGCCCTACCACATCCCAAAGCTGACATAAAGGGACATGTGCTGCACAAAATGTATAACTGTAAATTTCATGATAGGATTCCTACTTCCAGTGAAGCTAGGTAAACACATGAGTAGAAGGGTGTGATCAAAAAAGTCTAGTCCCTCCATTATATGCTACATTGCATCTGTATTTTGCTTTATTAGACGTATAACAAGCTCATGAATTCAATTCCAATATACTCAATACCAATAAACCTATTGAGAGAAAATCCCAGTTACGTTAGTCCTCATATCTCAGCTTTGGGATGAGATAGGCTGAAAATAATCACACCCCTGTGTAAGTCAGGATGTGCTTAATCAACATCGTGAGTTTGGAAGAAATCTGAGACAGTCAAAAATTTAGTCTAAAAAAACACAAAGGGGTACCACTTAGTGTTTTTTTGGGTGAAAAATGTGACCTCCTCAGATCTTCTTCAAACCCACACCGTGTGTCAGGGAGGTCTTGACGAAGAGAGTGGTGTGGTCATTTTTGCCCTACCACATCCCAAAGCTGACATATAGGGACATGTGCTGCACAAAATGTATAACTGTAAATTTCATGATAGGATTCCTACTTCCAGTGAAGCTAGGTAAACACATGAGTAGAAGGGTGTGATCAAAAAAGTCTAGTCCCTCCATTATATGCTACATTGCATCTGTATTTTGCTTTATTAGACGTATAACAAGCTCATAAATTCAATTCCAATATACTCAATACCAATAAACCTATTGAGAGAAAATCCCAGTTACGTTAGTCCTCATATCTCAGCTTTGGGATGAGATAGGCTGAAAAGAATTACACCACTGTGTAAGTCAGGATGTGCTTAATCAACATCGTGAGTTTGGAAGAAATCTGAGACAGTCAAAAATTTAGTCTAAAAAAACACAAAGGGGTACCACTTAGTGTTTTTTTGGGTGAAAAATGTGACCTCCTCAGATCTTCTTCAAACCCACACCGTGTGTCAGGGAGGTCCTGACAAAGAGAGTGGTGTGGTCATTTTTGCCCTACCACATCCCAAAGCTGAGATAAAGGGTCATGTTGTGCTGCATAAAATGTATAACTGTAAATTTCATGATAGGATTCCTACTTCCATTGAAGCTAGGTAAACACATGAGTAGAAGGGTGTGATCAGAAAAGTCTAGTCCCTCCATTATATGCTACATTGCAGCTGTATTTTGCTTTATTAGACATATAACAAGCTCATAAATTCAATTCCAATATACTCAATACCAATAAACCTATTGAGAGAAAATCCCAGTTACGTTAGTCCTCATATCTCAGCTTTGGGATGAGATAGGCTGAAAAGAATCACACCACTGTGTAAGTCAGGATGTGCTTAATCAACATCGTGAGTTTGGAAGAAATCTGAGACAGTCAAAAATTTAGTCTAAAAAAACACAAAGGGGTACCACTTAGTGTTTTTTTGGGTGAAAAATGTGACCTCCTCAGATCTTCTTCAAACCCACACCGTGTGTCAGGGAGGTCCTGACGAAGAGAGTGGTGTGGTCATTTTTGCCCTACCACATCCCAAAGCTGACATATAGGGACATGTGCTGCACAAAATGTATAACTGTAAATTTCATGATAGGATTCCTACTTCCAGTGAAGCTAGGTAAACACATGAGTAGAAGGGTGTGATCAAAAAAGTCTAGTCCCTCCATTATATGCTACATTGCATCTGTATTTTGCTTTATTAAACGTATAACAAGCTCATGAATTCAATTCCAATATACTCAATACCAATAAACCTATTGAGAGAAAATCCCAGTTACGTTAGTCCTCATATCTCAGCTTTGGGATGAGATAGGCTGAAAATAATCACACCCCTGTGTAAGTCAGGATGTGCTTAATCAACATCGTGAGTTTGGAAGAAATCTGAGACAGTCAAAAATTTAGTCTAAAAAAACACAAAGGGGTACCACTTAGTGTTTTTTTGGGTGAAAAATGTGACCTCCTCAGATCTTCTTCAAACCCACACCGTGTGTCAGGGAGGTCTTGACGAAGAGAGTGGTGTGGTCATTTTTGCCCTACCACATCCCAAAGCTGACATATAGGGACATGTGCTGCACAAAATGTATAACTGTAAATTTCATGATAGGATTCCTACTTCCAGTGAAGCTAGGTAAACACAAGAGTAGAAGGGTGTGATCAAAAAAGTCTAGTCCCTCCATTATATGCTACATTGCATCTGTATTTTGCTTTATTAGACGTATAACAAGCTCATAAATTCAATTCCAATATACTCAATACCAATAAACCTATTGAGAGAAAATCCCAGTTACGTTAGTCCTCATATCTCAGCTTTGGGATGAGATAGGCTGAAAAGAATTACACCACTGTGTAAGTCAGGATGTGTTTAATCAACATCGTGAGTTTGGAAGAAATCTGAGACAGTCAAAAATTTAGTCTAAAAAAACACAAAGGGGTACCACTTAGTGTTTTTTTGGGTGAAAAATGTGACCTCCTCAGATCTTCTTCAAACCCACACCGTGTGTCAGGGAGGTCCTGACAAAGAGAGTGGTGTGGTCATTTTTGCCCTACCACATCCCAAAGCTGAGATAAAGGGTCATGTTGTGCTGCATAAAATGTATAACTGTAAATTTCATGATAGGATTCCTACTTCCATTGAAGCTAGGTAAACACATGAGTAGAAGGGTGTGATCAGAAAAGTCTAGTCCCTCCATTATATGCTACATTGCATCTGTATTTTGCTTTATTAGACATATAACAAGCTCATAAATTCAATTCCAATATACTCAATACCAATAAACCTATTGAGAGAAAATCCCAGTTACGTTAGTCCTCATATCTCAGCTTTGGGATGAGATAGGCTGAAAAGAATCACACCACTGTGTAAGTCAGGATGTGCTTAATCAACATCGTGAGTTTGGAAGAAATCTGAGACAGTCAAAAATTTAGTCTAAAAAAACACAAAGGGGTACCACTTAGTGTTTTTTTGGGTGAAAAATTTGACCTCCTCAGATCTTCTTCAAACCCACACCGTGTGTCAGGGAGGTCCTGACGAAGAGAGTGGTGTGGTCACTTTTGCCCTACCACATCCCAAAGCTGACATATAGGGACATGTGCTGCACAAAATGTATAACTGTAAATTTCATGATAGGATTCCTACTTCCAGTGAAGCTAGGTAAACACATGAGTAGAAGGGTGTGATCAAAAAAGTCTAGTCCCTCCATTATATGCTACATTGCATCTGTATTTTGCTTTATTAGACGTATAACAAGCTCATGAATTCAATTCCAATATACTCAATACCAATAAACCTATTGAGAGAAAATCCCAGTTACGTTAGTCCTCATATCTCAGCTTTGGGATGAGATAGGCTGAAAATAATCACACCCCTGTGTAAGTCAGGATGTGCTTAATCAACATCGTGAGTTTGGAAGAAATCTGAGACAGTCAAAAATTTAGTCTAAAAAAACACAAAGGGGTACCACTTAGTGTTTTTTTGGGTGAAAAATGTGACCTCCTCAGATCTTCTTCAAACCCACACCGTGTGTCAGGGAGGTCCTGACAAAGAGAGTGGTGTGGTCATTTTTGCCCTACCACATCCCAAAGCTGAGATAAAGGGTCATGTTGTGCTGCATAAAATGTATAACTGTAAATTTCATGATAGGATTCCTACTTCCATTGAAGCTAGGTAAACACATGAGTAGAAGGGTGTGATCAGAAAAGTCTAGTCCCTCCATTATATGCTACATTGCATCTGTATTTTGCTTTATTAGACGTATAACAAGCTCATAAATTCAATTCCAATATACTCAATACCAATAAACCTATTGAGAGAAAATCCCAGTTACGTTAGTCCTCATATCTCAGCTTTGGGATGAGATAGGCTGAAAAGAATTACACCACTGTGTAAGTCAGGATGTGCTTAATCAACATCGTGAGTTTGGAAGAAATCTGAGACAGTCAAAAATTTAGTCTAAAAAAACACAAAGGGGTACCACTTAGTGTTTTTTTGGGTGAAAAATGTGACCTCCTCAGATCTTCTTCAAACCCACACCGTGTGTCAGGGAGGTCCTGACAAAGAGAGTGGTGTGGTCATTTTTGCCCTACCACATCCCAAAGCTGAGATAAAGGGTCATGTTGTGCTGCATAAAATGTATAACTGTAAATTTCATGATAGGATTCCTACTTCCAGTGAAGCTAGGCAAAGACATGAGTAGAAGGGTGTGATCAGAAAAGTCTAGTCCCTCCATTATATGCCACATTGCAGCTGTATTTTGCTTTATTAAACGTATAACAAGCTCATAAATTCAATTCCAATGTACTCAATACCAATAAACCTATTGAGAGAAAATCCCAGTTACGTTAGTCCTCATATCTCAGCTTTGGGATGAGATAGGCTGAAAAGAATCACACCCCTGTGTAAGTCAGGATATGCTTAATCAACATCGTGAGTTTGGAAGAAATCTGAGACGGTCAAAAATTTAGTTTAAAAAAACACAAACCCTTAGTGTTTTTTGGGGTGAAAAATGTGACCTCCTCAGATCTTCTTCAAACCCACACCGTGTGTCAGGGAGGTCTTGACGAAGAGAGTGGTGTGGTCATTTTTGCCCTACCACATCCCAAAGCTGAGATAAAGGGTCATGTTGTGCTGCATAAAATGTATAACTGTAAATTTCATGATAGGATTCCTACTTCCATTGAAGCTAGGTTAACACATGAGTAGAAGGGTGTGATCAGAAAAGTCTAGTCCCTCCATTATATGCTACATTGCATCTGTATTTTGCTTGATTAGACATATAACAAGCTCATAAATTCAATTCCAATATACTCAATACCAATAAACCTATTGAGAGAAAATCCCAGTTACGTTAGTCCTCATATCTCAGCTTTGGGATGAGATAGGCTGAAAAGAATCACACCACTGTGTAAGTCAGGATGTGCTTAATCAACATCGTGAGTTTGGAAGAAATCTGAGACAGTCAAAAATTTAGTCTAAAAAAACACAAAGGGGTACCCCTTAGTGTTTTTTTGGGTGAAAAATGTGACCTCCTCAGATCTTCTTCAAACCCACACCGTGTGTCAGGGAGGTCCTGACGAAGAGAGTGGTGTGGTCATTTTTGCCCTACCACATCCCAAAGCTGACATATAGGGACATGTGCTGCACAAAATGTATAACTGTAAATTTCATGATAGGATTCCTACTTCCAGTGAAGCTAGGTAAACACATGAGTAGAAGGGTGTGATCAGAAAAGTCTAGTCCCTCCATTATATGCTACATTGCATCTGTATTTTGCTTTATTAGACATATAACAAGCTCATAAATTCAATTCCAATATACTCAATACCAATAAACCTATTGAGAGAAAATCCCAGTTACGTTAGTCCTCATATCTCAGCTTTGGGATGAGATAGGCTGAAAAGAATTACACCACTGTGTAAGTCAGGATGTGCTTAATCAACATCGTGAGTTTGGAAGAAATCTGAGACAGTCAAAAATTTAGTCTAAAAAAACACAAAGGGGTACCACTTAGTGTTTTTTTGGGTGAAAAATGTGACCTCCTCAGATCTTCTTCAAACCCACACCGTGTGTCAGGGAGGTCCTGACAAAGAGAGTGGTGTGGTCATTTTTGCCCTACCACATCCCAAAGCTGAGATAAAGGGTCATGTTGTGCTGCATAAAATGTATAACTGTAAATTTCATGATAGGATTCCTACTTCCATTGAAGCTAGGTAAACACATGAGTAGAAGGGTGTGATCAGAAAAGTCTAGTCCCTCCATTATATGCCACATTGCAGCTGTATTTTGCTTTATTAAACGTATAACAAGCTCATAAATTCAATTCCAATATACTCAATACCAATAAACCTATTGAGAGAAAATCCCAGTTACGTTAGTCCTCATATCTCAGCTTTGGGATGAGATAGGCTGAAAAGAATCACACCACTGTGTAAGTCAGGATGTGCTTAATCAACATCGTGAGTTTGGAAGAAATCTGAGACAGTCAAAAATTTAGTCTAAAAAAACACAAAGGGGTACCACTTAGTGTTTTTTTGGGTGAAAAATGTGACCTCCTCAGATCTTCTTCAAACCCACACCGTGTGTCAGGGAGGTCTTGACGAAGAGAGTGGTGTGGTCATTTTTGCCCTACCACATCCCAAAGCTGACATATAGGGACATGTGCTGCACAAAATGTATAACTGTAAATTTCATGATAGGATTCCTACTTCCAGTGAAGCTAGGTAAACACATGAGTAGAAGGGTGTGATCAAAAAAGTCTAGTCCCTCCATTATATGCTACATTGCATCTGTATTTTGCTTTATTAGACGTATAACAAGCTCATAAATTCAATTCCAATATACTCAATACCAATAAACCTATTGAGAGAAAATCCCAGTTACGTTAGTCCTCATATCTCAGCTTTGGGATGAGATAGGCTGAAAAGAATCACACCCCTGTGTAAGTCAGGATGTGCTTAATCAACATCGTGAGTTTGGAAGAAATCTGAGACAGTCAAAAATTTAGTCTAAAAAAACACAAAGGGGTACCCCTTAGTGTTTTTTTGGGTGAAAAATGTGACCTCCTCAGATCTTCTTCAAACCCACACCGTGTGTCAGGGAGGTCTTGACGAAGAGAGTGGTGTGGTCATTTTTGCCCTACCACATCCCAAAGCTGACATATAGGGACATGTGCTGCATAAAATGTATAACTGTAAATTTCATGATAGGATTCCTACTTCCAATGAAGCTAGGCAAACACATGAGTAGAAGGGTGTGATCAGAAAAGTCTAGTCCCTCCATTATATGCCACATTGCAGCTGTATTTTGCTTTATTAAACGTATAACAAGCTCATAAATTCAATTCCAATATACTCAATACCAATAAACCTATTGAGAGAAAATCCCAGTTACGTTAGTCCTCATATCTCAGCTTTGGGATGAGATAGGCTGAAAAGAATCACACCACTGTGTAAGTCAGGATGTGCTTAATCAACATCGTGAGTTTGGAAGAAATCTGAGACAGTCAAAAATTTAGTCTAAAAAAACACAAAGGGGTACCCCTTAGTGTTTTTTTGGGTGAAAAATGTGACCTCCTCAGATCTTCTTCAAACCCACACCGTGTGTCAGGGAGGTCTTGACGAAGAGAGTGGTGTGGTCATTTTTGCCCTACCACATCCCAAAGCTGACATATAGGGACATGTGCTGCACAAAATGTATAACTGTAAATTTCATGATAGGATTCCTACTTCCAGTGAAGCTAGGTAAACACATGAGTAGAAGGGTGTGATCAGAAAAGTCTAGTCCCTCCATTATATGCTACATTGCATCTGTATTTTGCTTTATTAGACATATAACAAGCTCATAAATTCAATTCCAATATACTCAATACCAATAAACCTATTGAGAGAAAATCCCAGTTACGTTAGTCCTCATATCTCAGCTTTGGGATGAGATAGGCTGAAAAGAATTACACCACTGTGTAAGTCAGGATGTGCTTAATCAACATCGTGAGTTTGGAAGAAATCTGAGACAGTCAAAAATTTAGTCTAAAAAAACACAAAGGGGTACCACTTAGTGTTTTTTTGGGTGAAAAATGTGACCTCCTCAGATCTTCTTCAAACCCACACCGTGTGTCAGGGAGGTCCTGACAAAGAGAGTGGTGTGGTCATTTTTGCCCTACCACATCCCAAAGCTGAGATAAAGGGTCATGTTGTGCTGCATAAAATGTATAACTGTAAATTTCATGATAGGATTCCTACTTCCATTGAAGCTAGGTAAACACATGAGTAGAAGGGTGTGATCAGAAAAGTCTAGTCCCTCCATTATATGCCACATTGCAGCTGTATTTTGCTTTATTAAACATATAACAAGCTCATAAATTCAATTCCAATATACTCAATACCAATAAACCTATTGAGAGAAAATCCCAGTTACGTTAGTCCTCATATCTCAGCTTTGGGATGAGATAGGCTGAAAAGAATCACACCACTGTGTAAGTCAGGATGTGCTTAATCAACATCGTGAGTTTGGAAGAAATCTGAGACAGTCAAAAATTTAGTCTAAAAAAACACAAAGGGGTACCACTTAGTGTTTTTTTGGGTGAAAAATGTGACCTCCTCAGATCTTCTTCAAACCCACACCGTGTGTCAGGGAGGTCTTGACGAAGAGAGTGGTGTGGTCATTTTTGCCCTACCACATCCCAAAGCTGACATATAGGGACATGTGCTGCACAAAATGTATAACTGTAAATTTCATGATAGGATTCCTACTTCCAGTGAAGCTAGGTAAACACATGATTAGAAGGGTGTGATCAAAAAAGTCTAGTCCCTCCATTATATGCTACATTGCATCTGTATTTTGCTTTATTAGACGTATAACAAGCTCATAAATTCAATTCCAATATACTCAATACCAATAAACCTATTGAGAGAAAATCCCAGTTACGTTAGTCCTCATATCTTAGCTTTGGGATGAGATAGGCTGAAAAGAATTACACCACTGTGTAAGTCAGGATGTGCTTAATCAACATCGTGAGTTTGGAAGAAATCTGAGACAGTCAAAAATTTAGTCTAAAAAAACACAAAGGGGTACCCCTTAGTGTTTTTTTGGGTGAAAAATGTGACCTCCTCAGATCTTCTTCAAACCCACACCGTGTGTCAGGGAGGTCCTGACAAAGAGAGTGGTGTGGTCATTTTTGCCCTACCACATCCCAAAGCTGAGATAAAGGGTCATGTTGTGCTGCATAAAATGTATAACTGTAAATTTCATGATAGGATTCCTACTTCCATTGAAGCTAGGTAAACACATGAGTAGAAGGGTGTGATCAGAAAAGTCTAGTCCCTCCATTATATGCTACATTGCATCTGCATTTTGCTTGATTAGACATATAACAAGCTCATAAATTCAATTCCAATATACTCAATACCAATAAACCTATTGAGAGAAAATCCCAGTTACGTTAGTCCTCATATCTCAGCTTTGGGATGAGATAGGCTGAAAAGAATCACACCACTGTGTAAGTCAGGATGTGTTTAATCAACATCGTGAGTTTGGAAGTAATCTGAGACAGTCAAAAATTTAGTCTAAAAAAACACAAAGGGGTACCCCTTAGTGTTTTTTTGGGTGAAAATTTGACCTCCTCAGATCTTCTTCAAACCCACACCGTGTGTCAGGGAGGTCCTGACGAAGAGAGTGGTGTGGTCACTTTTGCCCTACCACATCCCAAAGCTGACATATAGGGACATGCTGTGCTGCATAAAATGTATAACTGTAAATTTCATGATAGGATTCCTACTTCCAGTGAAGCTAGGCAAAGACATGAGTAGAAGGGTGTGATCAGAAAAGTCTAGTCCCTCCATTATATGCCACATTGCAGCTGTATTTTGCTTTATTAAACGTATAACAAGCTCATAAATTCAATTCCAATGTACTCAATACCAATAAACCTATTGAGAGAAAATCCCAGTTACGTTAGTCCTCATATCTCAGCTTTAGGATGAGATAGGCTGAAAAGAATCACACCCCTGTGTAAGTCAGGATATGCTTAATCAACATCGTGAGTTTGGAAGAAATCTGAGACGGTCAAAAATTTAGTTTAAAAAAACACAAACCCTTAGTGTTTTTTTGGGTGAAAAATGTGACCTCCTCAGATCTTCTTCAAACCCACACCGTGTGTCAGGGAGGTCCTGACGAAGAGAGTGGTGTGGTCATTTTTGCCCTACCACATCCCAAACCTGACATATAGGGACATGTGCTGCACAAAATGTATAACTGTAAATTTCATGATAGGATTCCTACTTCCAGTGAAGCTAGGTAAACACATGAGTAGAAGGGTGTGATCAGAAAAGTCTAGTCCCTCCATTATATGCTACATTTCATCTGTATTTTGCTTTATTAGATGTATAACAAGCTCATAAATTCAATTCCAATATACTCAATACCAATAAACCTATTGAGAGAAAATCCCAGTTACGTTAGTCCTCATATCTCAGCTTTGGGATGAGATAGGCTGAAAATAATCACACCCCTGTGTAAGTCAGGATGTGCTTAATCAACATCGTGAGTTTGGAAGAAATCTGAGACAGTCAAAAATTTAGTCTAAAAAAACACAAAGGGGTACCACTTAGTGTTTTTTTGGGTGAAAAATGTGACCTCCTCAGATCTTCTTCAAACCCACACCGTGTGTCAGGGAGGTCCTGACGAAGAGAGTGGTGTGGTCATTTTTGCCCTACCACATCCCAAAGCTGACATACAGGGACATGTGCTGCACAAAATGTATAACTGTAAATTTCATGATAGGATTCCTACTTCCAGTGAAGCTAGGTAAACACATGAGTAGAAGGGTGTGATCAAAAAAGTCTAGTCCCTCCATTATATGCTACATTGCATCTGTATTTTGCTTTATTAGACGTATAACAAGCTCATAAATTCAATTCCAATATACTCAATACCAATAAACCTATTGAGAGAAAATCCCAGTTACGTTAGTCCTCATATCTCAGCTTTGGGATGAGATAGGCTGAAAAGAATTACACCACTGTGTAAGTCAGGATGTGCTTAATCAACATCGTGAGTTTGGAAGAAATCTGAGACAGTCAAAAATTTAGTCTAAAAAAACACAAAGGGGTACCACTTAGTGTTTTTTTGGGTGAAAAATGTGACCTCCTCAGATCTTCTTCAAACCCACACCGTGTGTCAGGGAGGTCCTGACAAAGAGAGTGGTGTGGTCATTTTTGCCCTACCACATCCCAAAGCTGAGATAAAGGGTCATGTTGTGCTGCATAAAATGTATAACTGTAAATTTCATGATAGGATTCCTACTTCCATTGAAGCTAGGTAAACACATGAGTAGAAGGGTGTGATCAGAAAAGTCTAGTCCCTCCATTATATGCCACATTGCAGCTGTATTTTGCTTTATTAAACGTATAACAAGCTCATAAATTCAATTCCAATATACTCAATACCAATAAACTTATTGAGAGAAAATCCCAGTTACGTTAGTCCTCATATCTCAGCTTTGGGATGAGATAGGCTGAAAAGAATCACACCACTGTGTAAGTCAGGATGTGCTTAATCAACATCGTGAGTTTGGAAGAAATCTGAGACAGTCAAAAATTTAGTCTAAAAAAACACAAAGGGGTACCACTTAGTGTTTTTTTGGGTGAAAAATGTGACCTCCTCAGATCTTCTTCAAACCCACACCGTGTGTCAGGGAGGTCTTGACGAAGAGAGTGGTGTGGTCATTTTTGCCCTACCACATCCCAAAGCTGACATATAGGGACATGTGCTGCACAAAATGTATAACTGTAAATTTCATGATAGGATTCCTACTTCCAGTGAAGCTAGGTAAACACATGATTAGAAGGGTGTGATCAAAAAAGTCTAGTCCCTCCATTATATGCTACATTGCATCTGTATTTTGCTTTATTAGACGTATAACAAGCTCATAAATTCAATTCCAATATACTCAATACCAATAAACCTATTGAGAGAAAATCCCAGTTACGTTAGTCCTCATATCTCAGCTTTGGGATGAGATAGGCTGAAAAGAATTACACCACTGTGTAAGTCAGGATGTGCTTAATCAACATCGTGAGTTTGGAAGAAATCTGAGACAGTCAAAAATTTAGTCTAAAAAAACACAAAGGGGTACCACTTAGTGTTTTTTTGGGTGAAAAATGTGACCTCCTCAGATCTTCTTCAAACCCACACCGTGTGTCAGGGAGGTCCTGACAAAGAGAGTGGTGTGGTCATTTTTGCCCTACCACATCCCAAAGCTGAGATAAAGGGTCATGTTGTGCTGCATAAAATGTATAACTGTAAATTTCATGATAGGATTCCTACTTCCATTGAAGCTAGGTAAACACATGAGTAGAAGGGTGTGATCAGAAAAGTCTAGTCCCTCCATTATATGCCACATTGCAGCTGTATTTTGCTTTATTAAACGTATAACAAGCTCATAAATTCAATTCCAATATACTCAATACCAATAAACTTATTGAGAGAAAATCCCAGTTACGTTAGTCCTCATATCTCAGCTTTGGGATGAGATAGGCTGAAAAGAATCACACCACTGTGTAAGTCAGGATGTGCTTAATCAACATCGTGAGTTTGGAAGAAATCTGAGACAGTCAAAAATTTAGTCTAAAAAAACACAAAGGGGTACCACTTAGTGTTTTTTTGGGTGAAAAATGTGACCTCCTCAGATCTTCTTCAAACCCACACCGTGTGTCAGGGAGGTCTTGACGAAGAGAGTGGTGTGGTCATTTTTGCCCTACCACATCCCAAAGCTGACATATAGGGACATGTGCTGCACAAAATGTATAACTGTAAATTTCATGATAGGATTCCTACTTCCATTGAAGCTAGGTTAACACATGAGTAGAAGGGTGTGATCAGAAAAGTCTAGTCCCTCCATTATATGCTACATTGCATCTGTATTTTGCTTGATTAGACATATAACAAGCTCATAAATTCAATTCCAATATACTCAATACCAATAAACCTATTGAGAGAAAATCCCAGTTACGTTAGTCCTCATATCTCAGCTTTGGGATGAGATAGGCTGAAAAGAATCACACCACTGTGTAAGTCAGGATGTGCTTAATCAACATCGTGAGTTTGGAAGAAATCTGAGACAGTCAAAAATTTAGTCTAAAAAAACACAAAGGGGTACCCCTTAGTGTTTTTTTGGGTGAAAAATGTGACCTCCTCAGATCTTCTTCAAACCCACACCGTGTGTCAGGGAGGTCCTGACGAAGAGAGTGGTGTGGTCATTTTTGCCCTACCACATCCCAAAGCTGACATATAGGGACATGTGCTGCACAAAATGTATAACTGTAAATTTCATGATAGGATTCCTACTTCCAGTGAAGCTAGGTAAACACATGAGTAGAAGGGTGTGATCAAAAAAGTCTAGTCCCTTTATTATATGCTACATTGCATCTGTATTTTGCTTTATTAGACGTATAACAAGCTCATAAATTCAATTCCAATATACTCAATACCAATAAACCTATTGAGAGAAAATCCCAGTTACGTTAGTCCTTATATCTCAGCTTTGGGATGAGATAGGCTGAAAAGAATCACACCCCTGTGTAAGTCAGGATGTGCTTAATCAACATCGTGAGTTTGGAAGAAATCTGAGACAGTCAAAAATTTAGTCTAAAAAAACACAAAGGGGTACCACTTAGTGTTTTTTTGGGTGAAAAATGTGACCTCCTCAGATCTTCTTCAAACCCACACCGTGTGTCAGGGAGGTCCTGACAAAGAGAGTGGTGTGGTCATTTTTGCCCTACCACATCCCAAAGCTGAGATAAAGGGTCATGTTGTGCTGCATAAAATGTATAACTGTAAATTTCATGATAGGATTCCTACTTCCATTGAAGCTAGGTAAACACATGAGTAGAAGGGTGTGATCAGAAAAGTCTAGTCCCTCCATTATATGCCACATTGCAGCTGTATTTTGCTTTATTAAACGTATAACAAGCTCATAAATTCAATTCCAATATACTCAATACCAATAAACTTATTGAGAGAAAATCCCAGTTACGTTAGTCCTCATATCTCAGCTTTGGGATGAGATAGGCTGAAAAGAATCACACCACTGTGTAAGTCAGGATGTGCTTAATCAACATCGTGAGTTTGGAAGAAATCTGAGACAGTCAAAAATTTAGTCTAAAAAAACACAAAGGGGTACCACTTAGTGTTTTTTTGGGTGAAAAATGTGACCTCCTCAGATCTTCTTCAAACCCACACCGTGTGTCAGGGAGGTCTTGACGAAGAGAGTGGTGTGGTCATTTTTGCCCTACCACATCCCAAAGCTGACATATAGGGACATGTGCTGCACAAAATGTATAACTGTAAATTTCATGATAGGATTCCTACTTCCAGTGAAGCTAGGTAAACACATGATTAGAAGGGTGTGATCAAAAAAGTCTAGTCCCTCCATTATATGCTACATTGCATCTGTATTTTGCTTTATTAGACGTATAACAAGCTCATAAATTCAATTCCAATATACTCAATACCAATAAACCTATTGAGAGAAAATCCCAGTTACGTTAGTCCTCATATCTCAGCTTTGGGATGAGATAGGCTGAAAAGAATCACACCACTGTGTAAGTCAGGATGTGCTTAATCAACATCGTGAGTTTGGAAGAAATCTGAGACAGTCAAAAATTTAGTCTAAAAAAACACAAAGGGGTACCCCTTAGTGTTTTTTTGGGTGAAAAATGTGACCTCCTCAGATCTTCTTCAAACCCACACCGTGTGTCAGGGAGGTCCTGACGAAGAGAGTGGTGTGGTCATTTTTGCCCTACCACATCCCAAAGCTGACATATAGGGACATGTGCTGCACAAAATGTATAACTGTAAATTTCATGATAGGATTCCTACTTCCAGTGAAGCTAGGTAAACACATGAGTAGAAGGGTGTGATCAAAAAAGTCTAGTCCCTTTATTATATGCTACATTGCATCTGTATTTTGCTTTATTAGACGTATAACAAGCTCATAAATTCAATTCCAATATACTCAATACCAATAAACCTATTGAGAGAAAATCCCAGTTACGTTAGTCCTTATATCTCAGCTTTGGGATGAGATAGGCTGAAAAGAATCACACCCCTGTGTAAGTCAGGATGTGCTTAATCAACATCGTGAGTTTGGAAGAAATCTGAGACAGTCAAAAATTTAGTCTAAAAAAACACAAAGGGGTACCACTTAGTGTTTTTTTGGGTGAAAAATGTGACCTCCTCAGATCTTCTTCAAACCCACACTGTGTGTCAGGGAGGTCCTGACAAAGAGAGTGGTGTGGTCATTTTTGCCCTACCACATCCCAAAGCTGAGATAAAGGGACATGTTGTGCTGCATAAAATGTATAACTGTAAATTTCATGATAGGATTCCTACTTCCAGTGAAGCTAGGTAAACACATGAGTAGAAGGGTGTGATCAGAAAAGTCTAGTCCCTCCATTATATGCTACATTGCATCTGTATTTTGCTTTATTAGACGTATAACAAGCTCATAAATTCAATTCCAATATACTCAATACCAATAAACCTATTGAGAGAAAATCCCAGTTACGTTAGTCCTCATATCTCAGCTTTGGGATGAGATAGGCTGAAAATAATCACACCCCTGTGTAAGTCAGGATGTGCTTAATCAACATCGTGAGTTTGGAAGAAATCTGAGACAGTCAAAAATTTAGTCTAAAAAAACACAAAGGGGTACCACTTAGTGTTTTTTTGGGTGAAAAATGTGACCTCCTCAGATCTTCTTCAAACCCACACTGTGTGTCAGGGAGGTCCTGACAAAGAGAGTGGTGTGGTCATTTTTGCCCTACCACATCCCAAAGCTGAGATAAAGGGACATGTTGTGCTGCATAAAATGTATAACTGTAAATTTCATGATAGGATTCCTACTTCCAGTGAAGCTAGGTAAACACATGAGTAGAAGGGTGTGATCAAAAAAGTCTAGTCCCTTTATTATATGCTACATTGCATCTGTATTTTGCTTTATTAGACGTATAACAAGCTCATAAATTCAATTCCAATATACTCAATACCAATAAACCTATTGAGAGAAAATCCCAGTTACGTTAGTCCTTATATCTCAGCTTTGGGATGAGATAGGCTGAAAAGAATCACACCCCTGTGTAAGTCAGGATGTGCTTAATCAACATCGTGAGTTTGGAAGAAATCTGAGACAGTCAAAAATTTAGTCTAAAAAAACACAAAGGGGTACCACTTAGTGTTTTTTTGGGTGAAAAATGTGACCTCCTCAGATCTTCTTCAAACCCACACTGTGTGTCAGGGAGGTCCTGACAAAGAGAGTGGTGTGGTCATTTTTGCCCTACCACATCCCAAAGCTGAGATAAAGGGACATGTTGTGCTGCATAAAATGTATAACTGTAAATTTCATGATAGGATTCCTACTTCCAGTGAAGCTAGGTAAACACATGAGTAGAAGGGTGTGATCAGAAAAGTCTAGTCCCTCCATTATATGCTACATTGCATCTGTATTTTGCTTTATTAGACGTATAACAAGCTCATAAATTCAATTCCAATATACTCAATACCAATAAACCTATTGAGAGAAAATCCCAGTTACGTTAGTCCTCATATCTCAGCTTTGGGATGAGATAGGCTGAAAAGAATCACACCACTGTGTAAGTCAGGATGTGCTTAATCAACATCGTGAGTTTGGAAGAAATCTGAGACAGTCAAAAATTTAGTCTAAAAAAACACAAAGGGGTACCCCTTAGTGTTTTTTTGGGTGAAAAATGTGACCTCCTCAGATCTTCTTCAAACCCACACCGTGTGTCAGGGAGGTCCTGACGAAGAGAGTGGTGTGGTCATTTTTGCCCTACCACATCCCAAAGCTGACATATAGGGACATGTGCTGCACAAAATGTATAACTGTAAATTTCATGATAGGATTCCTACTTCCAGTGAAGCTAGGTAAACACATGAGTAGAAGGGTGTGATCAAAAAAGTCTAGTCCCTCCATTATATGCTACATTGCATCTGTATTTTGCTTTATTAGACGTATAACAAGCTCATAAATTCAATTCCAATATACTCAATACCAATAAACCTATTGAGAGAAAAACCCAGTTACGTTAGTCCTCATATCTCAGCTTTGGGATGAGATAGGCTGAAAATAATCACACCCCTTTGTAAGTCAGGATGTGCTTAATCAACATCATGAGTTTGGAAGAAATCTGAGACAGTCAAAAATTTACTCTAAAATAACACAAACCACTTAGTGTTTTTTTGGGTGAAAAATTTGACCTCCTCAGATCTTCTTCAAACCCACACCGTGTGTCAGGGAGGTCCTGACGAAGAGAGTGGTGTGGTCACTTTTGCCCTACCACATCCCAAAGCTGACATATAGGGACATGTTGTGCTGCATAAAATGTATAACTGTAAATTTCATGATAGGATTCCTACTTCCAGTGAAGCTAGGCAAACACATGAGTAGAAGGGTGTGATCAGAAAAGTCTAGTCCCTCCATTATATGCCACATTACAGCTGTATTTTGCTTTATTAAACGTATAACAAGCTCATAAATTCAATTCCAATGTACTCAATACCAATAAACCTATTGAGAGAAAATCCCAGTTACGTTAGTCCTCATATCTCAGCTTTGGGATGAGATAGGCTGAAAAGAATCACACCCCTGTGTAAGTCAGGATATGCTTAATCAACATCGTGAGTTTGGAAGAAATCTGAGACGGTCAAAAATTTAGTCTAAAAAAACACAAACCCTTAGTGTTTCTTTGGGTGAAAAATGTGACCTCCTCAGATCTTCTTCAAACCCACACCGTGTGTCAGGGAGGTCCTGAGGAAGAGAGTGGTGTGGTCATTTTTGCCCTACCACATCCCAAAGCTGAGATAAAGGGACATGTTGTGCTGCATAAAATGTATAACTGTAAATTTCATGATAGGATTCCTACTTCCAGTGAAGCTAGGTAAACACATGAGTAGAAGGGTGTGATCAGAAAAGTCTAGTCCCTCCATTATATGCTACATTGCATCTGTATTTTGCTTTATTAGACATATAACAAGCTCATAAATTCAATTCCAATATACTCAATACCAATAAACCTATTGAGAGAAAATCCCAGTTACGTTAGTCCTCATATCTCAGTTTTGGGATGAGATAGGCTGAAAAGAATCACACCACTGTGTAAGTCAGGATGTGCTTAATCAACATCGTGAGTTTGGAAGAAATCTGAGACAGTCAAAAATTTAGTCTAAAAAAACACAAAGGGGTACCACTTAGTGTTTTTTTGGGTGAAAAATGTGACCTCCTCAGATCTTCTTCAAACCCACACCGTGTGTCAGGGAGGTCCTGACGAAGAGAGTGGTGTGGTCACTTTTGCCCTACCACATCCCAAAGCTGACATATAGGGACATGCTGTGCTGCATAAAATGTATAACTGTAAATTTCATGATAGGATTCCTACTTCCAATGAAGCTAGGCAAACACATGAGTAGAAGGGTGTGATCAGAAAAGTCTAGTCCCTCCATTATATGCTACATTGCATCTGTATTTTGCTTTATTAGACGTATAACAAGCTCATAAATTCAATTCCAATATACTCAATACCAATAAACCTATTGAGAGAAAATCCCAGTTACGTTAGTCCGCATATCTCAGCTTTGGGATGAGATAGGCTGAAAAGAATCACACCCCTGTGTAAGTCAGGATGTGCTTAATCAACATCGTGAGTTTGGAAGAAATCTGAGACAGTCAAAAATTTAGTCTAAAAAAACACAAAGGGGTACCCCTTAGTGTTTTTTTGGGTGAAAAATGTGACCTCCTCAGATCTTCTTCAAACCCACACCGTGTGTCAGGGAGGTCTTGACGAAGAGAGTGGTGTGGTCATTTTTGCCCTACCACATCCCAAAGCTGACATATAGGGACATGTGCTGCACAAAATGTATAACTGTAAATTTCATGATAGGATTCCTACTTCCAGTGAAGCTAGGTAAACACATGAGTAGAAGGGTGTGATCTAAAAAGTCTAGTCCCTCCATTATATGCTACATTGCATCTGTATTTTGCTTTATTAGACGTATAACAAGCTCATAAATTCAATTCCAATATACTCAATACCAATAAACCTATTGAGAGAAAATCCCAGTTACGTTAGTCCTCATATCTCAGTTTTGGGATGAGATAGGCTGAAAAGAATCACACCACTGTGTAAGTCAGGATGTGCTTAATCAACATCGTGAGTTTGGAAGAAATCTGAGACAGTCAAAAATTTAGTCTAAAAAAACACAAAGGGGTACCACTTAGTGTTTTTTTGGGTGAAAAATGTGACCTCCTCAGATCTTCTTCAAACCCACACCGTGTGTCAGGGAGGTCCTGACGAAGAGAGTGGTGTGGTCACTTTTGCCCTACCACATCCCAAAGCTGACATATAGGGACATGCTGTGCTGCATAAAATGTATAACTGTAAATTTCATGATAGGATTCCTACTTCCAATGAAGCTAGGCAAACACATGAGTAGAAGGGTGTGATCAGAAAAGTCTAGTCCCTCCATTATATGCCACATTGCAGCTGTATTTTGCTTTATTAAACGTATAACAAGCTCATAAATTCAATTCCAATATACTCAATACCAATAAACCTATTGAGAGAAAATCCCAGTTGCGTTAGTCCTCATATCTCAGCTTTGGGATGAGATAGTCTGAAAAGAATCACACCACTGTGTAAGTCAGGATGTGCTTAATCAACATCGTGAGTTTGGAAGAAATCTGAGACAGTCAAAAATTTAGTCTAAAAAAACACAAAGGGGTACCCCTTAGTGTTTTTTTGGGTGAAAAATGTGACCTCCTCAGATCTTCTTCAAACCCACACCGTGTGTCAGGGAGGTCCTGACGAAGAGAGTGGTGTGGTCATTTTTGCCCTACCACATCCCAAAGCTGACATATAGGGACATGTGCTGCACAAAATGTATAACTGTAAATTTCATGATAGGATTCCTACTTCCAGTGAAGCTAGGTAAACACATGAGTAGAAGGGTGTGATCAAAAAAGTCTAGTCCCTCCATTATATGCTACATTGCATCTGTATTTTGCTTTATTAGACGTATAACAAGCTCATAAATTCAATTCCAATATACTCAATACCAATAAACCTATTGAGAGAAAATCCCAGTTACGTTAGTCCTCATATCTCAGCTTTGGGATGAGATAGGCTGAAAAGAATCACACCCCTGTGTAAGTCAGGATGTGCTTAATCAACATCGTGAGTTTGGAAGAAATCTGAGACAGTCAAAAATTTAGCCTAAAAAAACACAAAGGGGTACCACTTAGTGTTTTTTTGGGTGAAAAATGTGACCTCCTCAGATCTTCTTCAAACCCACACCGTGTGTCAGGGAGGTCCTGACAAAGAGAGTGGTGTGGTCATTTTTGCCCTACCACATCCCAAAGCTGAGATAAAGGGACATGTTGTGCTGCATAAAATGTATAACTGTAAATTTCATGATAGGATTCCTACTTCCAGTGGAGCTAGGTAAACACATGAGTAGAAGGGTGTGATCAGAAAAGTCTAGTCCCTCCATTATATGCTACATTGCATCTGTATTTTGCTTTATTAGACGTATAACAAGCTCATAAATTCAATTCCAATATACTCAATACCAATAAACCTATTGAGAGAAAATCCCAGTTACGTTAGTCCTCATATCTCAGCTTTGGGATGAGATAGGCTGAAAAGAATCACACCCCTGTGTAAGTCAGGATGTGCTTAATCAACATCGTGAGTTTGGAAGAAATCTGAGACAGTCAAAAATTTAGTCTAAAAAAACACAAAGGGGTACCCCTTAGTGTTTTTTTGGGTGAAAAATGTGACCTCCTCAGATCTTCTTCAAACCCACACCGTTTGTCAGGGAGGTCTTGACGAAGAGAGTGGTGTGGTCATTTTTGCCCTACCACATCCCAAAGCTGACATATAGGGACATGTGCTGCACAAAATGTATAACTGTAAATTTCATGATAGGATTCCTACTTCCAGTGAAGCTAGGCAAACACATGAGTAGAAGGGTGTGATCAGAAAAGTCTAGTCCCTCCATTATATGCTACATTGCATCTGTATTTTGCTTTATTAGACATATAACAAGCTCATAAATTCAATTCCAATATACTCAATACCAATAAACCTATTGAGAGAAAATCCCAGTTACGTTAGTCCTCATATCTCAGTTTTGGGATGAGATAGGCTGAAAAGAATCACACCACTGTGTAAGTCAGGATGTGCTTAATCAACATCGTGAGTTTGGAAGAAATCTGAGACAGTCAAAAATTTAGTCTAAAAAAACACAAAGGGGTACCACTTAGTGTTTTTTTGGGTGAAAAATGTGACCTCCTCAGATCTTCTTCAAACCCACACCGTGTGTCAGGGAGGTCCTGACGAAGAGAGTGGTGTGGTCACTTTTGCCCTACCACATCCCAAAGCTGACATATAGGGACATGCTGTGCTGCATAAAATGTATAACTGTAAATTTCATGATAGGATTCCTACTTCCAATGAAGCTAGGCAAACACATGAGTAGAAGGGTGTGATCAGAAAAGTCTAGTCCCTCCATTATATGCTACATTGCATCTGTATTTTGCTTTATTAGACGTATAACAAGCTCATAAATTCAATTCCAATATACTCAATACCAATAAACCTATTGAGAGAAAATCCCAGTTACGTTAGTCCGCATATCTCAGCTTTGGGATGAGATAGGCTGAAAAGAATCACACCCCTGTGTAAGTCAGGATGTGCTTAATCAACATCGTGAGTTTGGAAGAAATCTGAGACAGTCAAAAATTTAGTCTAAAAAAACACAAAGGGGTACCCCTTAGTGTTTTTTTGGGTGAAAAATGTGACCTCCTCAGATCTTCTTCAAACCCACACCGTGTGTCAGGGAGGTCTTGACGAAGAGAGTGGTGTGGTCATTTTTGCCCTACCACATCCCAAAGCTGACATATAGGGACATGTGCTGCACAAAATGTATAACTGTAAATTTCATGATAGGATTCCTACTTCCAGTGAAGCTAGGTAAACACATGAGTAGAAGGGTGTGATCTAAAAAGTCTAGTCCCTCCATTATATGCTACATTGCATCTGTATTTTGCTTTATTAGACGTATAACAAGCTCATAAATTCAATTCCAATATACTCAATACCAATAAACCTATTGAGAGAAAATCCCAGTTACGTTAGTCCTCATATCTCAGTTTTGGGATGAGATAGGCTGAAAAGAATCACACCACTGTGTAAGTCAGGATGTGCTTAATCAACATCGTGAGTTTGGAAGAAATCTGAGACAGTCAAAAATTTAGTCTAAAAAAACACAAAGGGGTACCACTTAGTGTTTTTTTGGGTGAAAAATGTGACCTCCTCAGATCTTCTTCAAACCCACACCGTGTGTCAGGGAGGTCCTGACGAAGAGAGTGGTGTGGTCACTTTTGCCCTACCACATCCCAAAGCTGACATATAGGGACATGCTGTGCTGCATAAAATGTATAACTGTAAATTTCATGATAGGATTCCTACTTCCAATGAAGCTAGGCAAACACATGAGTAGAAGGGTGTGATCAGAAAAGTCTAGTCCCTCCATTATATGCCACATTGCAGCTGTATTTTGCTTTATTAAACGTATAACAAGCTCATAAATTCAATTCCAATATACTCAATACCAATAAACCTATTGAGAGAAAATCCCAGTTGCGTTAGTCCTCATATCTCAGCTTTGGGATGAGATAGTCTGAAAAGAATCACACCACTGTGTAAGTCAGGATGTGCTTAATCAACATCGTGAGTTTGGAAGAAATCTGAGACAGTCAAAAATTTAGTCTAAAAAAACACAAAGGGGTACCCCTTAGTGTTTTTTTGGGTGAAAAATGTGACCTCCTCAGATCTTCTTCAAACCCACACCGTGTGTCAGGGAGGTCCTGACGAAGAGAGTGGTGTGGTCATTTTTGCCCTACCACATCCCAAAGCTGACATATAGGGACATGTGCTGCACAAAATGTATAACTGTAAATTTCATGATAGGATTCCTACTTCCAGTGAAGCTAGGTAAACACATGAGTAGAAGGGTGTGATCAAAAAAGTCTAGTCCCTCCATTATATGCTACATTGCATCTGTATTTTGCTTTATTAGACGTATAACAAGCTCATAAATTCAATTCCAATATACTCAATACCAATAAACCTATTGAGAGAAAATCCCAGTTACGTTAGTCCTCATATCTCAGCTTTGGGATGAGATAGGCTGAAAAGAATCACACCCCTGTGTAAGTCAGGATGTGCTTAATCAACATCGTGAGTTTGGAAGAAATCTGAGACAGTCAAAAATTTAGCCTAAAAAAACACAAAGGGGTACCACTTAGTGTTTTTTTGGGTGAAAAATGTGACCTCCTCAGATCTTCTTCAAACCCACACCGTGTGTCAGGGAGGTCCTGACAAAGAGAGTGGTGTGGTCATTTTTGCCCTACCACATCCCAAAGCTGAGATAAAGGGACATGTTGTGCTGCATAAAATGTATAACTGTAAATTTCATGATAGGATTCCTACTTCCAGTGGAGCTAGGTAAACACATGAGTAGAAGGGTGTGATCAGAAAAGTCTAGTCCCTCCATTATATGCTACATTGCATCTGTATTTTGCTTTATTAGACGTATAACAAGCTCATAAATTCAATTCCAATATACTCAATACCAATAAACCTATTGAGAGAAAATCCCAGTTACGTTAGTCCTCATATCTCAGCTTTGGGATGAGATAGGCTGAAAAGAATCACACCCCTGTGTAAGTCAGGATGTGCTTAATCAACATCGTGAGTTTGGAAGAAATCTGAGACAGTCAAAAATTTAGTCTAAAAAAACACAAAGGGGTACCCCTTAGTGTTTTTTTGGGTGAAAAATGTGACCTCCTCAGATCTTCTTCAAACCCACACCGTTTGTCAGGGAGGTCTTGACGAAGAGAGTGGTGTGGTCATTTTTGCCCTACCACATCCCAAAGCTGACATATAGGGACATGTGCTGCACAAAATGTATAACTGTAAATTTCATGATAGGATTCCTACTTCCAGTGAAGCTAGGTAAACACATGAGTAGAAGGGTGTGATCAGAAAAGTCTAGTCCCTCCATTATATGCTACATTGCATCTGTATTTTGCTTTACTAGACATATAACAAGCTCATAAATTCAATTCCAATATACTCAATACCAATAAACCTATTGAGAGAAAATCCCAGTTACGTTAGTCCTCATATCTCAGCTTTGGGATGAGATAGGCTGAAAATAATCACACCACTGTGTAAGTCAGGATGTGCTTAATCAACATCGTGAGTTTGGAAGAAATCTGAGACAGTCAAAAATTTAGTCTAAAAAAACACAAAGGGGTACCACTTAGTGTTTTTTTGGGTGAAAAATGTGACCTCCTCAGATCTTCTTCAAACCCACACCGTGTGTCAGGGAGGTCCTGACGAAGAGAGTGGTGTGGTCACTTTTGCCCTACCACATCCCAAAGCTGACATATAGGGACATGCTGTGCTGCATAAAATGTATAACTGTAAATTTCATGATAGGATTCCTACTTCCAATGAAGCTAGGCAAACACATGAGTAGAAGGGTGTGATCAAAAAAGTCTAGTCCCTCCATTATATGCTACATTGCATCTGTATTTTGCTTTATTAGACGTATAACAAGCTCATAAATTCAATTCCAATATACTCAATACCAATAAACCTATTGAGAGAAAATCCCAGTTACGTTAGCCCTCATATCTCAGCTTTGGGATGAGATAGGCTGAAAAGAATCACACCACTGTGTAAGTCAGAATGTGCTTAATCAACATCGTGAGTTTGGAAGAAATCTGAGACAGTCAAAAATTTAGTCTAAAAAAACACAAAGGGGTACCACTTAGTGTTTTTTTGGGTGAAAAATGTGACCTCCTCAGATCTTCTTCAAACCCACACCGTGTGTCAGGGAGGTCCTGACAAAGAGAGTGGTGTGGTCATTTTTGCCCTACCACATCCCAAAGCTGAGATAAAGGGTCATGTTGTGCTGCATAAAATGTATAACTGTAAATTTCATGATAGGATTCCTACTTCCATTGAAGCTAGGTAAACACATGAGTAGAAGGGTGTGATCAGAAAAGTCTAGTCCCTCCATTATATGCTACATTGCATCTGTATTTTGCTTTATTAGACATATAACAAGCTCATAAATTCAATTCCAATATACTCAATACCAATAAACCTATTGAGAGAAAATCCCAGTTACGTTAGTCCTCATATCTCAGCTTTGGGATGAGATAGGCTGAAAAGAATCACACCACTGTGTAAGTCAGGATGTGCTTAATCAACATCGTGAGTTTGGAAGAAATCTGAGACAGTCAAAAATTTAGTCTAAAAAAACACAAAGGGGTACCCCTTAGTGTTTTTTTGGGTGAAAAATGTGACCTCCTCAGATCTTCTTCAAACCCACACCGTGTGTCAGGGAGGTCCTGACGAAGAGAGTGGTGTGGTCATTTTTGCCCTACCACATCCCAAAGCTGACATATAGGGACATGTGCTGCACAAAATGTATAACTGTAAATTTCATGATAGGATTCCTACTTCCAGTGAAGCTAGGTAAACACATGAGTAGAAGGGTGTGATCAAAAAAGTCTAGTCCCTCCATTATATGCTACATTGCATCTGTATTTTGCTTTATTAGACGTATAACAAGCTCATAAATTCAATTCCAATATACTCAATACCAATAAACCTATTGAGAGAAAATCCCAGTTACGTTAGTCCTCATATCTCAGCTTTGGGATGAGATAGGCTGAAAAGAATCACACCCCTGTGTAAGTCAGGACGTGCTTAATCAACATCGTGAGTTTGGAAGAAATCTGAGACAGTCAAAAATTTAGTCTAAAAAAACACAAAGGGGTACCCCTTAGTGAGATATGTAAATTGAACTGTAAATAGAACTGTAAATTGAACTGTAAATGAATATGTAATAGAACTGTAAATTTCATGAGCCCTACCACATCCCAAAGCTGAGATAAAGGGACATGTTGTGCTGCATAAAATGTATAACTGTAAATTTCATGATAGGATTCCTACTTCCAGTGAAGCTAGGTAAACACATGAGTAGAAGGGTGTGATCAGAAAAGTCTAGTCCCTCCATTATATGCTACATTGCATCTGTATTTTGCTTTATTAGACGTATAACAAGCTCATAAATTCAATTCCAATATACTCAATACCAATAAACCTATTGAGAGAAAATCCCAGTTACGTTAGCCCTCATATCTCAGCTTTGGGATGAGATAGGCTGAAAAGAATCACACCACTGTGTAAGTCAGAATGTGCTTAATCAACATCGTGAGTTTGGAAGAAATCTGAGACAGTCAAAAATTTAGTCTAAAAAAACACAAAGGGGTACCACTTAGTGTTTTTTTGGGTGAAAAATGTGACCTCCTCAGATCTTCTTCAAACCCACACCGTGTGTCAGGGAGGTCCTGACGAAGAGAGTGGTGTGGTCACTTTTGCCCTACCACATCCCAAAGCTGACATATAGGGACATGCTGTGCTGCATAAAATGTATAACTGTAAATTTCATGATAGGATTCCTACTTCCAATGAAGCTAGGCAAACACATGAGTAGAAGGGTGTGATCAAAAAAGTCTAGTCCCTCCATTATATGCTACATTGCATCTGTATTTTGCTTTATTAGACGTATAACAAGCTCATAAATTCAATTCCAATATACTCAATACCAATAAACCTATTGAGAGAAAATCCCAGTTACGTTAGCCCTCATATCTCAGCTTTGGGATGAGATAGGCTGAAAAGAATCACACCACTGTGTAAGTCAGAATGTGCTTAATCAACATCGTGAGTTTGGAAGAAATCTGAGACAGTCAAAAATTTAGTCTAAAAAAACACAAAGGGGTACCCCTTAGTGTTTTTTTGGGTGAAAAATGTGACCTCCTCAGATCTTCTTCAAACCCACACCGTGTGTCAGGGAGGTCCTGACAAAGAGAGTGGTGTGGTCATTTTTGCCCTACCACATCCCAAAGCTGAGATAAAGGGTCATGTTGTGCTGCATAAAATGTATAACTGTAAATTTCATGATAGGATTCCTACTTCCATTGAAGCTAGGTAAACACATGAGTAGAAGGGTGTGATCAGAAAAGTCTAGTCCCTCCATTATATGCTACATTGCATCTGTATTTTGCTTTATTAGACATATAACAAGCTCATAAATTCAATTCCAATATACTCAATACCAATAAACCTATTGAGAGAAAATCCCAGTTACGTTAGTCCTCATATCTCAGCTTTGGGATGAGATAGGCTGAAAAGAATCACACCACTGTGTAAGTCAGGATGTGCTTAATCAACATCGTGAGTTTGGAAGAAATCTGAGACAGTCAAAAATTTAGTCTAAAAAAACACAAAGGGGTACCCCTTAGTGTTTTTTTGGGTGAAAAATGTGACCTCCTCAGATCTTCTTCAAACCCACACCGTGTGTCAGGGAGGTCCTGACGAAGAGAGTGGTGTGGTCATTTTTGCCCTACCACATCCCAAAGCTGACATATAGGGACATGTGCTGCACAAAATGTATAACTGTAAATTTCATGATAGGATTCCTACTTCCAGTGAAGCTAGGTAAACACATGAGTAGAAGGGTGTGATCAAAAAAGTCTAGTCCCTCCATTATATGCTACATTGCATCTGTATTTTGCTTTATTAGACGTATAACAAGCTCATAAATTCAATTCCAATATACTCAATACCAATAAACCTATTGAGAGAAAATCCCAGTTACGTTAGTCCTCATATCTCAGCTTTGGGATGAGATAGGCTGAAAAGAATCACACCCCTGTGTAAGTCAGGACGTGCTTAATCAACATCGTGAGTTTGGAAGAAATCTGAGACAGTCAAAAATTTAGTCTAAAAAAACACAAAGGGGTACCCCTTAGTGAGATATGTAAATTGAACTGTAAATAGAACTGTAAATTGAACTGTAAATGAATATGTAATAGAACTGTAAATTTCATGAGCCCTACCACATCCCAAAGCTGAGATAAAGGGACATGTTGTGCTGCATAAAATGTATAACTGTAAATTTCATGATAGGATTCCTACTTCCAGTGAAGCTAGGTAAACACATGAGTAGAAGGGTGTGATCAGAAAAGTCTAGTCCCTCCATTATATGCTACATTGCATCTGTATTTTGCTTTATTAGACGTATAACAAGCTCATAAATTCAATTCCAATATACTCAATACCAATAAACCTATTGAGAGAAAATCCCAGTTACGTTAGTCCTCATATCTCAGCTTTGGGATGAGATAGGCTGAAAATAATCACACCCCTGTGTAAGTCAGGATGTGCTTAATCAACATCATGAGTTTGGAAGAAATCTGAGACAGTCAAAAATTTACTCTAAAATAACACAAAGGGGTACCACTTAGTGTTTATTTGGGTGAAAAATTTGACCTCCTCAGATCTTCTTCAAACCCACACCGTGTGTCAGGGAGGTCCTGACGAAGAGAGTGGTGTGGTCACTTTTGCCCTACCACATCCCAAAGCTGACATATAGGGACATGTTGTGCTGCATAAAATGTATAACTGTAAATTTCATGATAGGATTCCTACTTCCAGTGAAGCTAGGCAAACACATGAGTAGAAGGGTGTGATCAGAAAAGTCTAGTCCCTCCATTATATGCCACATTGCAGCTGTATTTTGCTTTATTAAACGTATAACAAGCTCATAAATTCAATTCCAATGTACTCAATACCAATAAACCTATTGAGAGAAAATCCCAGTTACGTTAGTCCTCATATCTCAGCTTTGGGATGAGATAGGCTGAAAAGAATCACACCCCTGTGTAAGTCAGGATATGCTTAATCAACATCGTGAGTTTGGAAGAAATCTGAGACGGTCAAAAATTTAGTCTAAAAAAACACAAACCCTTAGTGTTTCTTTGGGTGAAAAATGTGACCTCCTCAGATCTTCTTCAAACCCACACCGTGTGTCAGGGAGGTCCTGAGGAAGAGAGTGGTGTGGTCACTTTTGCCCTACCACATCCCAAAGCTGACATATAGGGACATGTTGTGCTGCATAAAATGTATAACTGTAAATTTCATGATAGGATTCCTACTTCCAGTGAAGCTAGGCAAACACATGAGTAGAAGGGTGTGATCAGAAAAGTCTAGTCCCTCCATTATATGCCACATTGCAGCTGTATTTTGCTTTATTAAACGTATAACAAGCTCATAAATTCAATTCCAATGTACTCAATACCAATAAACCTATTGAGAGAAAATCCCAGTTACGTTAGTCCTCATATCTTAGCTTTGGGATGAGATAGGCTGAAAATAATCACACCCCTGTGTAAGTCAGGATGTGCTTAATCAACATCGTGAGTTTGGAAGAAATCTGAGACAGTCAAAAATTTAGTCTAAAAAAACACAAAGGGGTACCCCTTAGTGTTTTTTTGGGTGAAATATGTCACCTCCTCAGATCTTCTTCAAACCCACACTGTGTGTCAGGGAGGTCCTGACAAAGAGAGTGGTGTGGTCATTTTTGCCCTACCACATCCCAAAGCTGAGATAAAGGGACATGTTGTGCTGCATAAAATGTATAACTGTAAATTTCATGATAGGATTCCTACTTCCAGTGAAGCTAGGTAAACACATGAGTAGAAGGGTGTGATCAGAAAAGTCTAGTCCCTCCATTATATGCTACATTGCATCTGTATTTTGCTTTATTAGACGTATAACAAGCTCATAAATTCAATTCCAATATACTCAATACCAATAAACCTATTGAGAGAAAATCCCAGTTACGTTAGTCCTCATATCTCAGCTTTGGGATGAGATAGGCTGAAAATAATCACACCCCTGTGTAAGTCAGGATGTGCTTAATCAACATCGTGAGTTTGGAAGAAATCTGAGACAGTCAAAAATTTAGTCTAAAAAAACACAAAGGGGTACCACTTAGTGTTTTTTTGGGTGAAAAATGTGACCTCCTCAGATCTTCTTCAAACCCACACTGTGTGTCAGGGAGGTCCTGACAAAGAGAGTGGTGTGGTCACTTTTGCCCTACCACATCCCAAAGCTGAGATAAAGGGACATGTTGTGCTGCATAAAATGTATAACTGTAAATTTCATGATAGGATTCCTACTTCCAGTGAAGCTAGGTAAACACATGAGTAGAAGGGTGTGATCAGAAAAGTCTAGTCCCTCCATTATATGCTACATTGCATCTGTATTTTGCTTTATTAGACGTATAACAAGCTCATAAATTCAATTCCAATATACTCAATACCAATAAACCTATTGAGAGAAAATCCCAGTTACGTTAGTCCTCATATCTCAGCTTTGGGATGAGATAGGCTGAAAATAATCACACCCCTGTGTAAGTCAGGATGTGCTTAATCAACATCATGAGTTTGGAAGAAATCTGAGACAGTCAAAAATTTACTCTAAAATAACACAAAGGGGTACCACTTAGTGTTTTTTTGGGTGAAAAATTTGACCTCCTCAGATCTTCTTCAAACCCACACCGTGTGTCAGGGAGGTCCTGACGAAGAGAGTGGTGTGGTCACTTTTGCCCTACCACATCCCAAAGCTGAGATAAAGGGACATGTTGTGCTGCATAAAATGTATAACTGTAAATTTCATGATAGGATTCCTACTTCCAGTGAAGCTAGGTAAACACATGAGTAGAAGGGTGTGATCAGAAAAGTCTAGTCCCTCCATTATATGCTACATTGCATCTGTATTTTGCTTTATTAGACATATAACAAGCTCATAAATTCAATTCCAATATACTCAATACCAATAAACCTATTGAGAGAAAATCCCAGTTACGTTAGTCCTTATATCTCAGTTTTGGGATGAGATAGGCTGAAAAGAATCACACCACTGTGTAAGTCAGGATGTGCTTAATCAACATCGTGAGTTTGGAAGAAATCTGAGACAGTCAAAAATTTAGTCTAAAAAAACACAAAGGGGTACCACTTAGTGTTTTTTTGGGTGAAAAATGTGACCTCCTCAGATCTTCTTCAAACCCACACCGTGTGTCAGGGAGGTCCTGACGAAGAGAGTGGTGTGGTCATTTTTGCCCTACCACATCCCAAAGCTGACATATAGGGACATGTGCTGCACAAAATGTATAACTGTACATTTCATGATAGGATTCCTACTTCCAGTGAAGCTAGGTAAACACATGAGTAGAAGGGTGTGATCAAAAAAGTCTAGTCCCTCCATTATATGCTACATTGCATCTGTATTTTGCTTTATTAGACGTATAACAAGCTCATAAATTCAATTCCAATATACTCAATACCAATAAACCTATTGAGAGAAAATCCCAGTTACGTTAGTCCTCATATCTCAGCTTTGGGATGAGATAGGCTGAAAATAATCACACCCCTGTGTAAGTCAGGATGTGCTTAATCAACATCATGAGTTTGGAAGAAATCTGAGACAGTCAAAAATTTACTCTAAAATAACACAAAGGGGTACCCCTTAGTGTTTTTTTGGGTGAAAAATTTGACCTCCTCAGATCTTCTTCAAACCCACACCGTGTGTCAGGGAGGTCCTGACGAAGAGAGTGGTGTGGTCACTTTTGCCCTACCACATCCCAAAGCTGACATATAGGGACATGTTGTGCTGCATAAAATGTATAACTGTAAATTTCATGATAGGATTCCTACTTCCAGTGAAGCTAGGCAAACACATGAGTAGAAGGGTGTGATCAGAAAAGTCTAGTCCCTCCATTATATGCCACATTGCAGCTGTATTTTGCTTTATTAAACGTATAACAAGCTCATAAATTCAATTCCAATGTACTCAATACCAATAAACCTATTGAGAGAAAATCCCAGTTACGTTAGTCCTCATATCTCAGCTTTGGGATGAGATAGGCTGAAAAGAATCACACCCCTGTGTAAGTCAGGATATGCTTAATCAACATCGTGAGTTTGGAAGAAATCTGAGACAGTCAAAAATTTACTCTAAAATAACACAAAGGGGTACCCCTTAGTGTTTTTTTGGGTGAAAAATTTGACCTCCTCAGATCTTCTTCAAACCCACACCGTGTGTCAGGGAGGTCCTGACGAAGAGAGTGGTGTGGTCACTTTTGCCCTACCACATCCCAAAGCTGACATATAGGGACATGTTGTGCTGCATAAAATGTATAACTGTAAATTTCATGATAGGATTCCTACTTCCAGTGAAGCTAGGCAAACACATGAGTAGAAGGGTGTGATCAGAAAAGTCTAGTCCCTCCATTATATGCCACATTGCAGCTGTATTTTGCTTTATTAAACGTATAACAAGCTCATAAATTCAATTCCAATGTACTCAATACCAATAAACCTATTGAGAGAAAATCCCAGTTACGTTAGTCCTCATATCTCAGCTTTGGGATGAGATAGGCTGAAAAGAATCACACCCCTGTGTAAGTCAGGATATGCTTAATCAACATCGTGAGTTTGGAAGAAATCTGAGACGGTCAAAAATTTAGTCTAAAAAAACACAAACCCTTAGTGTTTCTTTGGGTGAAAAATGTGACCTCCTCAGATCTTCTTCAAACCCACACCGTGTGTCAGGGAGGTCCTGAGGAAGAGAGTGGTGTGGTCATTTTTGCCCTACCACATCCCAAAGCTGAGATAAAGGGACATGTTGTGCTGCATAAAATGTATAACTGTAAATTTCATGATAGGATTCCTACTTCCAGTGAAGCTAGGTAAACACATGAGTAGAAGGGTGTGATCAGAAAAGTCTAGTCCCTCCATTATATGCTACATTGCATCTGTATTTTGCTTTATTAGACATATAACAAGCTCATAAATTCAATTCCAATATACTCAATACCAATAAACCTATTGAGAGAAAATCCCAGTTACGTTAGTCCTTATATCTCAGTTTTGGGATGAGATAGGCTGAAAAGAATCACACCACTGTGTAAGTCAGGATGTGCTTAATCAACATCGTGAGTTTGGAAGAAATCTGAGACAGTCAAAAATTTAGTCTAAAAAAACACAAAGGGGTACCACTTAGTGTTTTTTTGGGTGAAAAATGTGACCTCCTCAGATCTTCTTCAAACCCACACCGTGTGTCAGGGAGGTCCTGACAAAGAGAGTGGTGTGGTCATTTTTGCCCTACCACATCCCAAAGCTGAGATAAAGGGACATGTTGTGCTGCATAAAATGTATAACTTTAAATTTCATGATAGGATTCCTACTTCCATTGAAGCTAGGTAAACACATGAGTAGAAGGGTGTGATCAGAAAAGTCTAGTCCCTCCATTATGTGCTACATTGCATCTGTATTTTGCTTTATTAGACATATAACAAGCTCATAAATTCAATTCCAATATACTCAATACCAATAAACCTATTGAGAGAAAATCCCAGTTACGTTAGTCCTCATATCTCAGCTTTGGGATGAGATAGGCTGAAAAGAATCACACCCCTGTGTAAGTCAGGATGTGCTTAATCAACATCGTGAGTTTGGAAGAAATCTGAGACAGTCAAAAATTTAGTCTAAAAAAACACAAAGGGGTACCCCTTAGTGTTATTTTGGGTGAAAAATGTGACCTCCTCAGATCTTCTTCAAACCCACACCGTGTGTCAGGGAGGTCTTGACGAAGAGAGTGGTGTGGTCATTTTTGCCCTACCACATCCCAAAGCTGACATATAGGGACATGTGCTGCACAAAATGTATAACTGTAAATTTCATGATAGGATTCCTACTTCCAGTGAAGCTAGGTAAACACATGAGTAGAAGGGTGTGATCTAAAAAGTCTAGTCCCTCCATTATATGCTACATTGCATCTGTATTTTGCTTTATTAGACGTATAACAAGCTCATAAATTCAATTCCAATATACTCAATACCAATAAACCTATTGAGAGAAAATCCCAGTTACGTTAGTCCTCATATCTCAGCTTTGGGATGAGATAGGCTGAAAATAATCACACCCCTGTGTAAGTCAGGATGTGCTTAATCAACATCGTGAGTTTGGAAGAAATCTGAGACAGTCAAAAATTTAGTCTAAAAAAACACAAAGGGGTACCACTTAGTGTTTTTTTGGGTGAAAAATGTGACCTCCTCAGATCTTCTTCAAACCCACACTGTGTGTCAGGGAGGTCCTGACAAAGAGAGTGGTGTGGTCATTTTTGCCCTACCACATCCCAAAGCTGAGATAAAGGGACATGTTGTGCTGCATAAAATGTATAACTGTAAATTTCATGATAGGATTCCTACTTCCAGTGAAGCTAGGTAAACACATGAGTAGAAGGGTGTGATCAGAAAAGTCTAGTCCCTCCATTATATGCTACATTGCATCTGTATTTTGCTTTATTAGACGTATAACAAGCTCATAAATTCAATTCCAATATACTCAATACCAATAAACCTATTGAGAGAAAATCCCAGTTACGTTAGTCCTCATATCTCAGCTTTGGGATGAGATAGGCTGAAAATAATCACACCCCTGTGTAAGTCAGGATGTGCTTAATCAACATCATGAGTTTGGAAGAAATCTGAGACAGTCAAAAATTTACTCTAAAATAACACAAAGGGGTACCACTTAGTGTTTTTTTGGGTGAAAAATTTGACCTCCTCAGATCTTCTTCAAACCCACACCGTGTGTCAGGGAGGTCCTGACGAAGAGAGTGGTGTGGTCACTTTTGCCCTACCACATCCCAAAGCTGACATATAGGGACATGTTGTGCTGCATAAAATGTATAACTGTAAATTTCATGATAGGATTCCTACTTCCAGTGAAGCTAGGTAAACACATGAGTAGAAGGGTGTGATCAGAAAAGTCTAGTCCCTCCATTATATGCCACATTGCATCTGTATTTTGCTTTATTAAACGTATAACAAGCTCATAAATTCAATTCCAATGTACTCAATACCAATAAACCTATTGAGAGAAAATCCCAGTTACGTTAGTCCTCATATCTCAGCTTTGGGATGAGATAGGCTGAAAATAATCACACCCCTGTGTAAGTCAGGATATGCTTAATCAACATCGTGAGTTTGGAAGAAATCTGAGACGGTCAAAAATTTAGTCTAAAAAAAACACAAACCCTTAGTGTTTCTTTGGGTGAAAAATGTGACCTCCTCAGATCTTCTTCAAACCCACACCGTGTGTCAGGGAGGTCCTGAGGAAGAGAGTGGTGTGGTCATTTTTGCCCTACCACATCCCAAAGCTGAGATAAAGGGACATGTTGTGCTGCATAAAATGTATAACTGTAAATTTCATGATAGGATTCCTACTTCCAGTGAAGCTAGGTAAACACATGAGTAGAAGGGTGTGATCAGAAAAGTCTAGTCCCTCCATTATATGCTACATTGCATCTGTATTTTGCTTTATTAGACATATAACAAGCTCATAAATTCAATTCCAATATACTCAATACCAATAAACCTATTGAGAGAAAATCCCAGTTACGTTAGTCCTTATATCTCAGTTTTGGGATGAGATAGGCTGAAAAGAATCACACCACTGTGTAAGTCAGGATGTGCTTAATCAACATCATGAGTTTGGAAGAAATCTGAGACAGTCAAAAATTTACTCTAAAATAACACAAAGGGGTACCCCTTAGTGTTTTTTTGGGTGAAAAATTTGACCTCCTCAGATCTTCTTCAAACCCACACCGTGTGTCAGGGAGGTCCTGACGAAGAGAGTGGTGTGGTCACTTTTGCCCTACCACATCCCAAAGCTGACATATAGGGACATGTTGTGCTGCATAAAATGTATAACTGTAAATTTCATGATAGGATTCCTACTTCCAGTGAAGCTAGGCAAACACATGAGTAGAAGGGTGTGATCAGAAAAGTCTAGTCCCTCCATTATATGCCACATTGCAGCTGTATTTTGCTTTATTAAACGTATAACAAGCTCATAAATTCAATTCCAATGTACTCAATACCAATAAACCTATTGAGAGAAAATCCCAGTTACGTTAGTCCTCATATCTCAGCTTTGGGATGAGATAGGCTGAAAAGAATCACACCCCTGTGTAAGTCAGGATATGCTTAATCAACATCGTGAGTTTGGAAGAAATCTGAGACGGTCAAAAATTTAGTCTAAAAAAACACAAACCCTTAGTGTTTTTTTGGGTGAAAAATGTGACCTCCTCAGATCTTCTTCAAACCCACACCGTGTGTCAGGGAGGTCCTGAGGAAGAGAGTGGTGTGGTCATTTTTGCCCTACCACATCCCAAAGCTGAGATAAAGGGACATGTTGTGCTGCATAAAATGTATAACTGTAAATTTCATGATAGGATTCCTACTTCCATTGAAGCTAGGTAAACACATGAGTAGAAGGGTGTGATCAGAAAAGTCTAGTCCCTCCATTATATGCTACATTGCATCTGTATTTTGCTTTATTAGACATATAACAAGCTCATAAATTCAATTCCAATATACTCAATACCAATAAACCTATTGAGAGAAAATCCCAGTTATGTTAGTCCTCATATCTCAGCTTTGGGATGAGATAGGCTGAAAAGAATCACACCACTGTGTAAGTCAGGATGTGCTTAATCAACATCGTGAGTTTGGAAGAAATCTGAGACAGTCAAAAATTTAGTCTAAAAAAACACAAAGGGATACCCCTTAGTGTTTTTTTGGGTGAAAAATGTGACCTCCTCAGATCTTCTTCAAACCCACACCGTGTGTCAGGGAGGTCCTGACGAAGAGAGTGGTGTGGTCATTTTTGCCCTACCACATCCCAAAGCTGACATATAGGGACATGTGCTGCACAAAATGTATAACTGTAAATTTCATGATAGGACTCCTACTTCCAGTGAAGCTAGGTAAACACATGAGTAGAAGGGTGTGATCAAAAAAGTCTAGTCCCTCCATTATATGCTACATTGCATCTGTATTTTGCTTTATTAGACGTATAACAAGCTCATAAATTCAATTCCAATATACTCAATACCAATAAACCTATTGAGAGAAAATCCCAGTTACGTTAGTCCTCATATCTCAGCTTTGGGATGAGATAGGCTGAAAAGAATCACACCCCTGTGTAAGTCAGGATGTGCTTAATCAACATCGTGAGTTTGGAAGAAATCTGAGACAGTCAAAAATTTAGTCTAAAAAAACACAAAGGGGTACCCCTTAGTGTTTTTTTGGGTGAAAAATGTGACCTCCTCAGATCTTCTTCAAACCCACACCGTGTGTCAGGGAGGTCTTGACGAAGAGAGTGGTGTGGTCATTTTTGCCCTACCACATCCCAAAGCTGACATATAGGGACATGTGCTGCACAAAATGTATAACTGTAAATTTCATGATAGGATTCCTACTTCCAGTGAAGCTAGGTAAACACATGAGTAGAAGGGTGTGATCTAAAAAGTCTAGTCCCTCCATTATATGCTACATTGCATCTGTATTTTGCTTTATTAGACGTATAACAAGCTCATAAATTCAATTCCAATATACTCAATACCAATAAACCTATTGAGAGAAAATCCCAGCTCCGTTAGTCCTCATATCTCAGCTTTGGGATGAGATAGGCTGAAAATAATCACACCCCTGTGTAAGTCAGGATGTGCTTAATCAACATCGTGAGTTTGGAAGAAATCTGAGACAGTCAAAAATTTAGTCTAAAAAAACACAAAGGGGTACCCCTTAGTGTTTTTTTGGGTGAAAAATGTGACCTCCTCAGATCTTCTTCAAACCCACACCGTGTGTCAGGGAGGTCCTGACGAAGAGAGTGGTGTGGTCATTTTTGCCCTACCACATCCCAAAGCTGACATATAGGGACATGTGCTGCACAAAATGTATAACTGTAAATTTCATGATAGGACTCCTACTTCCAGTGAAGCTAGGTAAACACATGAGTAGAAGGGTGTGATCAAAAAAGTCTAGTCCCTCCATTATATGCTACATTGCATCTGTATTTTGCTTTATTAGACGTATAACAAGCTCATAAATTCAATTCCAATATACTCAATACCAATAAACCTATTGAGAGAAAATCCCAGTTACGTTAGTCCTCATATCTCAGCTTTGGGATGAGATAGGCTGAAAAGAATCACACCCCTGTGTAAGTCAGGATGTGCTTAATCAACATCGTGAGTTTGGAAGAAATCTGAGACAGTCAAAAATTTAGTCTAAAAAAACACAAAGGGGTACCCCTTAGTGTTTTTTTGGGTGAAAAATGTGACCTCCTCAGATCTTCTTCAAACCCACACCGTGTGTCAGGGAGGTCCTGACGAAGAGAGTGGTGTGGTCACTTTTGCCCTACCACATCCCAAAGCTGACATATAGGGACATGTTGTGCTGCATAAAATGTATAACTGTAAATTTCATGATAGGATTCCTACTTCCAGTGAAGCTAGGCAAACACATGAGTAGAAGGGTGTGATCAGAAAAGTCTAGTCCCTCCATTATATGCTACATTGCATCTGTATTTTGCTTTATTAGACGTATAACAAGCTCATAAATTCAATTCCAATGTACTCAATACCAATAAACCTATTGAGAGAAAATCCCAGTTACGTTAGTCCTCATATCTCAGCTTTGGGATGAGATAGGCTGAAAAGAATCACACCCCTGTGTAAGTCAGGATATGCTTAATCAACATCGTGAGTTTGGAAGAAATCTGAGACGGTCAAAAATTTAGTCTAAAAAAACACAAACCCTTAGTGTTTTTTTGGGTGAAAAATGTGACCTCCTCAGATCTTCTTCAAACCCACACCGTGTGTCAGGGAGGTCCTGACGAAGAGAGTGGTGTGGTCACTTTTGCCCTACCACATCCCAAAGCTGACATATAGGGACATGTTGTGCTGCACAAAATGTATAACTGTAAATTTCATGATAGGATTCCTACTTCCAGTGAAGCTAGGCAAACACATGAGTAGAAGGGTGTGATCAGAAAAGTCTAGTCCCTCCATTATATGCTACATTGCATCTGTATTTTGCTTTATTAGACGTATAACAAGCTCATAAATTCAATTCCAATGTACTCAATACCAATAAACCTATTGAGAGAAAATCCCAGTTACGTTAGTCCTCATATCTCAGCTTTGGGATGAGATAGGCTGAAAAGAATCACACCCCTGTGTAAGTCAGGATATGCTTAATCAACATCGTGAGTTTGGAAGAAATCTGAGACGGTCAAAAATTTAGTCTAAAAAAACACAAACCCTTAGTGTTTCTTTGGGTGAAAAATGTGACCTCCTCAGATCTTCTTCAAACCCACACCGTGTGTCAGGGAGGTCCTGAGGAAGAGAGTGGTGTGGTCATTTTTGCCCTACCACATCCCAAAGCTGAGATAAAGGGACATGTTGTGCTGCATAAAATGTATAACTGTAAATTTCATGATAGGATTCCTACTTCCAGTGAAGCTAGGTAAACACATGAGTAGAAGGGTGTGATCAGAAAAGTCTAGTCCCTCCATTATATGCTACATTGCATCTGTATTTTGCTTTATTAGACGTATAACAAGCTCATAAATTCAATTCCAATATACTCAATACCAATAAACCTATTGAGAGAAAATCCCAGTTACGTTAGTCCTCATATCTCAGCTTTGGGATGAGATAGGCTGAAAAGAATCACACCCCTGTGTAAGTCAGGATGTGCTTAATCAACATCGTGAGTTTGGAAGAAATCTGAGACGGTCAAAAATTTAGTCTAAAAAAACACAAACCCTTAGTGTTTTTTGGGTGAAAAATGTGACCTCCTCAGATCTTCTTCAAACCCACACCGTGTGTCAGGGAGGTCTTGACGAAGAGAGTGGTGTGGTAATTTTTGCCCTACCACATCCCAAAGCTGACATATAGGGACATGTGCTGCACAAAATGTATAACTGTAAATTTCATGATAGGATTCCTACTTCCAGTGAAGCTAGGTAAACACATGAGTAGAAGGGTGTGATCAGAAAAGTCTAGTCCCTCCATTATATGCTACATTGCATCTGTATTTTGCTTTATTAGACGTATAACAAGCTCATAAATTCAATTCCAATATACTCAATACCAATAAACCTATTGAGAGAAAATCCCAGTTACGTTAGTCCTCATATCTCAGCTTTGGGATGAGATAGGCTGAAAATAATCACACCCCTGTGTAAGTCAGGATGTGCTTAATCAACATCATGAGTTTGGAAGAAATCTGAGACAGTCAAAAATTTACTCTAAAATAACACAAAGGGGTACCACTTAGTGTTTTTTTGGGTGAAAAATTTGACCTCCTCAGATCTTCTTCAAACCCACACCGTGTGTCAGGGAGGTCCTGACGAAGAGAGTGGTGTGGTCACTTTTGCCCTACCACATCCCAAAGCTGACATATAGGGACATGTTGTGCTGCATAAAATGTATAACTGTAAATTTCATGATAGGATTCCTACTTCCAGTGAAGCTAGGCAAACACATGAGTAGAAGGGTGTGATCAGAAAAGTCTAGTCCCTCCATTATATGCCACATTGCAGCTGTATTTTGCTTTATTAAACGTATAACAAGCTCATAAATTCAATTCCAATGTACTCAATACCAATAAACCTATTGAGAGAAAATCCCAGTTACGTTAGTCCTCATATCTCAGCTTTGGGATGAGATAGGCTGAAAATAATCACACCCCTGTGTAAGTCAGGATGTGCTTAATCAACATCGTGAGTTTGGAAGAAATCTGAGACAGTCAAAAATTTAGTCTAAAAAAACACAAAGGGGTACCCCTTAGTGTTTTTTTGGGTGAAAAATGTGACCTCCTCAGATCTTCTTCAAACCCACACCGTGTGTCAGGGAGGTCCTGACGAAGAGAGTGGTGTGGTCATTTTTGCCCTACCACATCCCAAAGCTGACATATAGGGACATGTGCTGCACAAAATGTATAACTGTAAATTTCATGATAGGACTCCTACTTCCAGTGAAGCTAGGTAAACACATGAGTAGAAGGGTGTGATCAAAAAAGTCTAGTCCCTCCATTATATGCTACATTGCATCTGTATTTTGCTTTATTAGACGTATAACAAGCTCATAAATTCAATTCCAATATACTCAATACCAATAAACCTATTGAGAGAAAATCCCAGTTACGTTAGTCCTCATATCTCAGCTTTGGGATGAGATAGGCTGAAAAGAATCACACCCCTGTGTAAGTCAGGATGTGCTTAATCAACATCGTGAGTTTGGAAGAAATCTGAGACAGTCAAAAATTTAGTCTAAAAAAACACAAAGGGGTACCCCTTAGTGTTTTTTTGGGTGAAAAATGTGACCTCCTCAGATCTTCTTCAAACCCACACCGTGTGTCAGGGAGGTCCTGACGAAGAGAGTGGTGTGGTCACTTTTGCCCTACCACATCCCAAAGCTGACATATAGGGACATGTTGTGCTGCATAAAATGTATAACTGTAAATTTCATGATAGGATTCCTACTTCCAGTGAAGCTAGGCAAACACATGAGTAGAAGGGTGTGATCAGAAAAGTCTAGTCCCTCCATTATATGCTACATTGCATCTGTATTTTGCTTTATTAGACGTATAACAAGCTCATAAATTCAATTCCAATGTACTCAATACCAATAAACCTATTGAGAGAAAATCCCAGTTACGTTAGTCCTCATATCTCAGCTTTGGGATGAGATAGGCTGAAAAGAATCACACCCCTGTGTAAGTCAGGATATGCTTAATCAACATCGTGAGTTTGGAAGAAATCTGAGACGGTCAAAAATTTAGTCTAAAAAAACACAAACCCTTAGTGTTTCTTTGGGTGAAAAATGTGACCTCCTCAGATCTTCTTCAAACCCACACCGTGTGTCAGGGAGGTCCTGAGGAAGAGAGTGGTGTGGTCATTTTTGCCCTACCACATCCCAAAGCTGAGATAAAGGGACATGTTGTGCTGCATAAAATGTATAACTGTAAATTTCATGATAGGATTCCTACTTCCAGTGAAGCTAGGTAAACACATGAGTAGAAGGGTGTGATCAGAAAAGTCTAGTCCCTCCATTATATGCTACATTGCATCTGTATTTTGCTTTATTAGACATATAACAAGCTCATAAATTCAATTCCAATATACTCAATACCAATAAACCTATTGAGAGAAAATCCCAGTTACGTTAGTCCTTATATCTCAGTTTTGGGATGAGATAGGCTGAAAAGAATCACACCACTGTGTAAGTCAGGATGTGCTTAATCAACATCGTGAGTTTGGAAGAAATCTGAGACAGTCAAAAATTTAGTCTAAAAAAACACAAAGGGGTACCACTTAGTGTTTTTTTGGGTGAAAAATGTGACCTCCTCAGATCTTCTTCAAACCCACACCGTGTGTCAGGGAGGTCCTGACAAAGAGAGTGGTGTGGTCATTTTTGCCCTACCACATCCCAAAGCTGAGATAAAGGGACATGTTGTGCTGCATAAAATGTATAACTGTAAATTTCATGATAGGATTCCTACTTCCATTGAAGCTAGGTAAACACATGAGTAGAAGGGTGTGATCAGAAAAGTCTAGTCCCTCCATTATATGCTACATTGCATCTGTATTTTGCTTTATTAGACATATAACAAGCTCATAAATTCAATTCCAATATACTCAATACCAATAAACCTATTGAGAGAAAATCCCAGTTACGTTAGTCCTCATATCTCAGCTTTGGGATGAGATAGGCTGAAAAGAATCACACCACTGTGTAAGTCAGGATGTGCTTAATCAACATCGTGAGTTTGGAAGAAATCTGAGACAGTCAAAAATTTAGTCTAAAAAAACACAAAGGGGTACCCCTTAGTGTTTTTTTGGGTGAAAAATGTGACCTCCTCAGATCTTCTTCAAACCCACACCGTGTGTCAGGGAGGTCCTGACGAAGAGAGTGGTGTGGTCATTTTTGCCCTACCACATCCCAAAGCTGACATATAGGGACATGTGCTGCACAAAATGTATAACTGTAAATTTCATGATAGGACTCCTACTTCCAGTGAAGCTAGGTAAACACATGAGTAGAAGGGTGTGATCAAAAAAGTCTAGTCCCTCCATTATATGCTACATTGCATCTGTATTTTGCTTTATTAGACGTATAACAAGCTCATAAATTCAATTCCAATATACTCAATACCAATAAACCTATTGAGAGAAAATCCCAGTTACGTTAGTCCTCATATCTCAGCTTTGGGATGAGATAGGCTGAAAAGAATCACACCCCTGTGTAAGTCAGGATGTGCTTAATCAACATCGTGAGTTTGGAAGAAATCTGAGACAGTCAAAAATTTAGTCTAAAAAAACACAAAGGGGTACCCCTTAGTGTTTTTTTGGGTGAAAAATGTGACCTCCTCAGATCTTCTTCAAACCCACACCGTGTGTCAGGGAGGTCCTGACGAAGAGAGTGGTGTGGTCACTTTTGCCCTACCACATCCCAAAGCTGACATATAGGGACATGTTGTGCTGCACAAAATGTATAACTGTAAATTTCATGATAGGATTCCTACTTCCAGTGAAGCTAGGCAAACACATGAGTAGAAGGGTGTGATCAGAAAAGTCTAGTCCCTCCATTATATGCTACATTGCATCTGTATTTTGCTTTATTAGACGTATAACAAGCTCATAAATTCAATTCCAATGTACTCAATACCAATAAACCTATTGAGAGAAAATCCCAGTTACGTTAGTCCTCATATCTCAGCTTTGGGATGAGATAGGCTGAAAAGAATCACACCCCTGTGTAAGTCAGGATATGCTTAATCAACATCGTGAGTTTGGAAGAAATCTGAGACGGTCAAAAATTTAGTCTAAAAAAACACAAACCCTTAGTGTTTCTTTGGGTGAAAAATGTGACCTCCTCAGATCTTCTTCAAACCCACACCGTGTGTCAGGGAGGTCCTGAGGAAGAGAGTGGTGTGGTCATTTTTGCCCTACCACATCCCAAAGCTGACATATAGGGACATGTGCTGCACAAAATGTATAACTGTAAATTTCATGATAGGATTCCTACTTCCAGTGAAGCTAGGTAAACACATGAGTAGAAGGGTGTGATCTAAAAAGTTTAGTCCCTCCATTATATGCTACATTGCATCTGTATTTTGCTTTATTAGACGTATAACAAGCTCATAAATTCAATTCCAATATACTCAATACCAATAAACCTATTGAGAGAAAATCCCAGTTACGTTAGTCCTCATATCTCAGCTTTGGGATGAGATAGGCTGAAAATAATCACACCCCTGTGTAAGTCAGGATGTGCTTAATCAACATCGTGAGTTTGGAAGAAATCTGAGACAGTCAAAAATTTAGTCTAAAAAAACACAAAGGGGTACCACTTAGTGTTTTTTTGGGTGAAAAATGTGACCTCCTCAGATCTTCTTCAAACCCACACTGTGTGTCAGGGAGGTCCTGACAAAGAGAGTGGTGTGGTCATTTTTGCCCTACCACATCCCAAAGCTGAGATAAAGGGACATGTTGTGCTGCATAAAATGTATAACTGTAAATTTCATGATAGGATTCCTACTTCCAGTGAAGCTAGGTAAACACATGAGTAGAAGGGTGTGATCTAAAAAGTCTAGTCCCTCCATTATATGCTACATTGCATCTGTATTTTGCTTTATTAGACGTATAACAAGCTCATAAATTCAATTCCAATATACTCAATACCAATAAACCTATTGAGAGAAAATCCCAGTTACGTTAGTCCTCATATCTCAGCTTTGGGATGAGATAGGCTGAAAAGAATCACACCCCTGTGTAAGTCAGGATGTGCTTAATCAACATCGTGAGTTTGGAAGAAATCTGAGACAGTCAAAAATTTAGTCTAAAAAAACACAAAGGGGTACCACTTAGTGTTTTTTTGGGTGAAAAATGTGACCTCCTCAGATCTTCTTCAAACCCACACTGTGTGTCAGGGAGGTCCTGACAAAGAGAGTGGTGTGGTCATTTTTGCCCTACCACATCCCAAAGCTGAGATAAAGGGACATGTTGTGCTGCATAAAATGTATAACTGTAAATTTCATGATAGGATTCCTACTTCCAGTGAAGCTAGGTAAACACATGAGTAGAAGGGTGTGATCAGAAAAGTCTAGTCCCTCCATTATATGCTACATTGCATCTGTATTTTGCTTTATTAGACGTATAACAAGCTCATAAATTCAATTCCAATATACTCAATACCAATAAACCTATTGAGAGAAAATCCCAGTTACGTTAGTCCTCATATCTCAGCTTTGGGATGAGATAGGCTGAAAATAATCACACCCCTGTGTAAGTCAGGATGTGCTTAATCAACATCATGAGTTTGGAAGAAATCTGAGACAGTCAAAAATTTACTCTAAAATAACACAAAGGGGTACCACTTAGTGTTTTTTTGGGTGAAAAATTTGACCTCCTCAGATCTTCTTCAAACCCACACCGTGTGTCAGGGAGGTCCTGACGAAGAGAGTGGTGTGGTCACTTTTGCCCTACCACATCCCAAAGCTGACATATAGGGACATGTTGTGCTGCATAAAATGTATAACTGTAAATTTCATGATAGGATTCCTACTTCCAGTGAAGCTAGGCAAACACATGAGTAGAAGGGTGTGATCAGAAAAGTCTAGTCCCTCCATTATATGCTACATTGCATCTGTATTTTGCTTTATTAAACGTATAACAAGCTCATAAATTCAATTCCAATGTACTCAATACCAATAAACCTATTGAGAGAAAATCCCAGTTACGTTAGTCCTCATATCTCAGCTTTGGGATGAGATAGGCTGAAAAGAATCACACCCCTGTGTAAGTCAGGATATGCTTAATCAACATCGTGAGTTTGGAAGAAATCTGAGACGGTCAAAAATTTAGTCTAAAAAAACACAAACCCTTAGTGTTTCTTTGGGTGAAAAATGTGACCTCCTCAGATCTTCTTCAAACCCACACCGTGTGTCAGGGAGGTCCTGACGAAGAGAGTGGTGTGGTCACTTTTGCCCTACCACATCCCAAAGATGACATATAGGGACATGTGCTGCACAAAATGTATAACTGTAAATTTCATGATAGGATTCCTACTTCCAGTGAAGCTAGGTAAACACATGAGTAGAAGGGTGTGATCAGAAAAGTCTAGTCCCTCTATTATATGCCACATTGCAGCTGTATTTTGCTTTATTAAACGTATAACAAGCTCATAAATTCAATTCCAATATTCTCAATACCAATAAACCTATTGAGAGAAAATCCCAGTTACGTTAGTCCTCATATCTCAGCTTTGGGATGAGATAGGCTGAAAAGAATCACACCCCTGTGTAAGTCAGGATGTGCTTAATCAACATCGTGAGTTTGGAAGAAATCTCAGACGGTCAAAAATTTACTCTAAAATAAAACAAAGGGGTATCACTTAGTGTTTTTTTGGGTGAAAAATGTGACCTCCTCAGATCTTCTTCAAACCCACACCGTGTGTCAGGGAGGTCCTGACGAAGAGAGGGGTGTGGTCATTTTTGCCCTACCACATCCCAAAGCTGACATATAGGGACATGTTGTGCTGCACAAAATGTATAACTGTAAATTTCATGATAGAATTCATACTTCCAGTGAAGCTAGGTAAACAAATGAGTAGAAGGGTGTGATCAGAAAAGTCTAGTCCCTCCATTATATGCTACATTGCATCTGTATTTTGCTTTATTAGACATATAACAAGTTCATAAATTCAATTCCAATATACTCAATACCAATAAACCTATTGAGAGAAAATCCCAGTTACGTTAGTCCTCATATCTCAGCTTTGGGATGAGATAGGCTGAAAATAATCACACCCCTGTGTAAGTCAGGATGTTCTTAAACAACATCGTGAGTTTGGAAGAAATCTGAGACAGTCAAAAATTTAGTCTAAAAAAAAAAACAAAGGGGTACTACCCCTTAGTGTTTTTTTGGGTGAAAACTGTGACCTCCTCAGATCTTCTTCAAAACCATACCGTGTGTCAGGGAGGTCCTGAGGAAGAGAGTGGTGTGGTCATTTTTGCCCTACCACATCCCAAAGCTGAGATAAAGGGACATGTTGTACTGCATAAAATGTATAACTGTAAATTTCATGATAGGATTCCTACTTCCAGTGAAGCTAGGTAAACACATGAGTAGAAGGGTGTGATCAGAAAAGTCTAGTCCCTCCATTATATGCTACATTGCATCTGTATTTTGCTTTATTAGACATATAACAAGCTCATAAATTCAATTCCAATATACTCAATACCAATAAACCTATTGAGAGAAAATCCCAGTTACGTTAGTCCTCATATCTCAGCTTTGGGATGAGATAGGCTGAAAATAATCACACCCCTGTGTAAGTCAGGATGTGCTTAATCAACATCGTGAGTTTGGAAGAAATCTGAGATGGTCAAAAATTTAGTCTAAAAAAACACAAAGGGGTACCCCTTAGTGTTTTTTTGGGTGAAAAATGTGACCTCCTCAGATCTTCTTCAAAACCATACCGTGTGTCAGGGAGGTCCTGAGGAAGAGAGTGGTGTGGTCATTTTTGCCCTACCACATCCCAAAGCTGAGATAAAGGGACATGTTGTACTGCATAAAATGTATAACTGTAAATTTCATGATAGGATTCCTACTTCCAGTGAAGCTAGGTAAACACATGAGTAGAAGGGTGTGATCAGAAAAGTCTAGTCCCTCCATTATATGCTACATTGCATTTGTATTTTGCTTTATTAAACGTATAACAAGCTCATAAATTCAATTCCAATATACTCAATACCAATAAACCTATTGAGAGAAAATCCCAGTTACGTTAGTCCTCATATCTCAGCTTTGGGATGAGATAGGCTGAAAAGAATCACACCACTGTGTAAGTCAGGATGTGCTTAATCAACATCGTGAGTTTGGAAGAAATCTGAGACAGTCAAAAATTTAGTCTAAAAAAACACAAAGGGGTACCCCTTAGTGTTTTTTTGGGTGAAAAATGTGACCTCCTCAGGTCTTCTTCAAACCCACACCGTGTGTCAGGGAGGTCCTGAGGAAGAGAGTGGTGTGGTCATTTTTGCCCTACCACATCCCAAAGCTGAGATAAAGGGACATGTTGTACTGCATAAAATGTACAACTGTAAATTTCATGATATGATTCCTACTTCCAGTGAAGCTAGGTAAACACATGAGTAGAAGGGTGTGATCAGAAAAATCTAGTCCCTCCATTATATGCTACATTGCATCTGTATTTTGCTTTACTAAACGTATAACAAGCTCATAAATTCAATTCCAATATACTCAATACCAATAAACCTATTGAGAGAAAATCCCAGTTACGTTAGTCCTCATATCTCAGCTTTGGGATGAGATAGGCTGAAAAGAATCACACCACTGTGTAAGTCAGGATGTGCTTAATCAACATCGTGAGTTTGGAAGAAATCTGAGACAGTCAAAAATTTAGTCTAAAAAAACACAAAGGGGTACCCCTTAGTGTTTTTTTGGGTGAAAAATGTGACCTCCTCAGATCTTCTTCAAACCCACACCGTGTGTCAGGGAGGTCCTGAGGAAGAGAGTGGTGTGGTCATTTTTGCCCTACCACATCCCAAAGCTGAGATAAAAGGGACATGTTGTACTGCATAAAATGTATAACTGTAAATTTCATGATAGGATTCCTACTTCCAGTGAAGCTAGGTAAACACATGAGTAGAAGGGTGTGATCAGAAAAGTCTAGTCCCTCCATTATATGCTACATTGCATCTGTATTTTGCTTTATTAAACGTATAACAAGCTCATAAATTCAAATCCAATATACTCAATACCAATAAACCTATTGAGAGAAAATCCCAGTTACGTTAGTCCTCATATCTCAGCTTTGGGATGAGATAGGCTGAAAATAATCACACCCCTGTGTAAGTCAGGATGTGCTTAATCAACATCGTGAGTTTGGAAGAAATCTGAGACAGTCAAAAATTTAGTCTAAAAAAACACAAAGGGGTACCCCTTAGTGATTTTTGGGTGAAAAATGTGACCTCCTCAGATCTTCTTCAAACCCACACCGTGTGTCAGGGAGGTCCTGACGAAGAGAGTGGTGTGGTCACTTTTGCCCTACCACATCCCAAAGCTGACATATAGGGACATGTTGTGCTGCATAAAATGTATAACTTTAAAAATCATGAAAGGATTCCTACTTCCAGTGAAGCTAGGTAAACACATGAGTAGAAGGGTGTGATCAGAAAAGTCTAGTCCCTCCATTATATGCTACATTGCATCTGTATTTTGCTTTATTAGACACATAACAAGCTCATAAGTTCAATTCCAATATACTCAATACCAATAAACCTATTGAGAGAAAATCCCAGTTACGTTAGTCCTCATATCTCAGCTTTGGGATGAGATAGGCTGAAAAGAATCACACCACTGTGTAAGTCAGGATGTGCTTAATCAACATCGTGAGTCTGGAAGAAATCTGAGACAGTCAAAAATTTAGTCTAAAAAAACACAAAGGGGTACCCCTTAGTGTTTTTTTGGGTGAAAAATGTGACCTCCTCAGATCTTCTTCAAACCCACACCGTGTGTCAGGGAGGTCCTGAGGAAGAGAGTGGTGTGGTCATTTTTGCCCTACCACATCCCAAAGCTGAGATAAAGGGACATGTTGTGCTGCATAAAATGTATAACTGTAAATTTCATGATAGGATTCCTACTTCCAGTGAAGCTAGGTAAACACATGAGTAGAAGGGTGTGATCAGAAAAGTCTAGTCCCTCCATTATATGATACATTGCATCTGTATTTTGCTTTATTAGACATATAACAAGCTCATAAATTCAATTCCATTATACTCAATACCAATAAACCTATTGAGAGAAAATCCCAGTTACGTTAGTCCTCATATCTCAGCTTTGGGATGAGATAGGCTGAAAATAATCACACCCCTGTGTAAGTCAGGATGTGCTTAATCAACATCGTGAGTTTGGAAGAAATCTGAGACAGTCAAAAATTTAGTCTAAAAAAACACAAAGGGGTACCACTTAGTGTTTTTTTGGGTGAAAAATGTGACCTCCTCAGATCTTCTTCAAACCCACACCGTGTGTCAGGGAGGTCCTGAGGAAGAGAGTGGTGTGGTCATTTTACCACATCCCAAAGCTGATATAAAGGGACATGTTGTGCTGCATAAAATGTATAACTGTAAATTTCATGATAGGATTCCTACTTCCAGTGAAGCTAGGTAAACACATGAGTAGAAGGGTGTGATCAGAAAAGTCTAGTCCCTCCATTATATGCTACATTGCATCTGTATTTTGCTTTATTAGACATATAACAAGCTCATGAATTCAATTCCAATATACTCAATACCATCCATCCATCCATCCATCCATCCATTATCCACTGCTTATCCGGGTCCGGGTCGCGGGGGAAGCAGTCGGAGCAAAGAAACCCAGACCTCCCTCTCCCCAGCCACCGACGCCAGCTCCTCCGGGGGTATACCGAGGCGTTCCCAGGCCAGTCGAGACATATAGTCTCTCCAGCGTGTTCTTGGTCTGCCCCGGGGCCTCCTCCCCGTTGGACATGCCCGGAACACCTCTCCAGGAAGGCGTCCAGGAGGCATCCGAACCAGATGCCCGAACCATCTCAACTGGCTCCTCTCGACGTGGAGGAGCAGCGGCTCCACTCCGAGTCTCTCCCGGATGTCCGAGCTCCTAACCCTGTCTCTAAGGGAGAGTCCAGACATCCTGCGGAGAAAACTCATTTCAGCCGCTTGTATCCGCGATCTCGTTCTTTCGGTCACTACCCAAAGCTCGTGACCATAGGTGAGGGTTGGGACGTAGATTGACCGGTAAATCGAGAGCTTTGCTTTTCTGCTCAGCTCTTTCTTCACCACAACGGACCGGTACAGAGCCCGCATTACTGCTGACGCTGCACCGATCCGCCTGTCAATCTCACGCTCCATCTTTCCCTCACTCGTGAACAAGACCCCGAGGTATTTAAACTCCTCCACTTGAGGCAGGATCTCACTTCCAACCTGGAGAGAGCACTCCACCCTTTTCCGACTGAGTACCATGGACTCGGACTTGGAGGTACTGATCCTCATCCCTACCGCTTCACACTCGACTGCAAACTGGTCCAGCAAGAGCTGGAGGTCCCGGCTCGATGAAGCCAACAAGACCACATCATCTGCAAAAAGCAGACATGGGATCCTGAGACCACCAAACCGGACACCCTCCGCCACTTGGCTACGCCGAGAAATTCTGTCCATAAAAATTGTGAACAGAACCGGTGACAACGGGCAGCCCTGACGGAGTCCAACTCCAACTGGAAACCAGTCGGACTTACTGCCAGCCATACGAACCAGACTCCTGCTCTGTTTGTACAGGGACTGGATAGCTCGTAACAAAGAGCCCAGTACCCCATACTCCCTGAGCACCCCCCACAGAATACCCCGAGGGACACGGTCGAATGCCTTCTCCAGATCCACAAAACACATGTAGACTGGTTGAGCAAACTCCCATGCACCCTCCAGGATCCTAGCGAGGGTAAAGAGCTGGTCCTGTGTTCCACGACCGGGGCGGAATCCGCATTGTTCCTCCTGGATCCGAGGTTCAACTATCGGTCGGACTCTCTTCTCCAGTACCCCCGCATAGACCTTACCGGGGAGGCTGAGGAGTGTGATCCCCCTATAGTTGGAACACACCCTCCGATCCCCCTTTTTAAAAAGGGGAACCACCACCCCAGTCTGCCAGTCCAGAGGCACTGCCCCCGATGTCCACGCGATGTTGCAAAGACGTGTCAACCAGGACAGCCCCACAACATCCAGAGCCTTGAGGAACCCGGGGTGAACCTCATCCACCCCCGGGGCCCTACCGCCAAGGAGTTTCCCTACCACCTTGGCCACTTCAGCCCCAGTGATAGACGAGCCCCCCCCCCGGGGTCCCCAAGCTCTGCTTCCTCTGCGGAAGACGTGCCGGTGGGATTGAGAAGATCCTCGAAGTATTCCTTCCACCGTCTGGTGACGTCCCCAGTCGAGGTCAACAGTTCCCCACCCCCACCATATACAGTGTTGGTGGAAAACTGCTTTCCCCTCCTGAGTCGCCTGACGGTTTGCCAGAAACTTCTCGGAGCCGACCGAAAGTCGTTTTCCATGTTCTCACCGAACTCCTCCCACACCCGAGTTTTTGCCTCAGCGACTGCCGAGGCTGCGAGCCGCTTGGCTCCTCGGTATCTGTCGGCTTCCTCCGGAGTCCCCTGAGCCAACCAGGCTCGATAGGACTCTTTCTTCAGCTTGACAGCCCCCCTCACCCGGGGTGTCCACCACCGAGTGCGGGGATTGCCACCCCTACAGGCACCGACAACCTTGCAGCCACAGCTCCGTTCAGCCGCCTCAACAATGGAGGTCCGGAACATGGCCCACTCGGACTCAATGTTACCAGCCTCCCCCGGGATGCAGTCGAAGCTCTGCCGGATGTGGGAGTTGAAGATCTTTCTGACAGGTTCCTCTGCCAAACGTTCCCAGCAAACCCTCAACACACGTTTGGGCCTGCCAGGTCTGTCCGGCATCCTCCCCCGCCATCTGATCCAACACACCACAAGGTAGTGATCAGTTGACAGCTCAGCGCCTCTCTTCACCCGAGTGTCCAGAACATATGGCCGCAGGTCAGATGATACGACTATAAAATCGATCATCGAAATGCGGCCTAGGGTGTCCTGATGCCAGGTGTACTTGTGGACACCCTTATGTTCGAACATGGTGTTCGTAATGGACAAACTGTGACGAGCACAGAAATCCAATAACTGAACACCACTCGGGTTCAGATCAGCGGGGCCGTTCCTCCCAATCACGCCCCTCCAGGTCTCACTGTCATTACCCACGTGAGCATTGAAGTCCCCCAGCAGAACAATGGAGTCCCCAGAATGAGTGTTCTCCAGCACTCCCTCTAGGGTCCCCAAGAAGGCATGGTACTCTGAACTGCTGTTCGGTGCATAAGCACAAACAACAGTCAGAGCCCTTTCCCCAACCCGAAGGCGCAGGGAAATTACCCTCTCGTCCACTGGGGTAAACCCCAACGTACAGGCGCTAAGCCGGAGGGCTATGAGTAAGCCCACACCTGCCTTACGCCTCTCACCCTGGGCAACTCCAGAGTGAAAGAGCATCCAGCCCCTCTCGAGGAGATTGGTTCCAGAGCCCATACTGTGTGTCGAGGTGAGCCCAACTAGATCTAGTCGGTACCTCTCAACCTCGCGCACCAGCTCAGGCTCTTTTCCCACCAGAGAGGTTACGTTCCATGTTCCAAAAGCCAGTTTCAGTAACCGAGGATTGGAACGCCAGGGCCCCCGACCCCGACCACCACCCGATCCACAATGCACCAGACCCGGATTACTACCTCTCCCACAGGTGGTGGGCCCATGGGAGAGTGGACCCATGTATCCCCTTCGGGCTAAGCCCGGCCGGACTCCATAGGTGAAAGTCCGGCCACCAGGCGCTCGCCAAGGAGCCCCTCCCCCAGGCCTGGCTCCAGGGTGAGGCCCCGGTAACCCTGCTCCGGGCAAGGGAGGCTGTGTCCTCGTTGTCTTTTTCATCTGTGTCTTTATGGATCACTCTTTGTCTGGCCCATCACCTAGGACCAATTTGCCTTGGGAGACCCTACCAGGGGCTATTGCCCCCGACAACATAGCTCCTAGGCTCACGCAGGCACGCAAACCCCTCCACCACGTTAAGGTGGTGATCCAAGGAGGAGTATATATACTCAATACCAATAAACCTATTGAGAGAAAATCCCAGTTACGTTAGTCCTCATATCTCAGCTTTGGGATGAGATAGGCTGAAAAGAATCACACCACTGTGTAAGTCAGGATGTGCTTAATCAACATCGTGAGTTTGGAAGAAATCTGAGACAGTCAAAAATTTAGTCTAAAAAAACACAAAGGGGTACCCCTTAGTGATTTTTTGGGTGAAAAATGTGACCTCCTCAGATCTTCTTCAAACCCACACCGTGTGTCAGGGAGGTCCTGACAAAGAGAGTGGTGTGGTCATTTTTGCCCTACCACATCCCAAAGCTGACATATAGGGACATGTTGTGCTGCATAAAATGTATAACTGTAAATTTCATGATAGGATTCCTACTTCCAGTGAAGCTAGGTAAACACATGAGTAGAAGGGTGTGATCAGAAAAGTCTACTCCCTCCATTATATGCCACATTGCAGCTGTATTTTGCTTTATTAAACGTATAACAAGCTCATAAATTCAATTCCAATATACTCAATACCAATAAACCTATTGAGAGAAAATCCCAGTTACGTTAGTCCTCATATCTCAGCTTTGGGATGAGATAGGCTGAAAAGAATCACACCACTGTGTAAGTCAGGATGTGCTTAATCAACTTCGTGAGTTTGGAAGAAATCTGAGACAGTCAAAAATTTAGTCTAAAAAAACACAAAGGGGTACCCCTTAATGATTTTTTGGGTGAAAAATGTGACCTCCTCAGATCTTCTTCAAACCCACACCGTGTGTCAGGGAGGTCCTGACAAAGAGAGTGGTGTGGTCATTTTTGCCCTACAACATCCCAAAGCTGAGATAAAGGGACATGTTGTGCTGCATAAAATGTATAACTGTAAATTTCATGATAGGATTCCTACTTCCAGTGAAGCTAGGTAAACACATGAGTAGAAAGGTGTGATCAGAAAAGTCTAGTCCCTCCAATATATGCTACATTGCATCTGTATTTTGCTTTATTAGACATATAACAAGCTCATAAATTCAATTCCAATATACTCAATACCAATAAACCTATTGAGAGAAAATCCCAGTTACGTTAGTCCTCATATCTCAGATTTGGGATGAGATAGGCTGAAAATAATCACACCCCTGTGTAAGTCAGGATGTGCTTAATCAACATCGTGAGTTTGGAAGAAATCTGAGACTGTCAAAAATTTACTCTAAAATAACACAAAGGGGTACCACTTAGTGTTTTTTTGGGTGAAAAATGTGACCTCCTCAGATCTTCTTCAAACCCACACCGTGTGTCAGGGAGGTCCTGACGAAGAGAGTGGTGTGGTCACTTTTGCCCTACCACATCCCAAAGCTGACATATAGGGACATGTTGTGCTGCATAAAATGTATAACTGTAAATTTCATGATAGGATTCCTACTTCCAGTGAAGCTAGGTAGACACATGAGTAGAAGGGTGTGATCAGAAAAGTCTAGTCCCTCCATTATATGCCACATTGCAGCTGTATTTTGCTTTATTAAACGTATAACAAGCTCATAAATTCAAATCCAATATACTCAATACCAATAAACCTATTGAGAGAAAATCCCAGTTACGTTAGTCCTCATATCTCAGCTTTGGGATGAGATAGGCTGAAAAGAATCACACCCCTGTGTAAGTCAGGATATGCTTAATCAACATCGTGAGTTTGGAAGAAATCTGAGACGGTCAAAAATTTAGTCTAAAAAAACACAAAGGGTACACCTTAGTGTTTTTTTGGGTGAAAAATGTGACCTCCTCAGATCTTCTTCAAACCCACACCGTGTGTCAGGGAGGTCCTGAGGAAGAGAGTGGTGTGGTCATTTTACCACATCCCAAAGCTGAGATAAAGGGACATGTTGTGCTGCATAAAATGTATAACTGTAAATTTCATGATAGGATTCCTACTTCCAGTGAAGCTAGGTAAACACATGAGTAGAAGGGTGTGATCAGAAAAGTCTAGTCCCTCCAATATATGCTACATTGCATCTGTATCTTGCTTTATTAGACATATAACAAGCTCATAAATTCAATTCCAATATACTCAATACCAATAAACCTATTGAGAGAAAATCCCAGTTACGTTAGTCCTCATATCTCAGCTTTGGGATGAGATAGGCTGAAAATAATCACACCCCTGTGTAAGTCAGGATGTGCTTAATCAACATCGTGAGTTTGGAAGAAATCTGAGACTGTCAAAAATTTACTCTAAAATAACACAAAGGGGTACCACTTAGTGTTTTTTTGGGTGAAAACTGTGACCTCCTCAGATCTTCTTCAAACCCACACCGTGTGTCAGGGAGGTCCTGACAAAGAGAGTGGTGTGGTCATTTTTGCCCTACCACATCCCAAAGCTGAGATAAAGGGACATGTTGTGCTGCATAAAATGTATAACTGTAAATTTCATGATAGGATTCCTACTTCCAGTGAAGCTAGGTAAACACATGAGTAGAAGGGTGTGATCAGAAAAGTCTAGTCCCTCCATTATATGCTACATTGCATCTGTATTTTGCTTTATTAGACGTATAACAAGCTCATAAAATCAATTCCAATATACTCAATACCAATAAACCTATTGAGAGAAAATCCCAGTTACGTTAGTCCTCATATCTCAGCTTTGGGATGAGATAGGCTGAAAATAATCACACCCCTGTGTAAGTCAGGATGTGCTTAATCAACATCGTGAGTTTGGAAGAAATCTGAGACAGTCAAAAATTTAGTCTAAAAAAATACAAAGGGTACCCCTTAATGATTTTTTGGGTGAAAAATGTGACCTCCTCAGATCTTCTTCAAACCCACACCGTGTGTCAGGGAGGTCCTGACAAAGAGAGTGGTGTGGTCATTTTTGCCCTACCACATCCCAAAGCTGAGATAAAGGGACATGTTGTGCTGCATAAAATGTATAACTGTAAATTTCATGATAGGATTCCTACTTCCAGTGAAGCTAGGTAAACACATGAGTAGAAGGGTGTGATCAGAAAAGTCTAGTCCCTCCAATATATGCTACATTGCATCTGTATTTTGCTTTATTAGACATATAACAAGCTCATAAATTCAATTCCAATATACTCAATACCAATAAACCTATTGAGAGAAAATCCCAGTTACGTTAGTCCTCATATCTCAGCTTTGGGATGAGATAGGCTGAAAATAATCACACCCCTGTGTAAGTCAGGATGTGCTTAATCAACATCGTGAGTTTGGAAGAAATCTGAGACTGTCAAAAATTTACTCTAAAATAACACAAAGGGGTACCACTTAGTGTTTTTTTGGGTGAAAAATGTGACCTCCTCAGATCTTCTTCAAACCCACACCGTGTGTCAGGGAGGTCCTGACAAAGAGAGTGGTGTGGTCATTTTTGCCCTACCACATCCCAAAGCTGAGATAAAGGGACATGTTGTGCTGCATAAAATGTATAACTGTAAATTTCATGATAGGATTCCTACTTCCAGTGAAGCTAGGTAAACACATGAGTAGAAGGGTGTGATCAGAAAAGTCTAGTCCCTCCAATATATGCTACATTGCATCTGTATTTTGCTTTATTAGACATATAACAAGCTCATAAATTCAATTCCAATATACTCAATACCAATAAACCTATTGAGAGAAAATCCCAGTTATGTTAGTCCTCATATCTCAGCTTTGGGATGAGATAGGCTGAAAATAATCACACCCCTGTGTAAGTCAGGATGTGCTTAATCAACATCGTGAGTTTGGAAGAAATCTGAGACAGTCAAAAATTTACTCTAAAATAACACAAAGGGTACCCCTTAATGATTTTTTGGGTGAAAAATGTGACCTCCTCAGATCTTCTTCAAACCCACACCGTGTGTCAGGGAGGTCCTGACGAAGAGAGTGGTGTGGTCATTTTTGCCCTACCACATCCCAAAGCTGAGATAAAGGGACATGTTGTGCTGCATAAAATGTATAACTGTAAATTTCATGATAGGATTCCTACTTCCAGTGAAGCTAGGTAAACACATGAGTAGAAGGGTGTGATCAGAAAAGTCTAGTCCCTCCAATATATGCTACATTGCATCTGTATTTTGCTTTATTAGACATATAACAAGCTCATAAATTCAATTCCAATATACTCAATACCAATAAACCTATTGAGAGAAAATCCCAGTTACGTTAGTCCTCATATCTCAGCTTTGGGATGAGATAGGCTGAAAATAATCACACCCCTGTGTAAGTCAGGATGTGCTTAATCAACATCGTGAGTTTGGAAGAAATCTGAGACAGTCAAAAATTTACTCTGAAATAACACAAACACATAGTGTTTTTTTGGGTGAAAAATGTGACCTCCTCAGATCTTTTTCAAACCCACACCGTGTGTCAGGGAGGTCCTGACAAAGAGAGTGGTGTGGTCACTTTTGCCCTACCACATCCCAAAGCTGACATATAGGGACATGTTGTGCTGCATAAAATGTATAACTGTAAATTTCATGATAGGATTCCTACTTCCAGTGAAGCTAGGTAAACACATGAGTAGAAGGGTGTGATCAGAAAAGTCTAGTCCCTCCTTTATATGCTACATTGCATCTGTATTTTGCTTTATTAGACGTATAACAAGCTCATAAATTCAATTCCAATATACTCAATACCAATAAACCTATTGAGAGAAAATCCCAGTTACGTTAGTCCTCATATCTCAGCTTTGGGATGAGATAGGCTGAAAATAATCACACCCCTGTGTAAGTCAGGATGTGCTTAATCAACATCGTGAGTTTGGAAGAAATCTGAGACTGTCAAAAATTTACTCTAAAATAACACAAAGGGGTACCACTTAGTGTTTTTTTGGGTGAAAAATGTGACCTCCTCAGATCTTCTTCAAACCCACACCGTGTGTCAGGGAGGTCCTGACAAAGAGAGTGGTGTGGTCATTTTTGCCCTACCACATCCCAAAGCTGAGATAAAGGGACATGTTGTGCTGCATAAAATGTATAACTGTAAATTTCATGATAGAATTCCTACTTCCAGTGAAGCTAGGTAAACACAAGAGTAGAAGGGTGTGATCAGAAAAGTCTAGTCCCTCCAATATATGCTACATTGCATCTGTATTTTGCTTTATTAGACATATAACAAGCTCATGAATTCAATTCCAATATACTCAATACCAATAAACCTATTGAGAGAAAATCCCAGTTACGTTAGTCCTCATATCTCAGCTTTGGGATGAGATAGGCTGAAAATAATCACACCCCTGTGTAAGTCAGGATGTGCTTAATCAACATCGTGAGTTTGGAAGAAATCTGAGACTGTCAAAAATTTACTCTAAAATAACACAAAGGGGTACCACTTAGTGTTTTTTTGGGTGAAAAATGTGACCTCCTCAGATCTTCTTCAAACCCACACCGTGTGTCAGGGAGGTCCTGACGAAGAGAGTGGTGTGGTCATTTTTGCCCTACCACATCCCAAAGCTGAGATAAAGGGACATGTTGTGCTGCATAAAATGTATAACTGTAAATTTCATGATAGGATTCCTACTTCCAGTGAAGCTAGGTAAACACATGAGTAGAAAGGTGTGATCAGAAAAGTCTAGTCCCTCCATTATATGCCATTATTGCAGCTGTATTTTGCTTTATTAAACGTATAACAAGCTCATAAATTAAATTCCAATATACTCAATACCAATAAACCTATTGAGAGAAAATCCCAGTTACGTTAGTCCTCATATCTCAGTTTTGGGATGAGATAGGCTGAAAATAATCACACCCCTGTGTAAGTCAGGATGTGCTTAATCAACATCGTGAGTTTGGAAGAAATCTGAGACAGTCAAAAATTTAGTCTAAAAAAACACAAAGGGGTACCCCTTAGTGTTTTTTTGGGTGAAAACTGTGACCTCGTCAGATCTTCTTCAAACCCACACCGTGTGTCAGGGCGGTCCTGAGGAAGAGAGTGGTGTGGTCATTTTTGCCCTACCACATCCCAAAGCTGAGATAAAGGGACATGTTGTGCTGCATAAAATGTATAACTGTAAATTTCATGATAGGATTCCTACTTCCAGTGAAGCTAGGTAAACACATGAGTAGAAGGGTGTGATCAGAAAAGTCTAGTCCCTCCATTATATGCTACATTGCATCTGTATTTTGCTTTATTAAACGTATAACAAGCTCATAAATTCAATTCCAATATACTCAATACCAATAAACCTATTGAGAGAAAATCCCAGTTACGTTAGTCCTCATATCTCAGCTTTGGGATGAGATAGGCTGAAAATAATCACACCCCTGTGTAAGTCGGGATGTGCTTAATCAACATCGTGAGTTTGGAAGAAATCTGAGACTGTCAAAAATTTACTCTAAAATAACACAAAGGGGTACCACTTAGTGTTTTTTTGGGTGAAAAATGTGACCTCCTCAGATCTTCTTCAAACCCACACCGTGTGTCAGGGAGGTCCTGAGGAAGAGAGTGGTGTGGTCATTTTTGCCCTACCATATCCCAAAGCTGAGATAAAGGGACATGTTGTGCTGCATAAAATGTATAACTGTAAATTTCATGATAGGATTCCTACTTCCAGTGAAGCTAGGTAAACACATGAGTAGAAGCGTGTGATCAGAAAAGTCTAGTCCCTCCAATATATGCTACATTGCATCTGTATTTTGCTTTATTAGACATATAACAAGCTCATAAATTCAATTCCAATATACTCAATACCAATAAACCTATCGAGAGAAAATCCCAGTTACGTTAGTCCTCATATCTCAGCTTTGGGATGAGATAGGCTGAAAATAATCACACCCCTGTGTAAGTCAGGATGTGCTTAATCAACATCGTGAGTTTGGAAGAAATCTGAGACAGTCAAAAATTTACTCTAAAATAACACAAAGGGGTACCACTTAGTGTTTTTTTGGGTGAAAAATGTGACCTCCTCAGATCTTCTTCAAACCCACACCGTGTGTCAGGGAGGTCCTGACGAAGAGAGTGGTGTGGTCACTTTTGCCCTACCACATCCCAAAGCTGACATATAGGGACATGTTGTGCTGCATAAAATGTATAACTGTAAATTTCATGATAGGATTCCTACTTCCAGTGAAGCTAGGTAAACACATGAGTAGAAGGGTGTGATCAGAAAAGTCTAGTCCCTCCATTATATGCCACATTGCAGCTGTATTTTACTTTATTAAACGTATAACAAGCTCATAAATTCAATTCCAATATACTCAATACCAATAAACCTATTGAGAGAAAATCCCAGTTACGTTAGTCCTCATATCTCAGCTTTGGGATGAGATAGGCTGAAAAGAAACACACCCCTGTGTAAGTCAGGATATGCTTAATCAACATCGTGAGTTTGGAAGAAATCTGAGACAGTCAAAAATTTAGTCTAAAAAAACACAAAGGGGTACCCCTTAGTGTTTTTTTGGGTGAAAAATGTGACCTCCTCAGATCTTCTTCAAACCCACACCGTGTGTCAGGGAGGTCCGGACAAAGAGAGTGGTGTGGTCATTTTTGCCCTACCACATCCCAAAGCTGAGATAAAGGGACATGTTGTGCTGCATAAAATGTATAACTGTAAATTTCATGATAGGATTCCTACTTCCAGTGAAGCTAGGTAAACACATGAGTAGAAGGGTGTGATCAGAAAAGTCTAGTCCCTCCAATATATGCTACATTGCATCTGTATTTTGCTTTATTAGACATATAACAAGCTCATAAATTCAATTCCAATATACTCAATACCAATAAACCTATTGAGAGAAAATCCCAGTTACGTTAGTCCTCATATCTCAGCTTTGGGATGAGATAGGCTGAAAATAATCACACCCCTGTGTAAGTCAGGATGTGCTTAATCAACATCGTGAGTTTGGAAGAAATCTGAGACAGTCAAAAATTTACTCTGAAATAACACAAACACTTAGTGTTTTTTTGGGTGAAAAATGTGACCTCCTCAGATCTTTTTCAAACCCACACCGTGTGTCAGGGAGGTCCTGACAAAGAGAGTGGTGTGGTCACTTTTGCCCTACCACATCCCAAAGATGACATATAGGGACATGTTGTGCTGCATAAAATGTATAACTGTAAATTTCATGATAGGATTCCTACTTCCAGTGAAGCTAGGTAAACACATGAGTAGAAGGGTGTGATCAGAAAAGTCTAGTCCCTCCATTATATGCCACATTGCAGCTGTATTTTGCTTTATTAAACGTATAACAAGCTCATAAATTCAATTCCAATATACTCAATACAAATAAACCTATTGAGAGAAAATCCCAGTTACGTTAGTCCTCATATCTCAGCTTTGGGATGAGATAGGCTGAAAAGAATCACACCCCTGTGTAAGTCAGGATATGCTTAATCAACATCGTGAGTTTGGAAGAAATCTGAGACGGTCAAAAATTTAGTCTAAAAAAACACAAAGGGGTACCCCTTAGTGTTTTTTTGGGTGAAAAATGTGACCTCCTCAGATCTTCTTCAAACCCACACCGTGTGTCAGGGAGGTCCTGACAAAGAGAGTGGTGTGGTCATTTTTGCCCTACCACATCCCAAAGCTGAGATAAAGGGACATGTTGTGCTGCATAAAATGTATAACTGTAAATTTCATGATAGGATTCCTACTTCCAGTGAAGCTAGGTAAACACATGAGTAGAAGGGTGTGATCAGAAAAGTCTAGTCCCTCTATTATATGCCATTATTGCAGCTGTATTTTGCTTTATTAAACGTATAACAAGCTCATAAATTAAATTCCAATATACTCAATACCAATAAACCTATTGAGAGAAAATCCCAGTTACGTTAGTCCTCATATCTCAGTTTTGGGATGAGATAGGCTGAAAATAATCACACCCCTGTGTAAGTCAGGATGTGCTTAATCAACATCGTGAGTTTGGAAGAAATCTGAGACAGTCAAAAATTTAGTCTAAAAAAACACAAAGGGGTACCCCTTAGTGTTTTTTTGGGTGAAAACTGTGACCTCGTCAGATCTTCTTCAAACCCACACCGTGTGTCAGGGAGGTCCTGAGGAAGAGAGTGGTGTGGTCATTTTTGCCCTACCACATCCCAAAGCTGAGATAAAGGGACATGTTGTGCTGCATAAAATGTATAACTGTAAATTTCATGATAGGATTCCTACTTCCAGTGAAGCTAGGTAAACACATGAGTAGAAGGGTGTGATCAGAAAAGTCTAGTCCCTCCATTATATGCTACATTGCATCTGTATTTTGCTTTATTAAACGTATAACAAGCTCATAAATTCAATTCCAATATACTCAATACCAATAAACCTATTGAGAGAAAATCCCAGTTACGTTAGTCCTCATATCTCAGCTTTGGGATGAGATAGGCTGAAAATAATCACACCCCTGTGTAAGTCAGGATGTGCTTAATCAACATCGTGAGTTTGGAAGAAATCTGAGACTGTCAAAAATTTACTCTAAAATAACACAAAGGGGTACCACTTAGTGTTTTTTTGGGTGAAAAATGTGACCTCCTCAGATCTTCTTCAAACCCACACCGTGTGTCAGGGAGGTCCTGAGGAAGAGAGTGGTGTGGTCATTTTTGCCCTACCATATCCCAAAGCTGAGATAAAGGGACATGTTGTGCTGCATAAAATGTATAACTGTAAATTTCATGATAGGATTCCTACTTCCAGTGAAGCTAGGTAAACACATGAGTAGAAGGGTGTGATCAGAAAAGTCTAGTCCCTCCATTATATGCTACATTGCATCTGTATTTTGCTTTATTAGACGTATAACAAGCTCATAAATTCAATTCCAATATACTCAATACCAATAAACCTATTGAGAGAAAATCCCAGTTACGTTAGTCCTCATATCTCAGCTTTGGGATGAGATAGTCTGAAAATAATCACACCACTGTGTAAGTCAGGATGTGCTTAATCAACATCGTGAGTTTGGAAGAAATCTGAGACAGTCAAAAATTTAGTCTAAAAAAACACAAAGGGGTACCCCTTAGTGATTTTTTGGGTGAAAAATGTGACCTCCTCAGATCTTCTTCAAACCCACACCGTGTGTCAGGGAGGTCCTGACAAAGACAGTGGTGTGGTCATTTTTGCCCTACCACATCCCAAAGCTGAGATAAAGGGACATGTTGTGCTGCATAAAATGTATAACTGTAAATTTCATGATAGGATTCCTACTTCCAGTGAAGCTAGGTAAACACATGAGTAGAAGGGTGTGATCAGAAAAGTCTAGTCCCTCCAATATATGCTACATTGCATCTGTATTTTGCTTTATTAGACATATAACAAGCTCATAAATTCAATTCCAATATACTCAATACCAATAAACCTATTGAGAGAAAATCCCAGTTACGTTAGTCCTCATATCTCAGCTTTGGGATGAGATAGGCTGAAAATAATCACACCCCTGTGTAAGTCAGGATGTGCTTAATCAACATCGTGAGTTTGGAAGAAATCTGAGACAGTCAAAAATTTACTCTAAAATAACACAAAGGGGTACCACTTAGTGTTTTTTTGGGTGAAAAATGTGACCTCCTCAGATCTTCTTCAAACCCACACCGTGTGTCAGGGAGGTCCTGACGAAGAGAGTGGTGTGGTCACTTTTGCCCTACCACATCCCAAAGCTGACATATAGGGACATGTTGTGCTGCATAAAATGTATAACTGTAAATTTCATGATAGGATTCCTACTTCCAGTGAAGCTAGGTAAACACATGAGTAGAAGGGTGTGATCAGAAAAGTCTAGTCCCTCCATTATATGCCACATTGCAGCTGTATTTTACTTTATTAAACGTATAACAAGCTCATAAATTCAATTCCAATATACTCAATACCAATAAACCTATTGAGAGAAAATCCCAGTTACGTTAGTCCTCATATCTCAGCTTTGGGATGAGATAGGCTGAAAAGAATCACACCCCTGTGTAAGTCAGGATATGCTTAATCAACATCGTGAGTTTGGAAGAAATCTGAGACAGTCAAAAATTTAGTCTAAAAAAACACAAAGGGGTACCCCTTAGTGTTTTTTTGGGTGAAAAATGTGACCTCCTCAGATCTTCTTCAAACCCACACCGTGTGTCAGGGAGGTCCGGACAAAGAGAGTGGTGTGGTCATTTTTGCCCTACCACATCCCAAAGCTGAGATAAAGGGACATGTTGTGCTGCATAAAATGTATAACTGTAAATTTCATGATAGGATTCCTACTTCCAGTGAAGCTAGGTAAACACATGAGTAGAAGGGTGTGATCAGAAAAGTCTAGTCCCTCCAATATATGCTACATTGCATCTGTATTTTGCTTTATTAGACATATAACAAGCTCATAAATTCAATTCCAATATACTCAATACCAATAAACCTATTGAGAGAAAATCCCAGTTACGTTAGTCCTCATATCTCAGCTTTGGGATGAGATAGGCTGAAAATAATCACACCCCTGTGTAAGTCAGGATGTGCTTAATCAACATCGTGAGTTTGGAAGAAATCTGAGACAGTCAAAAATTTACTCTGAAATAACACAAACACTTAGTGTTTTTTTGGGTGAAAAATGTGACCTCCTCAGATCTTTTTCAAACCCACACCGTGTGTCAGGGAGGTCCTGACAAAGAGAGTGGTGTGGTCACTTTTGCCCTACCACATCCCAAAGCTGACATATAGGGACATGTTGTGCTGCATAAAATGTATAACTTTAAATTTCATGATAGGATTCCTACTTCCAGTGAAGCTAGGTAAACACATGAGTAGAAGGGTGTGATCAGAAAAGTCTAGTCCCTCTATTATATGCCACATTGCAGCTGTATTTTGCTTTATTAAACGTATAACAAGCTCATAAATTCAATTCCAATATACTCAATACCAATAAACCTATTGAGAGAAAATCCCAGTTACGTTAGTCCTCATATCTCAGCTTTGGGATGAGATAGGCTGAAAATAATCACACCCCTGTGTAAGTCAGGATGTGCTTAATCAACATCGTGAGTTTGGAAGAAATCTGAGACTGTCAAAAATTTACTCTAAAATAACACAAAGGGGTACCACTTAGTGTTTTTTTGGGTGAAAAATGTGACCTCCTCAGATCTTCTTCAAACCCACACCGTGTGTCAGGGAGGTCCTGACGAAGAGAGTGGTGTGGTCATTTTTGCCCTACCACATCCCAAAGCTGAGATAAAGGGACATGTTGTGCTGCATAAATTGTATAACTGTAAATTTCATGATAGGATTCCTACTTCCAGTGAAGCTAGGTAAACACATGAGTAGAAAGGTGTGATCAGAAAAGTCTAGTCCCTCCATTATATGCCATTATTGCAGCTGTATTTTGCTTTATTAAACGTATAACAAGCTCATAAATTAAATTCCAATATACTCAATACCAATAAACCTATTGAGAGAAAATCCCAGTTACGTTAGTCCTCATATCTCAGTTTTGGGATGAGATAGGCTGAAAATAATCACACCCCTGTGTAAGTCAGGATGTGCTTAATCAACATCGTGAGTTTGGAAGAAATCTGAGACAGTCAAAAATTTAGTCTAAAAAAACACAAAGGGGTACCCCTTAGTGTTTTTTTGGGTGAAAACTGTGACCTCCTCAGATCTTCTTCAAACCCACACCGTGTGTCAGGGAGGTCCTGAGGAAGAGAGTGGTGTGGTCATTTTTGCCCTACCACATCCCAAAGCTGAGATAAAGGGACATGTTGTGCTGCATAAAATGTATAACTGTAAATTTCATGATAGGATTCCTACTTCCAGTGAAGCTAGGTAAACACATGAGTAGAAGGGTGTGATCAGAAAAGTCTAGTCCCTCCATTATATGCTACATTGCATCTGTATTTTGCTTTATTAAACGTATAACAAGCTCATAAATTCAATTTCAATATACACAATACCAATAAACCTATTGAGAGAAAATCCCAGTTACGTTAGTCCTCATATCTCAGCTTTGGGATGAGATAGGCTGAAAAGAATCACACCACTGTGTAAGTCAGGATGTGCTTAATCAACATCGTGAGTTTGGAAGAAATCTGAGACAGTCAAAAATTTAGTCTAAAAAAACACAAAGGGGTACCCCTTAGTGATTTTTTGGGTGAAAAATGTGACCTCCTCAGATCTTCTTCAAACCCACACCGTGTGTCAGGGAGGTCCTGAGGAAGAGAGTGGTGTGGTCATTTTTGCCCTACCACATCCCAAAGCTGAGATAAAGGGACATGTTGTGCTGCATAAAATGTATAACTGTAAATTTCATGATAGGATTCCTACTTCCAGTGAAGCTAGGTAAACACATGAGTAGAAGGGTGTGATCAGAAAAGTCTAGTCCCTCCATTATATGCTACATTGCATCTGTATTTTGCTTTATTAAACATATAACAAGCTCATAAATTCAATTCCAATATACTCAATACCAATAAACCTATTGAGAGAAAATCCCAGTTACGTTAGTCCTCATATCTCAGCTTTGGGATGAGATAGGCTGAAAATAATCACACCACTGTGTAAGTCAGGATGTGCTTAATCAACATCGTGAGTTTGGAAGAAATCTGAGACAGTCAAAAATTTAGTCTAAAAAACACAAATGGGTACCCCTTAGTGTTTTTTTGGGTGAAAAATGTGACCTCCTCAGATCTTCTTCAAACCCACACCGTGTGTCAGGGAGGTCCTGACGAAGAGAGTGGTGTGGTCATTTTTGCCCTACCACATCCCAAAGCTGAGATAAAGGGACATGTTGTGCTGCATAAAATGTATAACTGTAAATTTCATGATAGGATTCCTACTTCCAGTGAAGCTAGGTAAACACATGAGTAGAAGGGTGTGATCAGAAAAGTCTAGTCCCTCCATTATATGCCACATTGCAGCTGTATTTTGCTTTATTAAACGTATAACAAGCTCATAAATTCAATTCCAATATACTCAATACCAATAAACCTATTGAGAGAAAATCCCAGTTACGTTAGTCCTCATATCTCAGCTTTGGGATGAGATAGGCTGAAAAGAATCACACCCCTGTGTAAGTCAGGATGTGCTTAATCAACATCGTGAGTTTGGAAGAAATCTGAGACAGTCAAAAATTTAGTCTAAAAAAACACAAAGGGGTACCCCTTAGTGATTTTTTGGGTTAAAAATGTGACCTCCTCAGATCTTCTTCAAACCCACACCGTGTGTCAGGGAGGTCCTGAGGAAGAGAGTGGTGTGGTCATTTTTGCCCTACCACATCCCAAAGCTGAGATAAAGGGACATGTTGTGCTGCATAAAATGTATAACTGTAAATTTCATGATAGGATTCCTACTTCCAGTGAAGCTAGGTAAACACATGAGTAGAAGGGTGTGATCAGAAAAGTCTAGTCCCTCCATTATATGCCACATTGCAGCTGTATTTTGCTTTATTAGACGTATAACAAGCTCATAAATTCAATTCCAACATACTCAATACCAATAAACCTATTGAGAGAAAATCCCAGTTACGTTAGTCCTCATATCTCAGCTTTGGGATGAGATAGGCTGAAAAGAATCACACCACTGTGTAAGTCAGGATGTGCTTAATCAACATCGTGAGTTTGGAAGAAATCTGAGACAGTCAAAAATTTAGTCTAAAAAAACACAAATGGGTACCCCTTAGTGTTTTTTTGGGTGAAAAATGTGACCTCCTCAGATCTTCTTCAAACCCACACCGTGTGTCAGGGAGGTCCTGACGAAGAGAGTGGTGTGGTCATTTTTGCCCTACCACATCCCAAAGCTGAGATAAAGGGACATGTTGTGCTGCATAAAATGTATAACTGTAAATTTCATGATAGGATTCCTACTTCCAGTGAAGCTAGGTAAACACATGAGTAGAAGGGTGTGATCAGAAAAGTCTAGTCCCTCCATTATATGCCACATTGCAGCTGTATTTTGCTTTATTAAACGTATAACAAGCTCATAAATTCAATTCCAATATACTCAATACCAATAAACCTATTGAGAGAAAATCCCAGTTACGTTAGTCCTCATATCTCAGCTTTGGGATGAGATAGGCTGAAAATAATCACACCCCTGTGTAAGTCAGGATGTGCTTAATCAACATCGTGAGTTTGGAAGAAATCTGAGACAGTCAAAAATTTAGTCTAAAAAAACACAAAGGGGTACCCCTTAGTGATTTTTTGGGTTAAAAATGTGACCTCCTCAGATCTTCTTCAAACCCACACCGTGTGTCAGGGAGGTCCTGACAAAGAGAGTGGTGTGGTCATTTTTGCCCTACCACATCCCAAAGCTGACATAAAGGGACATGTTGTGCTGCATAAAATGTATAACTGTAAATTTCATGATAGGATTCCTACTTCCAGTGAAGCTAGGTAAACACATGAGTAGAAGGGTGTGATCAGAAAAGTCTAGTCCCTCCATTATATGCTACATTGCATCTGTATTTTGCTTTATTAGACGTATAACAATCTCATAAATTCAATTCCAATATACTCAATACCAATAAACCTATTGAGAGAAAATCCCAGTTACGTTAGTCCTCATATCTCAGCTTTGGGATGAGATAGGCTGAAAAGAATCACACCATTGTGTAAGTCAGGATGTGCTTAATCAACATTGTGAGTTTGGAAGAAATCTGAGACGGTCAAAAATTTAGTCTAAAAAAACACAAAGGGTACACCTTAGTGTTTTTTTGGGTGAAAAATGTGACCTCCTCAGATCTTCTTCAAACCCACACCGTGTGTCTGGGAGGTCCTGACGAAGAGAGTGGTGTGGTCATTTTTGCCCTACCACATCCCAAAGCTGACAAATAGGGACATGTTTTGCTGCACAAAATGTAAAACTGTAAATTTCATGATAGAATTCCTACTTCCAGTGAAGCTAGGTAAACACATGAGTAGAAGGGTGTGATCAGAAAAGTCTAGTCCCTCCATTATATGCCACATTGCAGCTGTATTTTGCTTTATTAAACGTATAACAAGCTCATAAATTAAATTCCAATATACTCAATACCAATAAACCTATTGAGAGAAAATCCCAGTTACGTTAGTCCTCATATCTCAGATTTGGGATGAGATAGGCTGAAAATAATCACACCCCTGTGTAAGTCAGGATGTGCTTAATCAACATCGTGAGTTTGGAAGAAATCTGAGACTGTCAAAAATTTACTCTAAAATAACACAAAGGGGTACCACTTAGTGTTTTTTTGGGTGAAAAATGTGACCTCCTCAGATCTTCTTCAAACCCACACCGTGTGTCAGGGAGGTCCTGACGAAGAGAGTGGTGTGGTCACTTTTGCCCTACCACATCCCAAAGCTGACATATAGGGACATGTTGTGCTGCATAAAATGTATAACTGTAAATTTCATGATAGGATTCCTACTTCCAGTGAAGCTAGGTAGACACATGAGTAGAAGGGTGTGATCAGAAAAGTCTAGTCCCTCCATTATATGCCACATTGCAGCTGTATTTTGCTTTATTAAACGTATAACAAGCTCATAAATTCAAATCCAATATACTCAATACCAATAAACCTATTGAGAGAAAATCCCAGTTACGTTAGTCCTCATATCTCAGCTTTGGGATGAGATAGGCTGAAAAGAATCACACCCCTGTGTAAGTCAGGATATGCTTAATCAACATCGTGAGTTTGGAAGAAATCTGAGACGGTCAAAAATTTAGTCTAAAAAAACACAAAGGGTACACCTTAGTGTTTTTTTGGGTGAAAAATGTGACCTCCTCAGATCTTCTTCAAACCCACACCGTGTGTCAGGGAGGTCCTGAGGAAGAGAGTGGTGTGGTCATTTTACCACATCCCAAAGCTGAGATAAAGGGACATGTTGTGCTGCATAAAATGTATAACTGTAAATTTCATGATAGGATTCCTACTTCCAGTGAAGCTAGGTAAACACATGAGTAGAAGGGTGTGATCAGAAAAGTCTAGTCCCTCCAATATATGCTACATTGCATCTGTATTTTGCTTTATTAGACATATAACAAGCTCATAAATTCAATTCCAATATACTCAATACCAATAAACCTATTGAGAGAAAATCCCAGTTACGTTAGTCCTCATATCTCAGCTTTGGGATGAGATAGGCTGAAAATAATCACACCCCTGTGTAAGTCAGGATGTGCTTAATCAACATCGTGAGTTTGGAAGAAATCTGAGACTGTCAAAAATTTACTCTAAAATAACACAAAGGGGTACCACTTAGTGTTTTTTTGGGTGAAAAATGTGACCTCCTCAGATCTTCTTCAAACCCACACCGTGTGTCAGGGAGGTCCTGACAAAGAGAGTGGTGTGGTCATTTTTGCCCTACCACATCCCAAAGCTGAGATAAAGGGACATGTTGTGCTGCATAAAATGTATAACTGTAAATTTCATGATAGGATTCCTACTTCCAGTGAAGCTAGGTAAACACATGAGTAGAAGGGTGTGATCAGAAAAGTCTAGTCCCTCCAATATATGCTACATTGCATCTGTATTTTGCTTTATTAGACATATAACAAGCTCATAAATTCAATTCCAATATACTCAATACCAATAAACCTATTGAGAGAAAATCCCAGTTATGTTAGTCCTCATATCTCAGCTTTGGGATGAGATAGGCTGAAAATAATCACACCCCTGTGTAAGTCAGGATGTGCTTAATCAACATCGTGAGTTTGGAAGAAATCTGAGACAGTCAAAAATTTACTCTAAAATAACACAAAGGGTACCCCTTAATGATTTTTTGGGTGAAAAATGTGACCTCCTCAGATCTTCTTCAAACCCACACCGTGTGTCAGGGAGGTCCTGACGAAGAGAGTGGTGTGGTCATTTTTGCCCTACCACATCCCAAAGCTGAGATAAAGGGACATGTTGTGCTGCATAAAATGTATAACTGTAAATTTCATGATAGGATTCCTACTTCCAGTGAAGCTAGGTAAACACATGAGTAGAAGGGTGTGATCAGAAAAGTCTAGTCCCTCCAATATATGCTACATTGCATCTGTATTTTGCTTTATTAGACATATAACAAGCTCATAAATTCAATTCCAATATACTCAATACCAATAAACCTATTGAGAGAAAATCCCAGTTACGTTAGTCCTCATATCTCAGCTTTGGGATGAGATAGGCTGAAAATAATCACACCCCTGTGTAAGTCAGGATGTGCTTAATCAACATCGTGAGTTTGGAAGAAATCTGAGACAGTCAAAAATTTACTCTGAAATAACACAAACACATAGTGTTTTTTTGGGTGAAAAATGTGACCTCCTCAGATCTTTTTCAAACCCACACCGTGTGTCAGGGAGGTCCTGACAAAGAGAGTGGTGTGGTCACTTTTGCCCTACCACATCCCAAAGCTGACATATAGGGACATGTTGTGCTGCATAAAATGTATAACTGTAAATTTCATGATAGGATTCCTACTTCCAGTGAAGCTAGGTAAACACATGAGTAGAAGGGTGTGATCAGAAAAGTCTAGTCCCTCCTTTATATGCTACATTGCATCTGTATTTTGCTTTATTAGACGTATAACAAGCTCATAAATTCAATTCCAATATACTCAATACCAATAAACCTATTGAGAGAAAATCCCAGTTACGTTAGTCCTCATATCTCAGCTTTGGGATGAGATAGGCTGAAAATAATCACACCCCTGTGTAAGTCAGGATGTGCTTAATCAACATCGTGAGTTTGGAAGAAATCTGAGACTGTCAAAAATTTACTCTAAAATAACACAAAGGGGTACCACTTAGTGTTTTTTTGGGTGAAAAATGTGACGTCCTCAGATCTTCTTCAAACCCACACCGTGTGTCAGGGAGGTCCTGACAAAGAGAGTGGTGTGGTCATTTTTGCCCTACCACATCCCAAAGCTGAGATAAAGGGACATGTTGTGCTGCATAAAATGTATAACTGTAAATTTCATGATAGAATTCCTACTTCCAGTGAAGCTAGGTAAACACAAGAGTAGAAGGGTGTGATCAGAAAAGTCTAGTCCCTCCAATATATGCTACATTGCATCTGTATTTTGCTTTATTAGACATATAACAAGCTCATGAATTCAATTCCAATATACTCAATACCAATAAACCTATTGAGAGAAAATCCCAGTTACGTTAGTCCTCATATCTCAGCTTTGGGATGAGATAGGCTGAAAATAATCACACCCCTGTGTAAGTCAGGATGTGCTTAATCAACATCGTGAGTTTGGAAGAAATCTGAGACTGTCAAAAATTTACTCTAAAATAACACAAAGGGGTACCACTTAGTGTTTTTTTGGGTGAAAAATGTGACCTCCTCAGATCTTCTTCAAACCCACACCGTGTGTCAGGGAGGTCCTGACGAAGAGAGTGGTGTGGTCATTTTTGCCCTACCACATCCCAAAGCTGAGATAAAGGGACATGTTGTGCTGCATAAAATGTATAACTGTAAATTTCATGATAGGATTCCTACTTCCAGTGAAGCTAGGTAAACACATGAGTAGAAAGGTGTGATCAGAAAAGTCTAGTCCCTCCATTATATGCCATTATTGCAGCTGTATTTTGCTTTATTAAACGTATAACAAGCTCATAAATTAAATTCCAATATACTCAATACCAATAAACCTATTGAGAGAAAATCCCAGTTACGTTAGTCCTCATATCTCAGTTTTGGGATGAGATAGGCTGAAAATAATCACACCCCTGTGTAAGTCAGGATGTGCTTAATCAACATCGTGAGTTTGGAAGAAATCTGAGACAGTCAAAAATTTAGTCTAAAAAAACACAAAGGGGTACCCCTTAGTGTTTTTTTGGGTGAAAACTGTGACCTCGTCAGATCTTCTTCAAACCCACACCGTGTGTCAGGGAGGTCCTGAGGAAGAGAGTGGTGTGGTCATTTTTGCCCTACCACATCCCAAAGCTGAGATAAAGGGACATGTTGTGCTGCATAAAATGTATAACTGTAAATTTCATGATAGGATTCCTACTTCCAGTGAAGCTAGGTAAACACATGAGTAGAAGGGTGTGATCAGAAAAGTCTAGTCCCTCCATTATATGCTACATTGCATCTGTATTTTGCTTTATTAAACGTATAACAAGCTCATAAATTCAATTCCAATATACTCAATACCAATAAACCTATTGAGAGAAAATCCCAGTTACGTTAGTCCTCATATCTCAGCTTTGGGATGAGATAGGCTGAAAATAATCACACCCCTGTGTAAGTCGGGATGTGCTTAATCAACATCGTGAGTTTGGAAGAAATCTGAGACTGTCAAAAATTTACTCTAAAATAACACAAAGGGGTACCACTTAGTGTTTTTTTGGGTGAAAAATGTGACGTCCTCAGATCTTCTTCAAACCCACACCGTGTGTCAGGGAGGTCCTGACAAAGAGAGTGGTGTGGTCATTTTTGCCCTACCACATCCCAAAGCTGAGATAAAGGGACATGTTGTGCTGCATAAAATGTATAACTGTAAATTTCATGATAGAATTCCTACTTCCAGTGAAGCTAGGTAAACACAAGAGTAGAAGGGTGTGATCAGAAAAGTCTAGTCCCTCCAATATATGCTACATTGCATCTGTATTTTGCTTTATTAGACATATAACAAGCTCATGAATTCAATTCCAATATACTCAATACCAATAAACCTATTGAGAGAAAATCCCAGTTACGTTAGTCCTCATATCTCAGCTTTGGGATGAGATAGGCTGAAAATAATCACACCCCTGTGTAAGTCAGGATGTGCTTAATCAACATCGTGAGTTTGGAAGAAATCTGAGACTGTCAAAAATTTACTCTAAAATAACACAAAGGGGTACCACTTAGTGTTTTTTTGGGTGAAAAATGTGACCTCCTCAGATCTTCTTCAAACCCACACCGTGTGTCAGGGAGGTCCTGACGAAGAGAGTGGTGTGGTCATTTTTGCCCTACCACATCCCAAAGCTGAGATAAAGGGACATGTTGTGCTGCATAAAATGTATAACTGTAAATTTCATGATAGGATTCCTACTTCCAGTGAAGCTAGGTAAACACATGAGTAGAAAGGTGTGATCAGAAAAGTCTAGTCCCTCCATTATATGCCATTATTGCAGCTGTATTTTGCTTTATTAAACGTATAACAAGCTCATAAATTAAATTCCAATATACTCAATACCAATAAACCTATTGAGAGAAAATCCCAGTTACGTTAGTCCTCATATCTCAGTTTTGGGATGAGATAGGCTGAAAATAATCACACCCCTGTGTAAGTCAGGATGTGCTTAATCAACATCGTGAGTTTGGAAGAAATCTGAGACAGTCAAAAATTTAGTCTAAAAAAACACAAAGGGGTACCCCTTAGTGTTTTTTTGGGTGAAAACTGTGACCTCGTCAGATCTTCTTCAAACCCACACCGTGTGTCAGGGAGGTCCTGAGGAAGAGAGTGGTGTGGTCATTTTTGCCCTACCACATCCCAAAGCTGAGATAAAGGGACATGTTGTGCTGCATAAAATGTATAACTGTAAATTTCATGATAGGATTCCTACTTCCAGTGAAGCTAGGTAAACACATGAGTAGAAGGGTGTGATCAGAAAAGTCTAGTCCCTCCATTATATGCTACATTGCATCTGTATTTTGCTTTATTAAACGTATAACAAGCTCATAAATTCAATTCCAATATACTCAATACCAATAAACCTATTGAGAGAAAATCCCAGTTACGTTAGTCCTCATATCTCAGCTTTGGGATGAGATAGGCTGAAAATAATCACACCCCTGTGTAAGTCGGGATGTGCTTAATCAACATCGTGAGTTTGGAAGAAATCTGAGACTGTCAAAAATTTACTCTAAAATAACACAAAGGGGTACCACTTAGTGTTTTTTTGGGTGAAAAATGTGACCTCCTCAGATCTTCTTCAAACCCACACCGTGTGTCAGGGAGGTCCTGAGGAAGAGAGTGGTGTGGTCATTTTTGCCCTACCATATCCCAAAGCTGAGATAAAGGGACATGTTGTGCTGCATAAAATGTATAACTGTAAATTTCATGATAGGATTCCTACTTCCAGTGAAGCTAGGTAAACACATGAGTAGAAGCGTGTGATCAGAAAAGTCTAGTCCCTCCAATATATGCTACATTGCATCTGTATTTTGCTTTATTAGACATATAACAAGCTCATAAATTCAATTCCAATATACTCAATACCAATAAACCTATTGAGAGAAAATCCCAGTTACGTTAGTCCTCATATCTCAGCTTTGGGATGAGATAGGCTGAAAAGAATCACACCCCTGTGTAAGTCAGGATGTGCTTAATCAACATCGTGAGTTTGGAAGAAATCTGAGACAGTCAAAAATTTACTCTAAAATAACACAAAGGGGTACCACTTAGTGTTTTTTTGGGTGAAAAATGTGACCTCCTCAGATCTTCTTCAAACCCACACCGTGTGTCAGGGAGGTCCTGACGAAGAGAGTGGTGTGGTCACTTTTGCCCTACCACATCCCAAAGCTGACATATAGGGACATGTTGTGCTGCATAAAATGTATAACTGTAAATTTCATGATAGGATTCCTACTTCCAGTGAAGCTAGGTAAACACATGAGTAGAAGGGTGTGATCAGAAAAGTCTAGTCCCTCCATTATATGCCACATTGCAGCTGTATTTTACTTTATTAAACGTATAACAAGCTCATAAATTCAATTCCAATATACTCAATACCAATAAACCTATTGAGAGAAAATCCCAGTTACGTTAGTCCTCATATCTCAGCTTTGGGATGAGATAGGCTGAAAAGAAACACACCCCTGTGTAAGTCAGGATATGCTTAATCAACATCGTGAGTTTGGAAGAAATCTGAGACAGTCAAAAATTTAGTCTAAAAAAACACAAAGGGGTACCCCTTAGTGTTTTTTTGGGTGAAAAATGTGACCTCCTCAGATCTTCTTCAAACCCACACCGTGTGTCAGGGAGGTCCGGACAAAGAGAGTGGTGTGGTCATTTTTGCCCTACCACATCCCAAAGCTGAGATAAAGGGACATGTTGTGCTGCATAAAATGTATAACTGTAAATTTCATGATAGGATTCCTACTTCCAGTGAAGCTAGGTAAACACATGAGTAGAAGGGTGTGATCAGAAAAGTCTAGTCCCTCCAATATATGCTACATTGCATCTGTATTTTGCTTTATTAGACATATAACAAGCTCATAAATTCAATTCCAATATACTCAATACCAATAAACCTATTGAGAGAAAATCCCAGTTACGTTAGTCCTCATATCTCAGCTTTGGGATGAGATAGGCTGAAAATAATCACACCCCTGTGTAAGTCAGGATGTGCTTAATCAACATCGTGAGTTTGGAAGAAATCTGAGACAGTCAAAAATTTACTCTGAAATAACACAAACACTTAGTGTTTTTTTGGGTGAAAAATGTGACCTCCTCAGATCTTTTTCAAACCCACACCGTGTGTCAGGGAGGTCCTGACAAAGAGAGTGGTGTGGTCACTTTTGCCCTACCACATCCCAAAGATGACATATAGGGACATGTTGTGCTGCATAAAATGTATAACTGTAAATTTCATGATAGGATTCCTACTTCCAGTGAAGCTAGGTAAACACATGAGTAGAAGGGTGTGATCAGAAAAGTCTAGTCCCTCCATTATATGCCACATTGCAGCTGTATTTTGCTTTATTAAACGTATAACAAGCTCATAAATTCAATTCCAATATACTCAATACAAATAAACCTATTGAGAGAAAATCCCAGTTACGTTAGTCCTCATATCTCAGCTTTGGGATGAGATAGGCTGAAAAGAATCACACCCCTGTGTAAGTCAGGATATGCTTAATCAACATCGTGAGTTTGGAAGAAATCTGAGACGGTCAAAAATTTAGTCTAAAAAAACACAAAGGGGTACCCCTTAGTGTTTTTTTGGGTGAAAAATGTGACCTCCTCAGATCTTCTTCAAACCCACACCGTGTGTCAGGGAGGTCCTGACAAAGAGAGTGGTGTGGTCATTTTTGCCCTACCACATCCCAAAGCTGAGATAAAGGGACATGTTGTGCTGCATAAAATGTATAACTGTAAATTTCATGATAGGATTCCTACTTCCAGTGAAGCTAGGTAAACACATGAGTAGAAGGGTGTGATCAGAAAAGTCTAGTCCCTCTATTATATGCCATTATTGCAGCTGTATTTTGCTTTATTAAACGTATAACAAGCTCATAAATTAAATTCCAATATACTCAATACCAATAAACCTATTGAGAGAAAATCCCAGTTACGTTAGTCCTCATATCTCAGTTTTGGGATGAGATAGGCTGAAAATAATCACACCCCTGTGTAAGTCAGGATGTGCTTAATCAACATCGTGAGTTTGGAAGAAATCTGAGACAGTCAAAAATTTAGTCTAAAAAAACACAAAGGGGTACCCCTTAGTGTTTTTTTGGGTGAAAACTGTGACCTCGTCAGATCTTCTTCAAACCCACACCGTGTGTCAGGGAGGTCCTGAGGAAGAGAGTGGTGTGGTCATTTTTGCCCTACCACATCCCAAAGCTGAGATAAAGGGACATGTTGTGCTGCATAAAATGTATAACTGTAAATTTCATGATAGGATTCCTACTTCCAGTGAAGCTAGGTAAACACATGAGTAGAAGGGTGTGATCAGAAAAGTCTAGTCCCTCCATTATATGCTACATTGCATCTGTATTTTGCTTTATTAAACGTATAACAAGCTCATAAATTCAATTCCAATATACTCAATACCAATAAACCTATTGAGAGAAAATCCCAGTTACGTTAGTCCTCATATCTCAGCTTTGGGATGAGATAGGCTGAAAATAATCACACCCCTGTGTAAGTCAGGATGTGCTTAATCAACATCGTGAGTTTGGAAGAAATCTGAGACTGTCAAAAATTTACTCTAAAATAACACAAAGGGGTACCACTTAGTGTTTTTTTGGGTGAAAAATGTGACCTCCTCAGATCTTCTTCAAACCCACACCGTGTGTCAGGGAGGTCCTGAGGAAGAGAGTGGTGTGGTCATTTTTGCCCTACCATATCCCAAAGCTGAGATAAAGGGACATGTTGTGCTGCATAAAATGTATAACTGTAAATTTCATGATAGGATTCCTACTTCCAGTGAAGCTAGGTAAACACATGAGTAGAAGGGTGTGATCAGAAAAGTCTAGTCCCTCCATTATATGCTACATTGCATCTGTATTTTGCTTTATTAGACGTATAACAAGCTCATAAATTCAATTCCAATATACTCAATACCAATAAACCTATTGAGAGAAAATCCCAGTTACGTTAGTCCTCATATCTCAGCTTTGGGATGAGATAGTCTGAAAATAATCACACCACTGTGTAAGTCAGGATGTGCTTAATCAACATCGTGAGTTTGGAAGAAATCTGAGACAGTCAAAAATTTAGTCTAAAAAAACACAAAGGGGTACCCCTTAGTGATTTTTTGGGTGAAAAATGTGACCTCCTCAGATCTTCTTCAAACCCACACCGTGTGTCAGGGAGGTCCTGACAAAGACAGTGGTGTGGTCATTTTTGCCCTACCACATCCCAAAGCTGAGATAAAGGGACATGTTGTGCTGCATAAAATGTATAACTGTAAATTTCATGATAGGATTCCTACTTCCAGTGAAGCTAGGTAAACACATGAGTAGAAGGGTGTGATCAGAAAAGTCTAGTCCCTCCAATATATGCTACATTGCATCTGTATTTTGCTTTATTAGACATATAACAAGCTCATAAATTCAATTCCAATATACTCAATACCAATAAACCTATTGAGAGAAAATCCCAGTTACGTTAGTCCTCATATCTCAGCTTTGGGATGAGATAGGCTGAAAATAATCACACCCCTGTGTAAGTCAGGATGTGCTTAATCAACATCGTGAGTTTGGAAGAAATCTGAGACAGTCAAAAATTTACTCTGAAATAACACAAACACTTAGTGTTTTTTTGGGTGAAAAATGTGACCTCCTCAGATCTTTTTCAAACCCACACCGTGTGTCAGGGAGGTCCTGACAAAGAGAGTGGTGTGGTCACTTTTGCCCTACCACATCCCAAAGCTGACATATAGGGACATGTTGTGCTGCATAAAATGTATAACTTTAAATTTCATGATAGGATTCCTACTTCCAGTGAAGCTAGGTAAACACATGAGTAGAAGGGTGTGATCAGAAAAGTCTAGTCCCTCTATTATATGCCACATTGCAGCTGTATTTTGCTTTATTAAACGTATAACAAGCTCATAAATTCAATTCCAATATACTCAATACCAATAAACCTATTGAGAGAAAATCCCAGTTACGTTAGTCCTCATATCTCAGCTTTGGGATGAGATAGGCTGAAAATAATCACACCCCTGTGTAAGTCAGGATGTGCTTAATCAACATCGTGAGTTTGGAAGAAATCTGAGACTGTCAAAAATTTACTCTAAAATAACACAAAGGGGTACCACTTAGTGTTTTTTTGGGTGAAAAATGTGACCTCCTCAGATCTTCTTCAAACCCACACCGTGTGTCAGGGAGGTCCTGACGAAGAGAGTGGTGTGGTCATTTTTGCCCTACCACATCCCAAAGCTGAGATAAAGGGACATGTTGTGCTGCATAAATTGTATAACTGTAAATTTCATGATAGGATTCCTACTTCCAGTGAAGCTAGGTAAACACATGAGTAGAAAGGTGTGATCAGAAAAGTCTAGTCCCTCCATTATATGCCATTATTGCAGCTGTATTTTGCTTTATTAAACGTATAACAAGCTCATAAATTAAATTCCAATATACTCAATACCAATAAACCTATTGAGAGAAAATCCCAGTTACGTTAGTCCTCATATCTCAGTTTTGGGATGAGATAGGCTGAAAATAATCACACCCCTGTGTAAGTCAGGATGTGCTTAATCAACATCGTGAGTTTGGAAGAAATCTGAGACAGTCAAAAATTTAGTCTAAAAAAACACAAAGGGGTACCCCTTAGTGTTTTTTTGGGTGAAAACTGTGACCTCCTCAGATCTTCTTCAAACCCACACCGTGTGTCAGGGAGGTCCTGAGGAAGAGAGTGGTGTGGTCATTTTTGCCCTACCACATCCCAAAGCTGAGATAAAGGGACATGTTGTGCTGCATAAAATGTATAACTGTAAATTTCATGATAGGATTCCTACTTCCAGTGAAGCTAGGTAAACACATGAGTAGAAGGGTGTGATCAGAAAAGTCTAGTCCCTCCATTATATGCTACATTGCATCTGTATTTTGCTTTATTAAACGTATAACAAGCTCATAAATTCAATTTCAATATACACAATACCAATAAACCTATTGAGAGAAAATCCCAGTTACGTTAGTCCTCATATCTCAGCTTTGGGATGAGATAGGCTGAAAAGAATCACACCACTGTGTAAGTCAGGATGTGCTTAATCAACATCGTGAGTTTGGAAGAAATCTGAGACAGTCAAAAATTTAGTCTAAAAAAACACAAAGGGGTACCCCTTAGTGATTTTTTGGGTGAAAAATGTGACCTCCTCAGATCTTCTTCAAACCCACACCGTGTGTCAGGGAGGTCCTGAGGAAGAGAGTGGTGTGGTCATTTTTGCCCTACCACATCCCAAAGCTGAGATAAAGGGACATGTTGTGCTGCATAAAATGTATAACTGTAAATTTCATGATAGGATTCCTACTTCCAGTGAAGCTAGGTAAACACATGAGTAGAAGGGTGTGATCAGAAAAGTCTAGTCCCTCCATTATATGCTACATTGCATCTGTATTTTGCTTTATTAAACATATAACAAGCTCATAAATTCAATTCCAATATACTCAATACCAATAAACCTATTGAGAGAAAATCCCAGTTACGTTAGTCCTCATATCTCAGCTTTGGGATGAGATAGGCTGAAAATAATCACACCACTGTGTAAGTCAGGATGTGCTTAATCAACATCGTGAGTTTGGAAGAAATCTGAGACAGTCAAAAATTTAGTCTAAAAAACACAAATGGGTACCCCTTAGTGTTTTTTTGGGTGAAAAATGTGACCTCCTCAGATCTTCTTCAAACCCACACCGTGTGTCAGGGAGGTCCTGACGAAGAGAGTGGTGTGGTCATTTTTGCCCTACCACATCCCAAAGCTGAGATAAAGGGACATGTTGTGCTGCATAAAATGTATAACTGTAAATTTCATGATAGGATTCCTACTTCCAGTGAAGCTAGGTAAACACATGAGTAGAAGGGTGTGATCAGAAAAGTCTAGTCCCTCCATTATATGCCACATTGCAGCTGTATTTTGCTTTATTAGACGTATAACAAGCTCATAAATTCAATTCCAACATACTCAATACCAATAAACCTATTGAGAGAAAATCCCAGTTACGTTAGTCCTCATATCTCAGCTTTGGGATGAGATAGGCTGAAAAGAATCACACCACTGTGTAAGTCAGGATGTGCTTAATCAACATCGTGAGTTTGGAAGAAATCTGAGACAGTCAAAAATTTAGTCTAAAAAAACACAAATGGGTACCCCTTAGTGTTTTTTTGGGTGAAAAATGTGACCTCCTCAGATCTTCTTCAAACCCACACCGTGTGTCTGGGAGGTCCTGACGAAGAGAGTGGTGTGGTCATTTTTGCCCTACCACATCCCAAAGCTGACAAATAGGGACATGTTTTGCTGCACAAAATGTAAAACTGTAAATTTCATGATAGAATTCCTACTTCCAGTGAAGCTAGGTAAACACATGAGTAGAAGGGTGTGATCAGAAAAGTCTAGTCCCTCCATTATATGCCACATTGCAGCTGTATTTTGCTTTATTAAACGTATAACAAGCTCATAAATTAAATTCCAATATACTCAATACCAATAAACCTATTGAGAGGAAATCCCAGTTACGTTAGTCCTCATATCTCAGCTTTGGGATGAGATAGGCTGAAAAGAATCACACCCCCTTGGTAAGTCAGGATGTGCTTAATCAAAATCGTGAGTTTGGAAGAAATCAGAGACAGTCAAAAATTTACTCTAAAAAAACACAAAGGGGTACCACTTAGTGTTTTTTTGGGTGAAAAATGTGACCTCCTCAGCTCTTCTTCAAACCCACACCGTGTGTCAGGGAGGTCCTGACGAAGAGAGTGGTGTGGTCATTTTTGCCCTACCACATCTCAAAGCTGAGATATAGGGACATGTTGTGCTGCATAAAATGTATAACTATAAATTTCATGATAGGATTCCTACTTCCAGTGAAGCTAGGTAAACACATGAGTAGAAGGGTGTGATCAGAAAAGTCTAGTCCCTCCATTGTATGCTACATTGCAGCTGTATTTTGCTTTATTAAACATATAACAAGCTCATAAATTCGATTCCAATATACTCAATACCAATAAACCTATTGAGAGAAAATCCCAGTTACGTTAGTCCTCATATCTCAGCTTTGGGATGAGATAGTCTGAAAATAATCACACCCCTGTGTAAGTCAGGATGTGCTTAATCAACATCGTGAGTTTGGAAGAAATCTGAGACAGTCAAAAATTTACTCTAAAATAACACAAAGGGGTACCCCTTAGTGTTTTTTTTGGGTGAAAAATGTGACCTCCTCAGATCTTCTTCAAACCCACACCGTGTGTCAGGGAGGTCCTGACGAAGAGAGTGGTGTGGTCATTTTTGCCCTACCACATCCCAAAGCTGAGATATAGGGACATGTTGTACTGCATAAAATGTATAACTGTAAATTTCATGATAGGATTCCTACTTCCAGTGAAGCTAGGTAAACACATGAGTAGAAGGGTGTGATCAGAAAAGTCTAGTCCCTCCAGTATATGCCACATTGCAGCTGTATTTTGCTTTATTAAACGTATAACAAGCTCATAAATTCAATTACAATATACTCAATACCAATAAACCTATTGAGAGAAAATCGCAGTTACGTTAGTCCTCATATCTCAGCTTTGGGATGAGATAGGCTGAAAAGAATCACACCCCTGTGTAAGTCAGGATGTGTTTAATCAACATCGTGAGTTTGGAAGAAATCTGAGACGGTCAAAAATTTACTCTAAAATAACACAAAGGGGTACCACTTAGTGTTTTTTTGGGTGAAAAATGTGACCTCCTCAGATCTTCTTCAAACCCACACCGTGTGTCAGGGAGGTCCTGACAAAGAGAGTGGTGTGGTCATTTTTGCCCTACCACATCCCAAAGCTGACATATAGGGACATGTGCTGCACAAAATGTATAACTGTAAATTTCATGATAGGATTCCTACTTCCAGTGAAGCTAGGTAAACACACGAGTAGAAGGGTGTGATCAGAAAAGTCTAGTCCCTCCAGTATATGCCACATTGCAGCTGTATTTTGCTTTATTAGACGTATAACAAGCTCATAAATTCAATTCCAATATACTCAATACCAATAAACCTATTGAGAGAAAATCCCAGTTACGTTAGTCCTCATATCTCAGCTTTGGGATGAGATAGGCTGAAAATAATCACACCCCTGTGTAAGTCAGGATGTGCTTAATCAGCATCGTGAGTTTGGAAGAAATCTGAGACAGTCAAAAATTTAGTCTAAAAAAACACAAAGTGTTTTTTTGGGTGAAAAATGTGACCTCCTCAGATCTTCTTCAAACCCACAGCGTGTGTCAGGGAGGTCCTGACAAAGAGAGTGGTGTGGTCATTTTTGCCCTACCACATCCCAAAGCTGAGATAAAGGGACATGTTGTGCTGCATAAAATGTATAACTGTAAATTTCATGATAGGATTCCTACTTCCAGTGAAGCTAGGTAAACACATGAGTAGAAGGGTGTGATCAGAAAAGTCTAGCCCCTCCATTATATGCTACATTGCAGCTGTATTTTGCTTTATTAGACGTATAACAATCTCATAAATTCAATTCCAATATACTCAATACCAATAAACCTATTGAGAGAAAATCCCAGTTACGTTAGTCCTCATATCTCAGCTTTGGGATGAGATAGGCTGAAAATAATCACACCCCTGTGTAAGTCAGGATGTGCTTAATCAACATCGTGAGTTTGGAAGAAATCTGAGACAGTCAAAAATTTAGTCTAAAAAAACACAAAGGGGTACCACTTAGTGTTTTTTTGGGTGAAAAATGTGACCTCCTCAGATCTTCTTCAAACCCACACCGTGTGTCAGGGAGGTCCTGACGAAGAGAGTGTGTGGTCATTTTTGCCCTACCACATCCCAAAGCTGAGATATAGGGACATGTTGTACTGCATAAAATGTATAACTGTAAATTTCAGGATAGGATTCCTACTTCCAGTGAAGCTAGGTAAACACATGAGTAGAAGGGTGTGATCAGAAAAGTCTAGTCCCTCCATTATATGCCACATTGCAGCTGTATTTTGCTTTATTAAACGTATAACAAGCTCATAAATTAAATTCCAATATACTCAATACCAATAAACCTATTGAGAGAAAATCCCAGTTACGTTAGTCCTCATACCTCAGCTTTGGGATGAGATAGGCTGAAAAGAATCACACCCCTGTGTAAGTCAGGATGTGTTTAATCAACATCGTGAGTTTGGAAGAAATCTGAGACGGTCAAAAATTTACTCTAAAATAACACAAAGTGATTTTTTGGGTGAAAAATGTGACCTCCTCAGATCTTCTTCAAACCCACACCGTGTGTCAGGGAGGGCCTGACGAAGAGAGTGGTGTGGTCATTTTTGCCCTACCACATCCCAAAGCTGAGATATAGGGACATGTTGTACTGCATAAAATGTATAACTGTAAATTTCATGATAGGATTCCTACTTCCAGTGAAGCTAGGTAAACACATGAGTAGAAGGGTGTGATCAGAAAAGTTTAGTCCCTCCATTATATGCCACATTGCAGCTGTATTTTGATTTATTAGACATATAACAAGCTCATAAATTCAATTCCAATATACTCAATACCAATAAACCTATTGAGTGAAAATCCCAGTTACGTTAGTCCTCATATCTCAGCTTTGGGATGAGATAGGCTGAAAATAATCACACCCCTGTGTAAGTCAGGATGTGCTTAATCAACATTGTGAGTTTGGAAGAAATCTGAGACGGTCAAAAAATTAGTCTAAAATAACACAAAGGGTACACCTTAGTGTTTTTTTGGGTGAAAAATGTGATCTCCTCAGATCTTCTTCAAACCCACACCGTGTGTCAGGGCGGAACTGACGAAGAGAGTGATGTGGTTATTTTTGCCCTACCACATCCCAAAGCTGAGATAAAGGGACATGTTGTGCTGCATAAAATGTATAACTATAAATTTCATGATAGGATTCCTACTTCCAGTGAAGCTAGGTAAACACATGAGTAAAAGGGTGTGATCAGAAAAGTCTAGTCCCTCCAATATATGCTACATTGCATCTGTATTTTGCTTTATTAGACATATAACAAGCTCATAAATTCAATTCCAATATAGTCAATACCAATAAACCTATTGAGAGAAAATCCCAGTTACGTTAGTCCTCATATCTCAGCTTTGGGATGAGATAGGCTGAAAATAATCACACCCCTGTGTAAGTCAGGATGTGCTTAATCAACATCGTGAGTTTGGAAGAAATCTGAGACGGTCAAAAATTTAGTCTAAAATAACACATAGGGGTACCCCTTAGTGTTTTTTTGGGTGAAAAATGTGACCTCGGGCGGCACGGTGGCACAGCAGATAGTGTCGCAGTCACACAGCTCCAGGGGCCTGGAGGTTGTGGGTTCGATTCCAGCTCCGGGTGACTGCCTGTGAGGAGTTGGTGTGTTCTCCCCGTGTCCGTGTGGGTTTCCTCCGGGTGCTCCGGTTTCCTCCCACAGTCCAAAAACCCACGTTGCAGGTGGTTTGGCGACTCGAAAGTGTCCGTAGGTGTGAGTGTGTGAGTGAATGTGTGTGTGTCTGTGTTGACCTGTGAAGGACTGGCATCCCCTCCAGGGTGTATTCCTGCTTTGCGCCCGATATTTCCAGGTAGGCTCTGGACCCCCCGCGACCCTAAATTGGATAATCGGTTACAGACGATGGATGGATGGAAATTTGACCTCCTCAGATCTTCTTCAAACCCACACCGTGTGTCAGGGCGGTCCTGACGAAGAGAGTGGTGTGGTCATTTTTGCCCTACCACATCCCAAAGCTGAGATATAGGGACATGTTGTGCTGCATAAAATATAAAACTATAAATTTCATGATGGGATTCTTACTTCCAGTGAAGCTAGGTAAACACACATGTAGAAGGGTGTGATCAGAAAAGCCTAGTCCGTCCAATATATTCTACATTGCATCTGTATTTTGCTTTATTAGACGTATAACAAGCTCATAAATTCAATTCCAATACACACAATACCAATAAACCTATTGAGAGAAAATCCCAGTTACGTTAGTCCTCATAGCTCAGCTTTGGGATGAGATAGTCTGAAAATAATCACACCCCTGTGTAAATCAGGATGTGCTTAATCAACATCGTGAGTTTGGAAGAAATCTGAGACGGTCAAAAATTTAGTCTAAAAAAACACATAGGGGTACCCCTTTGTGTTTTTTTGGGTGAAAAATTTGACCTCCTCAGATCTTCTTCAAACCCACACCATGTGTCAGGGCGTTCCTGACGAAGAGAGTGGTGTGGTCATTTTTTGCCCTACCACATCCCAAAGCTGAGATAAAGGGACATATTGTGATGCATAAAATGTATAACTGTAAATTTCATGATAGGATTCCTACTTCCAGTGAAGCTAGGTAAACACACATCTAGAAGGGTGTGGTCAGAAAAGCCTAGTCCGTCCAATATATTCTACATTGCATCTGTACTTTGCTTTATTGGACATATAACAAGCTCATAAATTCAATTCCAATACACACAATACCAATAAACCTATTGAGAGAAAATCCCAGTTACGTTAGTCCTCATATCTCAGCTTTGGGATGAGATAGGCTGAAAATAATCACACCCCTGTGTAAGTCAGGATGTGCTTAATCAGCATCGTGAGTTTGGAAGAAATCTGAGACAGTCAAAAATTTAGTCTAAAAAAACACAAAGTGACTTTTTGGGTGAAAAATGTGACCTCCTCAGATCTTCTTCAAACCCACACCGTGTGTCAGGGAGGGCCTGACGAAGAGAGTGGTGTGGTCATTTTTGCCCTACCACATCCCAAAGCTGAGATAAAGGGACATGTTGTACTGCATAAAATGTATAACTGTAAATTTCATGATAGGATTCCTACTTCCAGTGAAGCTAGGTAAACACATGAGTAGAAGGGTGTGATCAGAAAAGTCTAGTCCCTCCATTATATGCTACATTGCATCTGTATTTTGCTTTATTAGACGTATAACAAGCTCATAAATTCAATTCCAATATACTCAATACCAATAAACCTATAGAGAGAAAATCCCAGTTACGTTAGTCCTCATATCTCAGCTTTGGGATGAGATAGGCTGAAAAGAATCACACCCCTGTGTAAGTCAGGATGTGTTTAATCAACATCGTGAGTTTGGAAGAAATCTGAGACGGTCAAAAATTTACTCTAAAATAACACAAAGGGGTACCACTTAGTGTTTATTTGGGTGAAAAATGTGACCTCCTCAGATCTTCTTCAAACCCACACCGTGTGTCAGGGAGGGCCTGACGAAGAGAGTGGTGTGGTCATTTTTGCCCTACCACATCCCAAAGCTGAGATATAGGGACATGTTGTACTGCATAAAATGTATAACTGTAAATTTCATGATAGGATTCCTACTTCCAGTGAAGCTAGGTAAACACATGAGTAGAAGGGTGTGATCAGAAAAGTTTAGTCCCTCCATTATATGCCACATTGCAGCTGTATTTTGATTTATTAGACATATAACAAGCTCATAAATTCAATTCCAATATACTCAATACCAATAAACCTATTGAGTGAAAATCCCAGTTACGTTAGTCCTCATATCTCAGCTTTGGGATGAGATAGGCTGAAAATAATCACACCCCTGTGTAAGTCAGGATGTGCTTAATCAACATCGTGAGTTTGGAAGAAATCTGAGACGGTCAAAAATTTAGTCTAAAATAACACATAGGGGTACCCCTTAGTGTTTTTTTGGGTGAAAAATGTGACCTCGGGCGGCACGGTGGCACAGCAGATAGTGTCGCAGTCACACAGCTCCAGGGACCTGGAGGTTGTTGGTTCGATTCCAGCTCCGGGTGACTGCCTGTGAGGAGTTGGTGTGTTCTCCCCGTGTCCGTGTGGGTTTCCTCCGGGTGCTCCGGTTTCCTCCCACAGTCCAAAAACCCACGTTGCAGGTGGTTTGGCGACTCGAAAGTGTCCGTAGGTGTGAATGTGTGTGTGTCTGTGTTGACCTGTGAAGGACTGGCGTCCCCTCCAGGGTGTATTCCTGCTTTGCGCCCGATGATTCCAGGAAGGCTCTGGACCCCCCGCGACCCTAAATTGGATAATCGGTTACAGACGATGGATGGATGGAAATTTGACCTCCTCAGATCTTCTTCAAACCCACACCGTGTGTCAGGGCGGTCCTGACGAAGAGAGTGGTGTGGTCATTTTTGCCCTACCACATCCCAAAGCTGAGATATAGGGACATGTTGTGCTGCATAAAATATAAAACTATAAATTTCATGATGGGATTCTTACTTCCAGTGAAGCTAGGTAAACACACATGTAGAAGGGTGTGATCAGAAAAGCCTAGTCCGTCCAATATATTCTACATTGCATCTGTATTTTGCTTTATTAGACGTATAACAAGCTCATAAATTCAATTCCAATACACACAATACCAATAAACCTATTGAGAGAAAATCCCAGTTACGTTAGTCCTCATATCTCAGCTTTGGGATGAGATAGGCTGAAAATAATCACACCCCTGTGTAAATCAGGATGTGCTTAATCAACATCGTGAGTTTGGAAGAAATCTGAGACGGTCAAAAATTTAGTCTAAAAAAACACATAGGGGTACCCCTTTGTGTTTTTTTGGGTGAAAAATTTGACCTCCTCAGATCTTCTTCAAACCCACACCATGTGTCAGGGCGGTCCTGACGAAGAGAGTGGTGTGGTCTTTTTTTGCCATACCACATCCCAAAGCTGAGATAAAGGGACATATTGTGATGCATAAAATGTATAACTGTAAATTTCATGATAGGATTCCTACTTCCAGTGAAGCTAGGTAAACACACATCTAGAAGGGTGTGGTCAGAAAAGCCTAGTCCGTCCAATATATTCTACATTGCATCTGTACTTTGCTTTATTGGACATATAACAAGCTCATAAATTCAATTCCAATACACACAATACCAATAAACCTATTGAGAGAAAATCCCAGTTACGGTAGTCCTCATATCTCAGCTTTGGGATGAGATAGGCTGAAAATAATCACACCCCTGTGTAAGTCAGGATGTGCTTAATCAACATCGTGAGTTTGGAAGAAATCTGAGAAGGTCAAAAATTTAGTCTAAAAAAACATAAAGGGGTACCCCTTTGTGTTTTTTTGGGTGAAAAATGTGACCTCCTCAGATCTTCTTCAAACCCACACCGTGTGTCAGGGAGGTCCTGACGAAGAGAGTGGTGTGGTCATTTTTGCCCTACCACATCCCAAAGCTGAGATATAGGGACATGTTGTGCTGCATAAAATGTATAACTATAAATTTCATGATAGGATTCCTACTTCCAGTGAAGCTAGGTAAACACATGAGTAGAAGGGTGTGATCAGAAAAGTCTAGTCCCTCCAATATATGCTACATTGCATCTGTATTTTGCTTTATTAGACGTATAACAAGCTCATAAATTCAATTCCAAAATACTCAATACCAATAAACCAATTGAGAGAAAATCCCAGTTACGTTAGTCCTCATATCTCAGCTTTGGGATGAGATAGGCTAAAAATAATCACACCTCTGTGTAAGTCAGGATTTGCTTAATCAACATCGTGAGTTTGGAAGAAATCTGAGATGGTCAAAAATTTAGTCTAAAAAAACATAAAGGGGTACCCCTTAGTGTTTTTTTAGAAAGCCCAGCAATGCCTCTACTTCCTTCGAAGGCTGAAGAAGGCTCATCTGCCCCCTCCAATTCTCACCACTTTCTACAGAGGAGTCATCGAGAGCATCATGACCAGCTGCATCACTGTTTGGTTTGGAAACTGCACTGGGGCAGATCGCAAGTCCCTCCAGCGGATCGTGAGGACAGCTGAGAAGATTATCGGTGTGTGTCTTCCCTCCATCACAGACATCTACACCACTCGCTGCACCCGCAAAGCACTCAGCATTGTGGGAGATCACACACACCCTTCACACACTTCACGTCTGGAAAAAGGTATCAAAGCATTCGAGCCCTCACATCCAGACTCCGTAACAGCTTCTTCCCACATGCTATCAGACTCCTAAACACCTAGAGACTGAGACTGGACTGAAAGAAGCTCACACACACACACACACACACACACACACACACACACACTTCACACAAACACTGGTCTGTTGGACTGTAAATGAGTGTACTGTTTTCACATATCCAGTTTACATCATGTTTATATCCAGTTACCGTTTACAGCACATGAGTAGAAGGGTGTGATCAGAAAAGTCTAGTCCCTCCAATATATTCTACTGTAAATTTCATGATGGGATTCCTCTTTCCAGTGAAGCTAGGTAAACACATGAGTAGAAGGGTGTAATCAGAAAAGCCTAGTCAGTCCAATATATCCTACATTGCATCTGTATTTTGCTTTATTGGATGTGTAACAAGCTCATGAATTTAATTCCAATGTATTTAACACCAATAAACCTATTGAGAGAAAATCCCAGTTATTTTAGTCCTCATATCTCAGATTTGGGATGAGATAGGCTGAAAATAATTACACCCCTGTGTAAGTCAGGATGTGCTTAATCAACATCGCGAGTTTGGAAGAAATCTGAGATGGTCAAAAATGTAGTCTAAAAAAACACAAAGGGTGGCCCTAGGGCCCCCTCAGGCCGCCGCCAAAGGCGGAGCCCCCTGACCCTGTGAAATACAACATAATAATATAAATAAATAAATCAATTTAAGAAAAAAAAAGCTCTCAGCAATATCACATGACTTCTGTAGACACACCTACAATTTCACTAGGCACACCAGGCCATAGAGCAACCACTCCTGGTCAGTTGAATTCAGTGTTTTAAAAAGGTCCTCAGTCTATACTTTTAAATCATGGTGAATTAACAACAAATGGCGGGAATTAGAGCTATCTTCACCATTCTTGAGAACTTTAGTCATTTCATAGGATATGTTATCATATTAAACCTGGCCGAAAAACAATGTCTCTTTCTCTGAGTGTGTTTTGGGAGAGTTTTCTGACTTGCGCGATCTAAGCTCCGCCCAGTGTGGCAAAAAAATAAACATACCTCTCAGCTGTATCACTTGACTTCTAAAGACACACCCACAATTAGAATAGGTAGTCTAGGCCATAGAGCTACCTCTGTTTGCCGTTAGAATTCAGTGTTTTAAATAGGCCCTCAGATGTCTATTTTTTTAATTCATAGTGAATTAACAAAAAATAGCGGGAATTAGAGCTTTCTTTGCCATCCTTGAGAACTTTAGTCATTTTATAGGATATGTTATCATATTAAACCTGGCCGAAAAACAATCTGTCTCTTTCTCTGAGTGTGTTTTGGGAGAGTTTTCTGACTTGCACGATCTAAGATTCGCCCAGTGTGGCAAAAAAACAAACAAAAAAACTCTCAGCTGTATCACATGACTTCTATAGACACACCCACAATTGGAATAGGCGAGACAGGTATGCTGTGTGACGTCAGCGTTTCCAAAAAATATCCATTTTTCTCGTCCACATGAGAACAGTGAAACAGCATTTACAAAAAACTTCATTTTAGAGAGTCTTTAAAAAAAACTTAAAACATTAAACTTCATTTTAAAAAACACCTGTATCCATGTGGACGGAGTCTTAGACGGGTGTTTGGGATCCAGCATCAGCACCTGACCCCTCTAATGATGTTGTGGTGGAATATAATCACATACAGACTCAGAAGAGAAATTAGATTAAGCCTGGTGTAAGCAAACGAGACGAAGGTAAGAGCTGATTGGATTTGAACATAGAGAGTTAGTTAGACTTTAAAGGAAGGAGAGCTCTAAAATTCCAGGAAGTGCTTGAGAATATGGGAATATGCTTGTGGCTAGAGAACACATCAAACTGCATGCAGACAGTGACCCAGGGTGTGGCTCTGACCCAGGACCCTGTGGCCCTGGGGCTGTGAATTTGTGACATATGGAGATGCAGGGATTACTAATAGACCAGCTGTGAAAGAATAAGAAAAAGAAAAAGAAGAAGAAGATTAAGTAGTAGAAGGTGGTGTATTTGGAGATATAATAAAGAAAGAATGGCCCTAAAACAGAGCCTTGAGGAACACCCTAATGCACTCTTCTGTGTTACCTATTTATTTACACTGATACATTATTCTTGTAAAGCACAGAGTCATTTCCTTCTATTTTATAAAAGCCTTCCCTGTTTTCTGGAGAATGGAGGAACATGTGAGTTAAAGTTTACAGTCTGATAGTGTTCACACAAGTCCAGATACTCCGCAGATGTCACACTCACATCTTTTAGGTCCTAATGAGTAACACATTGCTTCTGTTCAGCGGTGAACTTCCCTGAAACCGCACAAACAAAAAAATGATTCATTTATTGAGTTTGGAGAATGTAGAGACTTGCCACAGACAGGGTTCAGCCTAAACTCGATGAATGAACACTGTTTACCTTTAAGTCACAATAGGAGCAATGTTTTTCGTTTATGAAAATAAAACTCTACAGGTTCAAAAAATTCACGATTAATATTTTGTTCCATAAACCACAACTCGAATGAGATGAAAGAGCTGTGGTGAAGTCCCCAAATTAACCACTTTATGCTCCTCAGAGCGTGTCCTGCATGAGCACCATGTTTAAAAATGTATTTTACAGAATCTTGGATATATCCAGCACACTAGGTGTCAGTATAACGTCTGCGTCATAACATAAAGAAGAACCCGTGAAGAAATGTGAGTGACTGAAAATATCCAAAGGTATCTGTGTGTGTGTGTGTGTGTGTGTGTGTGTGTGAGTGAGAGAGAGAGAGAGAGAGAGAGAGAGAGAGAGAGAGAGAGAGAGATGTGTGAGTGACTGGGTGAGTGAGTGAAAATGTATACAGCTGTGTGTGCGTGTGTGACAAAGAGAGTGACAGGATGAGGGTATGCAAATGTCCACAGGTGTGAGTGAGTGAGTGGTGAGTGAGTGAGTGAGTGAGTGAGTGGTGAGTGTGTGAGTGAGTGAGTGAGTGAGTGGTGAATGAGTGAGTGAGTGAGTGAGTTAGTGAGTGTTTGAGTGTGTGAGTGGGTGAGTGAGTGTGTGAGTGAGTGAGTGAGTGAGTGAGTTAGTGAGTGGTGAGTAGGTGAGTAAGTGAGTGTGTGAGTGAGTGGTGAGTGAGTGAGTGAGTGGTGAGTGTGTGAGTGAGTGAGTGAGTGGTGAATGAGTGAGTGAGTGAGTGTGTGAATGAGTGAGTGAGTGAGTGAGGCCTGTGATTCATAATGAGCTCTGAACTCTGATTGGGATGAAGTGCTGACAGAAGATGAATGAATTATAATATTATAATAGAGGGGATATATAAGAGTCAAATATAGAAGAGTCAAGCCCATGTTCTGATATGAACATATAAAACCTTATGAATAATCTGAATTATAGTTAGTTTATGCTAATAATATAAGATTGTGTAAAATAATCTGAATCATATATACATATAGAACATATATAGTATTAGGAGATATTTAATAATTGATTATAATCTTCTGATCACATACAGACTGTATACAGTGTGGTTCCTGATCTCAGTCATGTGACTTGTGGTGAAAGCTTGGGTTGACTGACCTCTTCTGTAATATGGAGGATGAATGACTGTCTGTGTGTGTGTGTGTGTGTGTGTGTGTGAGAGAGAGAGAGAGAGAGAGAGAGAGGGAGGGAGAGAGAGAGGGAGAGAGAGAGAGAGAAAGAGAGAGAGAGAAACAGAAACAGAGAGGCATCTTTGTAGGGTCTAAATCCCCCAGGATGATGAAAACACAAACAGTTAATAGTTACACATGAGCATTCAGCTTCTGTCCATAAAGAACCACACCGGAGGTGGAAGAAGCATCTAGTTACATTCTCTCATACCCTCTGTACCATGACCCAGAGCGTCTGTTTAATGTAAACTCTACTTTCTAATGAATTCATAACCATTTCATAGTTATAACTTTGTCTGTGACACGTTTAAAATGACATTAACTTCTTCAGATGCCTGGTTCCATTCGTCTTCACTGTGTACAATTCTGTCTGAGAAGAGAGGGAGACAAATGATTTCTCAAAAGCAGTTTGCAGAAGCTCTGGTGATGAAAGAGAGGAGAGAGAGAGAGGAAGTAAGATGTAGCCTAATGTGTGTGTGTGTGTGTGTGTGTTGTTTTATGGGGACAACAAAATGTCCTGTCCAACTTAAATTATAACGTTTAAGCTGAAGCTGTGTTAGTGTTATGTCAGGGTTAGTGTAAAGTTAGTGTAAAGGTCAGTGTAAAGTTAGTTTAAGAGTCAGTGTTAGTGTAAAGTTAGTGTAAATGTCAGAGTTAGCGTAAGGGTCAGGGTTAGTGTAAAGTTAGCGTAAGGGTCAGAGTTAGTGTAAAGTTAGTGTAAGGGTCAGTGTAAAGTTAGTTTAAGAGTCAGTGTTAGTGTAAAGTTAGTGTAAATGTCAGAGTTAGTGTAAGGGTCAGGGTTAGTGTAAAGTTAGTGTAAAGGTCAGTGTAAAGTTAGTTTAAGAGTCAGTGTTAGTGTAAAGTTAGTGTAAATGTCAGAGTTAGTGTAAGGGTCAGGGTTAGTGTAAAGTTAGTGTAAAGGTCAGTGTAAAGTTAGTTTAAGAGTCAGTGTTAGTGTAAAGTTAGTGTAAATGTCAGAGTTAGTGTAAGGGTCAGGGTTAGTGTAAAGTTAGTGTAAGGGTCAGTGTAAAGTTAGTTTAAGAGTCAGTGTTAGTGTAAAGTTAGTGTAAATGTCAGAGTTAGTGTAAGGGTCAGGGTTAGTGTAAAGTTAGTGTAAAGGTCAGTGTAAAGTTAGTTTAAGAGTCAGTGTTAGTGTAAAGTTAGTGTAAATGTCAGAGTTAGTGTAAGGGTCAGGGTTAGTGTAAAGTTAGTGTAAAGGTCAGTGTAAAGTTAGTTTAAGAGTCAGTGTTAGTGTAAAGTTAGTGTAAATGTCAGAGTTAGCGTAAGGGTCAGGGTTAGTGTAAAGTTAGTGTAAGGGTCAGAGTTAGTGTAAAGTTAGTGTAAAGGTCAGGGTTAGTGTAAAGTTAGTGTAAGGGTTAGGGTTAGTGTAAAGTTAGTGTAAGGTCAGGGTTAAGGTTAATTTACATGTAAAGTTAAGGGTGAGGTCTTAATAAGAGCGAGCATTGGTTATGGTTAGTGTTAGGTTAAGTCTCCATGAGATGAATGGATGTTATGACATTGTGTATGTGTGTGTGTGTGTGTGTGTGTGCTGGGGATTATCTCTGCACTATGTCTGTATGTTGATCTGAGCAGATCCGAAACTGATTAAAATCCCACAGTTATGTAACGCAGGCTCTGGACGATGCACGTTTAAAGACAGACGTCCAGACGCTGGGGAATTCTCTCTCTCTCCGGACGTTCATTCATTTATTAATTTATTATCATTGAATAAACTCTTTCCATGCTCTTTTTGTTTGTTGGCATGATTTTATCAAGCTGTAATGTTCCTAAAGCATCTGTAAAAAACGACAAACTAACACTGAATGATTGTGTCACAGTGCATCCACCATCTTCTGTGAGCAACAACATTGAATCTTAGCTAAAGATGTGTTAAGGTTTGTGTTAATCTCTGTGAATGTAAGTCAGTGTAATGTCCTCACAATGCATGCAAACAAACAGCTGTGTGTATGTATGTGTGTGTATGTATGTGTGTGTGTGTGTGTGTGTGTGTGTGTGTGTGTGTGTGTGAGGGGGGGTGAGCTACTGTGGGCATCATAACAAAGAAAGAATGTGTTTAGTGACACAGAATGAATGGAAGGTCTGAAAAATGCTGTGTGTGTGTGTGTGTGTGAGGAGGAGGAGGGGAAAGCAGAGAAGGGTTCTGATTGGCTTAGATTTTTCACTGGTGACGAGAAAACGTGATGCAGTCTGCAGAGGCACTGCAGCGGAGACTGCAGAGAGAGAGAGAGAGAGAGTGAGGAAGAGAGAGAGAGAGAGAGAGAGAGAGAGAGAGAGGGAGATGAGGAGGATTTGTGATAAAAAATAAGGAGAGTGTGGAAAAAATGAAGGGGAGGATATAAGGAGAAAGAGAGAGAAGCAGCACAGAGAAAGGTCTAAGAGGAGAGAGAAATACATACACACAGGTGAACGAGGGGGAGTGTGTGAGAAGCACAGAGAAGCATTCATGAGAGAGAGAGAGAGAGAGAGAGAGAGAGAGAGAGAGAGAGAGAGAGTTTGTAGTGAAGAGAGCTAAACGTTAACTGAGAAGCAAAATCAGACTGCAGATGCTTTGGTGCTGAACAAGAGAAAAGAGGGAGGGAACAGAGAGAAGAGGCATGTGAGAGAGCGAGAGAGAGAGAGAGAGAATGGAATGACAAGCAGGTGGGAGGGCTGAACTGATGGAGAGAGATATGTTCAGAGAACAGCAGTGAGAAAGAGAAGCATCGTGAGAAAGGAAAGAAAAAGAGGAAGAAGAAGGAGGGAAGGAAGCCGCTCGCCCGTCATATCTCCCTCTCCATCAGTCTTGTCGCCGTGACGACGCATCTCTCAATCTTTCCCCCTCCTCCACCCTCCTTTCTTTCTCCTCCCAGACGAAGGGATGCAGGGATGCTTTCGTTTGCTCCGTCCTCCGCCACATCCCTCCATCCACAGCAGGAACAATACGCACGAGTGAAGGAGTGAACCTTCATCAAAGAAAACACACGGATCAGCTTCTTCTTCATCACCATCTGTGGATCTGACTGTTCTAAACACACAGGTAAGAGAAGGGCTTGGGTTCCTATCTGTTTATAAACATGTGGGTTAACACACACACACACACACACACACACACACATGCTGATAAGTGCGTATGTGTCCTCTGACTTTCACTATATGTTTTGATCACTATTCATTGCCTGAATGCATCTATGCCCGAAGGCATGATATCTCACACACACACACACTGATTTAACTGCTGTACTTATGAGGACCTGAAGCTGAACACAAACCCTAACACCTAAGGCTAACCTTAGTAAAGATAAACCTGACAGTTGAAGAGTTGTATACACACACATCGTATGTCTACAAAAGAGCTGACTGAGGCAGCTGGGATTATATATATATATTTACATAGGGGTGTATATGTTCTGATCCCAGCCCCTGACCCAGAGGAGGCTGTGGGGTCTGGGTTTGAGTATGTTATTGTGTGTTACTGGGTTTATATCGTTCAGGTGCTGTAAAAAAAAAATGTGTCATGTGGACACGGAGGAATGAAGAACATTCCATGAATGAGTCATGCTATTTGTGCGGGCATCTGTAACACACACACACACACACACACACACACACACACAGAGAGACATACACACACAAACAAACAAACACACACCTTTACGATCTAATGTGAGTGTAAACCTGGATTTCATAATTTGGATTTTATGACCTGATTTTAATTTCTTCTTCTACTGTGTGTGTGTGTGTGTGTGTGTGGCTGCATGCTGCCCATGCACGGCTGCTGCAGTCAGAGTTTGTGTGTGCTGCTCCGATTGCATAACCTCCCTGGCATGCACCATACACACACACACACACACACACATATATATGCACGTTCAGGTGAAGCTTCCAGATCGATATACATCCCAGGTCACGGTCACATCTGCTTTATTAGCCTCCTTCATTATTAAGGACGCTCATTAATATGCGCTAATTAGCATTCCTCCTTAATGAATACCTTTACAGCTGTAACAAGCCGTTGCTTTGTGTGTGTGATTATGGAGGTGGGTTATTATCACAACATGCTTTAATGCGAGCATCACCGTGAGCAGCAGGTGCAGTTACGGTCAGTTCATCGTCATTAGGGTTTATTGTTATTATTATGGACAGTCTCAGTGTTATTAGCGCTGACAGTGTGCGAACGAGACTGTGTCTGCTTCCTGCGTGTGAGCGATAGCATATTTATAAATGTAATATTATTAATAATGTTAAGACAATCCGTGTTTACAACCTTATTATTTTTCAAGGTTAGAATGTTATTATTACCATAATGTTATGGTTACGATGTTATTGTTACCATAATGTTACTATAATTTTTTTTTTTAATAATATTGTTACAATTGTATCTTATGCTCAATACGTCATATGTTCAGCCTAGTGCATTCTCTAATGCTGTTTACAAAATTGTAATTATCAAAATGTTGCAATGTTATAACACCATTGTTATCACTGGGGTCTTTGTGATTAATGTTTATTGTTATCATGAACACTTCTGACTGTTATTAAGATGCATGTGAATCATTTTCAGAGCTCCTCAGGTGTTTGTAGTCCAGCGTATTACTGTGTGGTCACTAGGTCAAGCTGTTTTTGCTAAGAGGTTGGTTTGGTGTTTCAGGTGGTTGCTAAGTTGTTCCATTTGGTTGCTATGGTGATTGATATGGTATTGATAAGTGGTGGCTGGGTCACCGCAGGTGTATGCTGAGTTGTTGGTCATCAAGGCAAATGTATTCATTTTATTAATAAAAATATGTATTATTAATAACAAACAGAATTCACTATTATTAGCATTAAAGGGAACATAGATGCTTCTGGGGAACTACTGTTCTCACAGCAAAACAAACTCCCTCTATGTGTGTTCCTTCAGAGTCTCCACGTATTTTAAGGTGGAATGGTGCGTTTTGTGGTTGAATGTGTAACTCAAGCTGTTTAGTTTTGTAGCACTTTCACTCTGTGTTTATTTTCATGCAGTTAGCGCTCTCCCAAATTTAGTGTCAGTTCTCCCTCAAGTAATGCATCTCAATCATTATCCACTATTACCCACCAATGAAGTGGAAATAGAGCAACATCCTCAACACTTTTCGAGCTCTTCAATGTTCTGAGGTCTCTCCACCATCTAAAGGCCTCTAGATGTTGTTTGTCGAGGGTCAGACAGCGATGCAAGGAGAGAATGCCTGAGCAGTTTCAGACTGAGACCCTTATTTTTTCCCATTTACAGAGCCAGGGCTGTGTACAAACAGTGGATCCTTTTCCAACGTGAAAACCAACCAAAGAGCAGCAAGGAAACAATCTCTGAATTTTACAAAACAGTATTTTTTTTATTAAAATTGTGAACACCGTAGACATTTCTATTCTGTCATCCATTTTGGAGCAGTTAGCTAACAAACCAGCTAACTATACACAGTACAAACCACACCATAAAAGATATGTCCTCTAATCCCAGCTCCTGACTGACCATGCTCCTGGCTGAGGGCCTTTCTGCACTATGTAATAATCCTCTCTAAACACGTTATATAAAATGTTGTAGTAACACACAGCTACATGCCCAGTGTTTACTCCAGTTCGGATCTACAGTACTGCTCTACAAAGCCTTACACCTTCAGTACACCACGGCCAAACAACGCCGGCCATGCTATTGGTCAAAGACACAAATCTGAGTCCAAGTTCACTAAACCTACTCACTTCACCTTCTACAGCGTGTATATAAGTGTGTACAGTGTGTTACCTGATGTAGGTAGTAGGTGGTTTCCTTGTCTGAGGACATATTGTAGTCAGCTCTTATTATAAACATTGGTCAGGAGCAATTAATCAATTGAACACTGATTGTCAGAGAAGCTGTGCTCATTAAGGATTCTCATTGTGAGGATTAGTGTGAGTGGTAATGTAAGGCAGTGCTTATATCAGCATTAAGGCTTTAGGTTTTGAACGTCCTACAGTATTATACCTGCATCTAGCACTTTATAGAATACTTGTTTTACACTTGTGCATTACAGATCACTAGTATGTGAGTACGTACTGTGCTAGTACTTTATTAAATACAGTAAAATACTGTAAATCATATTACAGTATATTAGTGTTTCACACTCTGTGTGTTTACTATGCTCAGATAAAATTGACCCAGTGTAATACTGGTATACAAGGGCTTTACTGTATGTTCTACTTTTGTAGAATGTGTTTATAGTTTTTCTTTCCATCCACTACATCCCAGAGGTCTTCCACTAAACACAGTGAAGTAAAAATACTCAAAAATACACGATGATATTTCTGTCTGTCATAACGCACCTGTCACCATCTCCTTTTCCATGAATCGCTTCAAGGTTACCTTTACCCTCAGTCCTCCCAGGTGTGTCTTACTAGGGTCCTGTTCAGATCCTGAGGTCTTTAACTCTTTAAAGCCTGACACATGAAATAATAATACAATAAAACGGTCGTTCCTCAGTACTTTTCAGGAAAACGACACATTGAGCCGATGAGAAACACTGCTCCGGAGGTGTCCTTGACCCATGAGCACTCTGTTCTTCTCTCTGACATTATACTGGTGGTAATAAAAACACCAAAACCACAAAGGCTCGTTTTTGTTGCTCTGCACAGCCGTGTTTCCACATTTAGAGAAACTGCAGTTGTTTCTGTTATTGTCTGAACATTGGCCTGAGGTCTGAGGTCATTCAGAAGACCTCCCCCAGTCCTCTGTATCATCACCTTCTTCCTCTGAATCGGTCTCACAACATCTACATCGTCAACTGAGCGACATTTACACACAGAGGCTTTTGGAAAACTACAAATATATTTTTGTTTCATAAAAATAGTAAAATTCTCTAAATGTGCTTTGCTGCTGTAAAGAACAGTCTGAATTTACTGAGTATTTATTATAATTCATGAGCATGCGACAGGTAGAATACACTACAGCTATGAAATGCTTAGTTTTACTGCAAGTAACATCACTCAGGTCATACCTTGATTGCTGCAGTTAAAAAATTAGCCTTGAGATGTTCTCCTGTGTTTTCATGAAGATATTGTAGTGGTTTGTTAAAGGCGTGGAAATGCTTCCACTTCATTCACAGTTCAGTACAGGATTCAGAACACTTCCCCAAAAGGATGGAAGTTTGTTTTGGTTTTTCTCTTCATTAGATGATGAAAGAGCCACCTCTAAAGATCATGTCTCATATTGGATACGTTTGGCTTTAAAGGGTTAAAGGAGCTGGCGTATCTTCTTATTTTGACAAAATACAGTGATTGTGTGTGTGTGTGTGTGTGTGTGTTTGGGGGATGACAAATAGACATTCCACTTTAGAAGGTGATATGTCACTTTATTGTGATATGTTCAGTGATAAATTACAGTTTTGTTTGAGTTAAAATATTTAAAGTAAATTCCAGTCCTGGGAGCAAACCACATTTCCATTTGTGTCGGAGGGGGGAGGGGGAGGGGGGTTGGGAAATATTTGAAAATATTTTCATCTACAAAAAAGGGGGGCACTGTAGAAAATGTTTGGGAAACACACGTTTAGAGCATCATCAGAGTGTCAGTGTAATGTGACTGTGTCTCTAAAGACTGAAATACATCACCACTACAACACTGCGAACCACAACCAAGAGTCTAACCCCAACAGCAGCTTCTGCATTTCATGAAAAATGGATGCTTCTGGGCAGTCACCATTTCCTTGGTCTGAGTGTTATCTGGAAATAGAAGCTCAAAGCAATGAGTAAGGTGTGTTTCAGCCATGCGTGCGTGTGTGTGTGTGTGCTTAGCTGTGTGATGTTGCATGTGTAATATAATGATATTTTATTTAATTTTTGTTATGATGAATGTAGCTATAATGATATGCCATAAACTTTTCTGGTTATTGCAGACACACACACACTATATATATATGAGAGAGAGAGAGAGAGAGAGAGAGAGATGTGATTATGGAGAGAGAGTGTGATGGCAGTTTTTAATTCCTACTCCAGTAATTTGGAATCGTCCTTTGTAGGTCAGGAATGGGTTAATTTACAGACCTCATACACTCACACACAAAAAGAATCAGCCGAAGTGTCCAAGCATCAGCGAGGAAACTAGAAACCACAGAAAACCCCAGTCATTAAAACCATACAGAAGTCAGAGAAGTGAAGTTCATTCACAAACACAATCCACACGTCAACAGTCAGGACTCAGGTCTGTGTCCGGTGTGTGTTATTAAGGACAGATGTGTGCAGTTTTATCAATGTTTTTAAAAGCTGATCAGTTGTCTAATGGTTAGAGAAGAGGATCTAGGGCTGAAAGGTCGTTGGTTCGAATCCCACAAGCGGCAGGAAAATTGAGGACAGTGGGAGTGAAGGAACATCACTGTCTTCCTCCTCGATCCACGGCTGAGGAGCCCTTGAACAAGGCACTGAACCTACAACTGCTCCCTGGGCGCTGGGGATGTCTGCCCACTGCTCTGGGTGTGTGTTCACAGCCCCTAGTGCAGTTGTGTGTGTGTTCACTGCCACAGATGGGTTAAACACAGAGGACACATTTCATTGTTTGTTTCATCGTCCAGTGACAAACTGAAGATGTCCTGCTGCTCTGTATAAGGATGTCTTCCACAGTTGTTGTTTTTAAGTCAAACTTAAAAATCTATTTATATTCTCAGCCTTTTCGCTCTTAAATGGTTGTATAGATTTTTGTCCTATTCCCAGGTAATATTCTCTTTATTTTAGTTTTATTTTAATTAAACTTCATTTTCTTTATTTATTTTTTAATTCAGAATATTAATTAACATTCTGTTTTATATTTCTGTTGTTTTTGAAGTGTACAGCACTTGGGCTGAGGTCTTTTAAATGTCCTTTAGAAAAAGAATGATTGAACTTACCTTAGGTCAAGTTACCTCAGATGCCATCTGATCTCAGTAGTCTGTTTTCTCGGCTCAGTTACGCTCCAGTCCAAACATTTCAGAGATCTGATCTAGACATTTCTGATGATTCATACAACATTCAAAAAGATTACCAACCTTTCAAAGTTCTGTTCACATTTGAGCGACATGGTGGAGCAGCACCAGGGTCATGGAGGTTGTGGGTTCTCCCTGTGTCTGTGTGGGTTTCCTCCGGGTGACTGTCAGTGAGGAGTGTGGTGTGTTCTCCCTGTGTCTGTGTGGGTTTCCTCCGGGTGACTGTCTGTGAGGAGTGTGGTGTGTTCTCCCTGTGTCTGTGTGGGTTTCCTCCAGGTGACTGTCTGTGAGGAGTGCGGTTTGTTCTCTCTGTGTCTGCGTGGGTTTCCTCCGGGTGACTGTGAGGAGTGTGGTGTGTTCTCCCTGTGTCTTTGTGGGTTTCCTCTGGGTGACTGTCAGTGAGGAGTGTGGTGTGTTCTCCCTGTGTCTGTGTGGGTTTCCTCCGGGTGACTGTCTGTGAGGAGTGTGGTGTGTTCCCACCTTGCCCAATGATTCCAGGTAGGCTCTGGACCTACCACGACCCTGAACTGAATAAGGGTTACAGACAATGAATGAATGAATAAATGTTCACATTTGCATCTCAGATGATGAAATATCTCTGTAACAGAGGAAACCACTAAAGAAACAGAATGTTTCTATTTCTAATGTGAGTGGTGGAATATTAGTGCATTGTGAAAATATCTGAGTATCGTGATTAGATCATTTTACCAACTGCTAGCATTCAGTTGTGTAACAGGAAGTTCCCCCTCCACAAAATGAATGGAAGACTAAGCAATGTCCCCACAACGTATGAAAACAAGCTCTCACACACTTATACAGCAACTATACTGTAAACCCTGTGTGTGGGTTCTGTTATTGCAGACATGTTATTTTGTGTGTGTGTGTGTGTGTGTGTGTGTGTTAAGGATCCCTAGCTCTGCTGCAGCAGCAGGAACACAGAGTCCTCCTCAATGAAACTGGAGGCAAAATGGCTGACGCTAGCTCTGAATGACAGCCATTGAATTATTAAACACTGCTGCCTTTCACACACACACACACACATTGGTTTTCCTGAATCGTGGGACCATTACATAGACTGCTATTCCTTCTATGAAGACCTACATTTACCATAAGTAATACCAGGTTAACCCTAATCTTAAAACCTGTCCCTAAACTGACAAGTCTTCACTTTACAATGTAATTAAATTAATTGTGAGGTCCAGTTTGTGGTCCCAACAAGGAAGTAATGTCCCCATAATTAGAGTTCCCATAATTTTGTTCCCCACAGCGTATGTGAAAACTGGTACCCACACATACACACACAAAATAAAAAACCCAAAAACACCAAAAAAAAAAAAAAAATAATAATAAATAAATAAATAAAACACGCAGAACCTCCTCCTGTACACACACACATACACTCTCTCTCTCTCACTCTCACACACACACACACAGTCTACAGTCAAGGCTGTGTTTGTTTTGGATGTAAGACCAGTCCAGTGTAATACTTTAGTGTTCAGACCTAAATGTGCACTTCTCAAAGTAAAGGTACACCGTAAAGTAACATGTCACAGGTTTGTTTAAATGCGGAGGGTTTAACTTTGGATGATGTGGAGCTATTAAAATAAACACATGCAAATGATATTAGTTTTTTTTCCCTTGATCTTAAATCAAGTACAGATTATTTCAACAAATGAAGGGAAAACAACAAGAGTTTAAAACAACTGTGAGTCATTGTGATTAATAGATAATATTAAGATGTGTTATTTCCTTTCACTAAACAAGGTCTTGTCTTGTTCGTAGAGGTGGCTTTAATATTATGGCTGGTCAGGGTAAATACTCACACATAACACATCTAAAACATGACCCAACATAAGGATAAGATATAACAGCAAATGTGTGTGTACGTGTATGAAAAAGAGATATCGATAACATCTCACAGATACATCATGTTCTTTCTCTGATCTATCTGAGCAGGTGGAATGTGTCCAGGCTACACACACCCACACACACACACACACTGAAACCCACTCTTACCCACATGTGGACACTGACATAGAGAGATTAAGAATGATGAAGAGAGACAGAGGGAAAGCGAGAGAGAGAGGGGAGGATGAGGCTAAGGAATGTTCTGGGTGGTGCATGTGTGTTGCTTTTATTTAGACTGTGTGTGTGTGACGGGGGGATGTGTACAGGAATGTTCTAGATGTGAATGAGTGTTGAAAGTGTTTCCTGTGTTTACTGATGTGAGCTGGTGAAGAGGATAAATCACAAGGAGGTACAGCAGGTACCATCAACTTCATTATACGAATGTTTTTTTTTTTTGTGTGTGTGTGTGTGTGTGTGTGTGTGATGTATATAGCTCCTGGTTTGATGCCATGTGATTTCCTGATGTGAAATGGCTCCTGAGTTGAAGACATTTCTAGTAAGAGCTTTAATGTTTTAATGTACGTTTGTGTGATATGTGTGTGTGTGTGTGTGTGTGTGTCTAGTATTGATTTATGTTGAAAAAACATTGGTCTGCACAGTGGCGCAGCAGGTAGTGTCAGTCACACAGCTCCAGGGACCTGGAGGTTGTGGGTTCGATTTCTGCTCCAAGTGACTGTCTGTGAAGAGTGTGGTGTGTTCTCCCTGTGTCCGCGTGGGTTTCCTCCGGGTGACTGTCTGTGAGGAGTGTGGTGTGTTCTCTCTGTGTCTGCGTGGGTTTCCTCCGGGTGACTGTCTGTGAGGAGTGTGGTGTGTTCTCCCTGTGTCCACGTGGGTTTCCTCCCACACTGTAGATTGATTAGATAGTACATGTGCAAAGAATGAGCGAATGAATGAGAGTGTAGACGATCAGTGCTCACACAGAGAGAGACTAAGGATGTGTGAAATGGCTGGAGGCAACAGCAGACTGTGCCACACATCAGTGCAGTGGCATGGGTTCAGTGCAGTGCTCAATGCCACAAACTTAACACTTGCTTTTTTGTAATTTTTTTTTTTTTTGGAATCTCTTTTTCCGAATGTGATCAGTGTTTGGTTGAATCCACAGATACAGAACTGGCAGATACAGAGGGACCACTGTATGTTGGTATTTTCCCTTCTTATAATTGGCACTGAAAAGGCTATAACCAGTGGCGGATGCTGGTCTTTCAAGGAAGGGAAGCTCAATTTCGGCCTACATCATAAAATGTGTCGGTTTATTTATACGTAAATTCTACCCTCCGTTCCTTTTTAAGAAAATGATCTGTGACCCTGTCGTACCAACAAGGCGTCTTTTCCAGGGACTTGACTAGTGTCCGCTCAATGTCCAGCAGAGCTAGGCTGCTTAAACGGCCTTGGCCCATGTGAAGTGTGTCCGCCTGTGCTCCCACAGATCTTTACACCAAAGGATCGCTGATTCGCTCATTTCGCAGTCAATCAAAAAGGGATTCAGCCTCAGACAGATCATCCAATCATCATGCAGAAGCTGAGCGTCCGGGCCAGCCGAGGCCAGCCCACTGCCCCATAGACCCCCAGAGACGCTGAGCGTCCGATGGGCGGGACAAAGCCCGGCATTTATCCAATGACTCGTCTCGTTTCGCTGCACTTCGCTATTGAACTCTGTGGACTGTTTAAAGCACTGTGAAGCTGCGGGAATGATTGAGAGGAAAGCTGCGTCTTTACCAGTGATAAGAAACTGATTCTGAACAAAAGTTGAGCGCGTTGTAGTGCATATTTATTCAATGACATGTACACACAACAGTTTGTATTTGATCACTTATTTTTTGACATTTTAGGGGAAGCTGAGCTTCCCTTGCAGTCTTAGAGCAATCGCCACTGGCTATAACATACGTTAGGGATGATAGTAGGTAGATGTCTTTAGAAATAAGCTCAATGATCTGATAATAAATATACAGCTATCTCCTATATCTCATTCAGCTAATGAGAATGTAAAGCAGTATTAACTACACTTACAATGCAAAATACGTACACTTGGCATTTTGTTTCAGTGTGCTCTCTCTCTCTCTCTCTCTCTCTCTCTCTCCTTCCTTTTGGCTCATGCCTACAGTAAGTAATATCTTACATGTGGGTGTTATATCCAGTATTGCTGATTATGAGAAATGCCAAATTCTACCTGTTTTCTTTTATAAAGCAGTCACATCAAAGCAGAGGTCTGATTTTTTAGGGTTAATTCCTCTTTTTATAAACACAAATGAACAGAAAATATAACCTGCTAATATACAGTGGTCCCTCAATGAAAATAGTGTTTATTTGAGAGGCCAGCCTTTAGATGTGGTGCACAGCAGTAGGCCTAGCGTTAGTATTAGCATTAGCATGGCGCTTCTTGGACTGCTTTAAATCTATTTGCTGCTTCTGAGATTAGCCTCTTATATAACGTCTAACAGCAAAAAGGATGCACTGGCTTCTCACTGTTTGGGTCAGTACTATACTGAATGGAATGGTGTGGAGTATGGTATTTAACAAACAATAAATTCACTTTGACTATTGAGGTATAAACAAAGATAACATGGTACTGCTTTAGAATAAGACTATACTTATAAAACTCTATACATGGTTAATATATTGTGTATTCAGGTTGTAAACACATTAAAAGTCATTAATTATAATTTATAACACAGATATAAAGGCCATTGGTGACCTGTTTTTTGCCAGAGTCAATCCACATCCATCTACACGTTTAAACCTTAAATGTTACAGAGTACTCATCTTCATTTTTGCCATCAGTCGACATTAACCCTGTCAGCTTCAGCACATATTTTTAATACGTTTAACCCTTTAAGCATTAAGTTTAATCCATTAACCACTGACTTATAACATGTTTACAACCTAATTAATATCCATGTAATAACCAGATATTTTATTGGCCTGAAAAAAACGATGTTATATCACCACACCAAATTACACACTTCTGAATTGTTGTGATCCTGCTCCACTTCTGACATCAAGTGCAGGGACTAAAATCACCCTGCCCCCTCGTTTGAGTCTGTCCAATCACAGCGCTGGACGCTCGTTTATGTGAAAACGCAAAGACAAGGTTAAACGCAGCAAAACAGACACAACGAGCACTGAGTAAAAACTGAGAAGAGAGAGAACCGAGTGAAAACAGGTCAGGTGTTTAGTTGTGAATCACCATCACCACTAAAACTCATCCCACGTTATTGAATGGAGGTCTCTCACTGGGTGTATATCACTGTAACCTGTGCTTGGCAGTGGGTATTGTGACCATAAGCTCATGTGCGGCTACTCTAATATCTTTTGGTCTGTGCTTTTTTTGGAGATTGTAGAAGCTGCTTTTGGTGCTGATGACTGTCTAGATACATTTGGACACATTGAGGTGTACAGTGTGTAAAGGGCAGTGTTTTGTTCTCAGAGATGACAATGACGTGACGATGACTTTGTGGAGGCTCTTTAGTGAATTCCATAACATGATCAAACCCTGTATCTCCAAACAAACTCTTATCTACGTGGAATGATTCGCAGTGTCTTCAGTATGTTCTCATATCCACCCTTACAGTTTAGTGCGCAAATACAGATGTCCAACATAATTGGAACATATCTTCCTTCAGTCATTTCTGTTTACACTCAGTGCACTTTGAAAGAAACACGCTGTTTTTATTAGGGCTCTGTCTGCTGGAGATAATTGTGTGCTGCTTTACATCATTGTACTGGCCTCAGACTCTTCACTCGGGATGTGAAGCATAAGAAATGACCAGATTTCAGCTGCTGTTTGTGCAGAGAGTTGATAACCTCTTATCTCTGTTGTTTACTGCCAGCATGAAAGTGAGGCGGCCATTTTTTCCTCTACATCTCACGCATGCTGACGCCTGTGCATGTGTGTGTGTGTGTGTGTGTGTGCGCGAGCGCGTGTCAAGTGTGTTTCATCACGAGTCTATTGTTAGGATTTTAGAAGATTGTGAAGATTATTCACCGCACCTCTACATTTCACACATTGTTTCTTAAAATATCTGTAATATTCACCACAGTGAGTCATTAATAAATTACTTAAATGGCTTGAAACATTAAAAAAAATGGTGCTTTCACAATGATGCACACTTAATCTGTCAAGGCAATCATTATTAGTTTAATATGGTGGATGGCTGTGTGTATTTCTGAATGCATCTACAGAGCATCTGTGCTTATAGGTCTACGCTTGTGTGAGTGCCTACACTTGCTGTTGTGTCGAGTTGCCCTGCGGCTCCCTGGTGCCATGGCAACGCAGTCAGAAATGAATGTGAGTGAATAACAGCTCAAAAGCCCCGCCTCCTGCTCCAGGATTGGCTATAATTTTTCTGCAATACAAGACATTAATGATCACAATAATAACTCATTCTAACCCTAACCTTACCTCTAATCTCCTGAAGGTCAGGGGCTGCAGGATTGTTTCCTGTGTAACATCCTCCCACAATGGTTTCAGCTCTGTTTCTGTGATTCATACGAGTGAGTTTGTGTGGATTTAGAGAGAGAGAGAGAGAGAGAGAGAGAGACCAGTGGACAGCAGCTCACTTACTGATCTTAAGAAGTGATTGTAGAAGTGTTACAAGTGTCTGATGTTCTCCTTTGAGTCGTATATGTACTAAACTTTAGAGATATTCCTAGGTGCCTAAAGGTGTAATAAAGGCATCTGTTACCCTCTTTCATTCTCCTCAGTAGCAGTTAATATGCGCCAGATTAGTTAAGAGCATTATTGTGGTGCAGAATTTTGTTTGCACAATGTTTTTCTCATGCATTTAATGTTAATACGAAGTAATTGGGTGGCACGGTGGAGCAGCAGGTAGTGTCTCTGTCACAACTCCAGGGACCTGGAGGTTGTGGGTTCGAGTCCCACTCCGGGTGACTGTCTGTGAGGAGTGTGGTGTGTTCTCTGTGTCTGCGTGGATTTCCTCCGGGCGACTGTCTGTGAGGAGTGTGGTGTGTTCTCCCTGTGTCTGTGTGGGTTTCCTCTGGGTGACTGTCTGGGAGGAGTGTGGTGTGTTCTTCCTGTGTCTGTGTGGGTTTCCTCTAGGTGACTGTCTGTGAGGAGTGTGGTGTGTTCTCCCTGTGTCTGTGTGGGTTTCCTCCAGGTGACTGTCTGTGAGGAGTGTGGTGTGTTCTCCCTGTGTCTGCATGGGTTTCCTCCAGGTGACTGTCTGTGAGGAGTGTGGTGTGTTCTCTCTGTGTCTGCATGGGTTTCCTCCGGATGACTGTCTATGAGGAGTGTGGTCTGTTCTCCCTGTGTCTGCATGGGTTTCCTCCGGGTGCTCCGTTGGTAGTGGATTGGAGACTCAATAGTGCCCGTTGGTGTGTATCGCCCTGTGAAGGATTGGCACCCCCTCCAGGGTGTGTTCCCACCTTGCACCCAAGGATTACAGGTAGTCTCCGGACCCACCACCGCCCTGGAATAGATAAGAGTTACTGGCAAATGTAGACCTTTCTCACATTTTCTGTGACCACTTCATTCAGAGCCAAGCATGACATAAAAAACCCAGTTTGAAAAATAAACCTAACCTAAAATTAAACCAGCATTTCAGCTCTCATCAACTTACCTTTAAATTCAGTTGTAGAAACTGGGCTAACCCAAGCAGGGCCCTCTGCTGAAGACTCAACTGGTCTTGACTCGCCCGAAGGGTGACCCAGCTGGAACCCATTAAACAGCCTACAACACACTATCCCACACTCGGGCTGCTGTGGCTACAAGACTTGGGACATGACGGTCACCGGTTTGATCCGTAAGACCTGCAGGAACATCCACGGCTAAGGTGCCCCTTCACAAGGCACCTGACCCCATGCCACTGCTCTGTGTGTGTGTTTGTGTGTGTGTGTGTGTTCACTGTCACAGAGGTTAAATGCAGAGGTCAGATCCTGTTGTACTCTTCTACAATGACGATAAAGCACGATTTCCCCTGGGCAGCCCTTGTCACAGTATATTCACCCTTTTTGATCCCAAGCCCAGGTAAAGCCCAATAAACCCAGGTAAGTCCCAGGTGTAACTCACTTCGACGCGCTGGCAGGGAAAGGGTAAATGGAACAAAATGATCTTCTGACATTTAACTAGAAAAAAAGAAACAACAAAATATAAATCCAGAAATAGCTGGAATAGTCATATATTCATAAAAACCTGCAACAACAAGAAGTGCCAAGATTCTGCAGTGAATGAGGAAGGACCAATGGATGTAGGAGGACTGTAGGGGTTGTATTAGTCATGATTCAGTGAGATCGGGTGGGCTGTGAGTGATGAACACTGTGCGTGTGTGTGTGTGTGTGTTGTGTGGGTAAAGTGGGACACTGTCACTGAGTGAATCTGTTGGGGAGGCTGCTGTGAAACGGAGGAGAGATAAAAAGCTCATAAATAGCAACTCTGGTTAAAGAGTGCTCTCTCTCTCTCACACACACTTACTTTTTCATCTCATCTTTCATGCAACATCTAGGTCACCTCTTTCTGCCCTCTATTTCTCTCACTGCCTCTTGGCTTGCTCTCTCTCTCTCTGCTCTCTCTCTCTCTTGCTCTCTCTCTCCCACTATCTGCTCTCTCTCACTCTCCTTTCTCACTCTCTATCTGCTCTCTCTTCTCTCTCTCTCTCTCTGCTCTCCTTTCTTTCTCTGCTCTCCTTTCTCTCTCTCTCCTGTTTCCATCTTTCCATCCTCCCACTGCAAATATGTCATTTCTCCCTACTGTTTCCTGTCTTTACCAAACACACACACACACACACATTCTCACAGATGACTGGCTCGTGCATGTCACTCCACACAATAAACTGCTTTTGTTTGTGAGCTGCTGGCGTGCTGCTGACTCACTGAGGGCCTACACGCTGTCGTCCATTTCGCAGCGCAGTCTGTCTGCCTCCATTACATCCCATAAAAACTGCACGACAGTACGGAATTAAGCAGCTACTGGACAGGTTTGTCCTGCAGCAAGGTCAGTTCCTCTCTCTGCCGAAGCGCTCAGGCCCCTGCAGGACCACAGATGGCTGCTGGTCTCTGCAGCTTTTTGGCTTTGGGAGCTGTGTTCTCACAGATAGCTCTTAAAACGGCAGCCTTTCACTGCTAGTCAAATGTTTGGGGACATCCACATTCTTGAAATGTTTTTCATAGACTTCAGAAGGAAGTCCTCTGGCAGCGTCGTGCCCATATAAGGAAATCTGAGTCTAGTAGACTTTCTGTATGGGAAAATACAGAAACATGGCTAACACTTAGCTGCTAAAGCTATAGTCTTTCTCTCTTAGTCAGACGTTTGGGGACATTCCCAAGATGTTTTTCATTGACTTCTGACATCCTGTTGTCAGCTTCATGCCCATATAAGGACTTCAAGGTATAAGCATTTTCTCTGTTACTTAAATGAATGACGCTTCTGTTGCATTCTCTTCTAAACAATACGTTTTTCCCTTGCGCTGTATTAGCATTTAGCATACACTCTGTAATGGGACAGCTATCCAGACAAAGATAGCTGTTGACTGATTGTGATAAACCCAAAAACAAATAGATAAACTAAAATAAGTATTGGGGCTTAACCAGGTTTGATGTGGTGAGGGGTAATAGTCACCAAGAGCTATCAGGGAGTGAAAGTGCTTGTGACTACCAGGGAAACAAATGAAGAGGGAAACAGATCAAAGTCAAAGAAAATGAAAGAAGAGAGGATTTAAAGAGGAAAAGGGGGAACAGTGGGATATAGAATCCCAACAGGGCAGTGTTTTCCAGACAACTGGAGAACAGAGAAAAGATATATCATGGGAGACTAAACCCAACGTTTAAATAGCACAAAAGCAAGCAATCACTTCTTTTAAAGAGCGAGATAACAATTACCAGCAAGGTTTGGCTTTTGCAAACTCAAAACTCTGCACTGAAGACACAGACTGAAGGCTTAATAAAGGGTAAGCCCCAGCTGTTGTCAATCGGGCTGATTAACACGGCTCCTGAGATGTGGTCGCCCCCTGTTGGTGGGAGGACCACGGCGCGGGCAGCCCCTTACACACTCTTATCCGAAATGATTTGCATTTTTTTTTTTTGCTGCTAGACAAAATGTCTGAGGATGTCCACATCTGTCTACAATATGTTCTTATATCCACCCTTACAGTTCAGTACGCCAATACAGATATCCAAACTCTCGATAAATGTTAAGATATTTTTGGTAAATCATCAAAAATAGTTAGAACGCATCTTCCTTCAGTCATTTCTGTTTACACTCGGTGCACTTTGAAGCGAACAAAGATAATATTTACATGTTTTTCTGATCCAGAACATCATCTTTATCAATTACACCCTTCTGGGAGGTGCTATAGAGCTATAAAACTAAGACAACCCATTTCAAAAACAGATCTGTCTCTACTTTAATAAGGTTATTAACCACTTCTGAGTTGTGTATACCATTACAGATTGTCTGCTACTTGTCAGCCATTGTAAGAATGCACAGATTACCACTGACTTTATATGTTTATTTTATTACACATTAAATGTTGTGCATTGTATCGTATGTTGCTTATTGCATGTGTTTCGTATGGTGTTTGTATTACATCTTGTTGCACCAGGCATAATCATCACGGACATGACATGTGTCAAAAACATCTTTCAAGTTGAGTCTTATCCATAGTTGGTGTCAAAGCCAAATAAGGACTTCTAATGGGCTTCTAATAAGGCTTTCTAATTTCTTTGGGCTATTTTGGGAAGGTCTTATATCAGTTCATATGACTGCAGTGTTAGTTCACATGTAGCACTTCTACTTTGCAGAAAACAAGCCCAGACCAGGTGGTCCTAATAAGATACTACAGACTTCAGAAGCCCTTTATCTAAATAACCGTGTGACCACTTCATTAGAAGACCCTCACTTGCTGGTGTGCGTTTAGAAAATGGCTCATCTGTTGAGGATAGTTTGTGTTTGCCACCCTTTAACCTTTCATCAGTGGTCATTCTCCCAACACAGAGATGCTCTTGGCTGGACATGTCTGGGTGGTGACCCGTTCTGGTTTCCATATATGGGCGACCATGATCTTGAGGTCTGAAACTGACCAAAGATGAATGGGATTTGAGAGTGGCCGATAAATTATGCAGAGGCAGTCTGTAACTTTACACCTCTATAGGGCGCTAACAAGGTAAAGTAGGATGTTCTAAGAAAGTGGACAGAGAGTGCCATCGTGGGAGGAGAAGCCAAAGCTGTAATGTTAGTACTCAAAGGTGATTAAACCTCTTTTGGGCCTTGTTAGTTCTGCAAAGTCAGGGTCTGTTCACACAGAGTCTGTTAATGCAACTTTAAAACTTTCAACACAGCGGAAACTTCACTGGAAGAGGAAGAGGCAGCCGGGTTCACGCACTGGGTTCACGCCATTCTACAGAAAAGACAACCACACGAGGAGTGCACCACCTCATTGAGAAACTGAATCTGTGTAAGGAGCTGTTCTGAATGTATTTCCGTAGGTCAGGGCGAGTCTGAGGAGCTGCTTCTGTGCGATTCTCCTCATTAAAATGATTATATTTTATATGTTTTTTTACTTATGCCTTTTTTGAAGTCTGTGTTTGTCTTGTTTTATGAGCGTTTGTGTTTTGCCACCATCTTAATGGTCATTCGTTAATGCACATAACCATAACACACACTCACACACACTACGCTTACTGAATGCAGAATGTAAACATTTATTATCCTTCCAAATCAATATGTAATGTGAGTTTTCATGTGTAATTCATTTGTTCTGATTTTTATTACTTTTTAGATAATTTTTTAGAAGGTTTATATTGTAAATACTTGCTTGTGATGTCTTTCTACTGTTGTGTGCCTTGCTATCTCTAAGCTTCTGTAAACACTGTACATTTCCCCACGGTGGGATTATCTTATCTTATTTTATCTTGTGAAAATGCAGTTTTGATTGGTCATGATCACAGCCTATTCATTTCCAAAGTAGAACTTGTCCCTCACAGTTTACCTTCATTTCAAACTGGCCACACTTGGCTTTGTGTTAAGACTTTGTGTTAGTTGGCCTTAGGTGACTTTGTCTAATACTGTGCAATTGCCGAAGGTTCCTCTGTGGAACCTATGAAAAAGACTGCTATGACCTTTCATTACATAATCATCACCTGGCTTTTTTTGTCTTTGTCACCAGGAAAAGAGACTACCTAAGAGACTCCACATCCGGCCTGCATGGGAAACAAGCCTGGAACAGACGAGATCTGGACAGACTCCTGGGACACTCCGGAAGCTGTCACATCACCGGAGAGTGGACTCGCACACACATGCGCAGACATCTCTAGAGGAATTCCAAACTGCGTCTGACCTGCCTTGTCTTCCCTTTGCCTCAAGATCCTTGGCCAAAAAAAGGCATTGCTTATCACTGCCCAGGAGGCTGGATCTTCTGGGCTTCTGAAGCTCAACACTGAAGGAGGAAGGACCTCATTTCTGTTGTGCCATTGGTGTGGAAGGGTTACCTCAACACACACCACTCTAGTTCCTTTTGGAATCTTCTCCAAGCCTGAGAACACAGACAACGCGCTTGGGACTCTGTCTTTAAAAGCCTTCTTAAAAGGTGTATACTGTGCAGGTGCTTATTGTATTTATTTCAGTATAAAATAATTATTTATGGTACTAACTTGAATATTTAGAATTACCTTTTTGGTTGAGTATTACATGCTGTGCTGTGTTCAGCCATTCCTTTGTATAATTCTGTTTTTCTGGTAGAGAAGCCGGAGTATTAATAACCAGGGTGTAAGTCATCAAATTTGGACACTGCAAACTCAGAGAGACTGGACACCTCAAGTCAGTCAAACTTGCGACTGCTGGACCTTGAAATCTTGGACTGCTGGACATCAGAAACTGCTGGACATTGTGATCTGCTCTCTGTCCATTCTTAAAAAACGGTGCTTGACCAGTGGAAGAACCAGAACAATGGACAAAAACATTCGTCCCTACGTACCCTCCAATGGCTGATTGTAGACCACTGAATATCCACAGACCTGTGAGTCTGACACCACCAACACCTACTCAAGCATTTACAAAGAGCAACTTCCACTTCCCGGAGCGGATGTCCTGTCTGCGGCGCCAGCCTGTGACCATCCCAATGGATACCGTCAAGATCATCCAGTCGGAGAAGTTCCCTCGGGAGTGCCCCATGCCGGTCACTCAGCCTCGTTACGCGCCTCCTCCGCGAGTGGCCTGGGACGGAGGAGGTGAAGGGGAGGTCATCGTTAACCAAGCTTGCAGTGACTTGTCCCTGGAGGTCAATGGAAACACCGTGGTCAATCCCCGGCCTTTGGTCTCCCCTCCAGCTCCGGTCTTGCGCAGGGAAGCGAGCTACTTGGCCCAACGCAAGGCAAGCTCCACCGAGATATGCTACCACCAGTTTCACTACAAGATGGACGACGTGATCGTGAACCAGTATGTGCTTCGCTCTTCGTCCACTTCTTCTTCCTCCTCCTCCTCCACATCCTCTGGGCCGGTGATGCCATGCGAACCGCTGGACTGCCCCACTTGCGGACACATGTACAATTTTGCGGGAAAGCGCCCCCGGATCCTCTCCTGTTTGCATTCGGTTTGTGAGGAGTGTCTGCAGATCCTGTACGAGTCTTGTCCCAAGTACAAGTTCATCTCTTGCCCCACGTGCCGTCGGGAGACCGTTCTTTTCACCGATTACGGCTTGGCAGCGCTGGCCATTAACACCAGCATCTTAAGCCGGCTGCCGTCTGACCCCGGAGGGACGGTGCAGTGGGGAGGAGACGCCGACCGCAGTTGCTACCAGACAGTGCGCCAGTACTGCCAGTCGGCGTGCACCTGCCACATCGCCAACCCTCTCTCATCCTGCGGAATCATGTAGATCCAAAACGGGCCAAAATTAAGTGGTACTTACTGAGCCAAAACCACTACTCAGCTACTCACTACGCTTTTCCAATCTCTCTTCCTGTAGACCCAAAACACACCCCCTGGTGGCACTGTTTGAGTCTTTCCTATGATCCTGCTTTCCTCACCTTCTCACCCACCACCTTTGTAACTTCTTGCAGCAACCTGTAGGATGTTAAAAACCACTGAACAATGCAGACGGCTGGAACAAAAGCAGGTAGCACTGTTTGAGCCAAAACCACAGCCCTGCTTTCCCAACTCTCTCCTTCTCCCGCCACTTGCCACACTGCGTAGGACACTGTAAACTCCAAAGGACAGTGCACACTGCTGGATCAAAAAGCAGGCCATCAGATTGGACACTAAACAAAACCCAACAAAGGCCATCAGGTGGTGCTATCTGAGCCCAAACCACAAATCTCAACCACTCTGTGGCCCTACTTCTCCAAAGCTTCCTTCCTCTTGCAGCATCTTCAACAAATCAGGCCATCAGGTGGCGCTGTTTGAGCCAAAATGCCAAAACTCAAGGCCTCCTTGCCATGACCCTGCTATTCCAAAGCCCTCCGTCACCCCCTGACACAGATGTATCTATAGATCTATAGCACAGACGGTTGCTGTCTGGACTTTGAAGTGATAGAGACACTTGTGCGCGGAGCCAAGATAAATGAAATATCAGAGTAAATGTATTTTATGTACGAAATGACAGACCCTTTCCTTCAGCCCTGTTTCTCTTGTTTGGATGTGTTTGTCATTGACATCTCTTCACATGGGAATGCCAAGGAGACGTTGTCTCCCCCCCCTCCTGGGTAAAATACAGCAAATAAATGAATTGAGTCCAATGAAGAGCTTGGTCTGGTATTCTAACCACAGGTCCCTTCCTATGAGTCTGGTATATTTTATAAGCTATATTTTATAATACTTTATAATACCTGGCATAAGCCTGTATGACTGCTCCTAAGTAGTTTTAACTTCATAAAACATGTGTTTGACGTTGGTAAACCAGATTACACAATGCTTTATAAAGTCTGTTCATAAGAATCATGTTACAGTGCCTTATTTTTACAGCATTCATATCAAGAGATGTTATAATGAACACTAATATTTAAAAATATCACACTCTGGTTTTATAGAGTATCATGCAGCTAACTATTACAACTCACAAGTAACTATTCAGGCTTGCACCAGGCATTATTAAGTATTATAACTCTTTATAAACACATTTATTAAAGGAACTCTAGGTTCGATTTGGTATTTCTTTTATTTTGCTCCTGGGAATATTTTGTCTTCTATATTTGCAAAGTCCTGAAATCAGTGGAAAGCGGGAGGGAGCAGGGGAGGATTCCTACCCACCTTCAGAAGTTCCATAGTGCATTTACTGCAGTGCTGAGCCCATAGTAGCAACGACAGAGGCTCTGTCATCCCTAGCATAGCTCAGTGGAGCTTAACAATGATTATGAAACTGTAATTATATGGCAAAATTATTACCTACTGTTGCTTTAAGTCTTATGTATCACAAGGGGTCCACAAAAGGCCTTGGCCTTATGCAAGGGGCCATCTCTCATTCTGTGAATCGTGAATGTGTGATCTCACACATTCGCCAGAGGTGTGATACAAACAAAATACAATAGTTTGCTCAGTCATTAGAGCTTTGGACTGTGATGCAGAGCAAACCAGGTTCACACACCACTTCTGGTGAGTTCTGGTTGTCTCTCCAGGTGTGCATTCGTGTTCCACAGGATACGAGCCCCTGCCCAGCTACTGTTGAGCTTCTGCAGGGTGCAATGCATCCTCTCACGTTAGGAGAAGACCCCTCTGGTCCTCCAGGTGTACCTTAGCAGTCCAGTTTGGGAGTTACTCAGACACTAGTGCCGGCAGGTATCGTTGGACCCTTCCCATGACATGGGCTTATTAGAATAAAAACAGGATGCACACAAGAACAGAACTGGACAAAAACTGCTTCAAAGACAAAGATTTGTAAACAAAATTTTATACAAATTACATAAATAGTGTGAAAAATACTGCACATGACATGAAAACATGAGGAACAGTGAATATTTAGAAAACCAGAGAGGAATGGGTGCATTGAGGAAGTGAGAATGAAGCACTGTACACATTCCACCGAGAACACATCATCTACAGCCTGACAAAGACATACTACTTTTCTTTTTGCTGTTTAACAGCGGAAGGGCCTGGACGTACTGAAAATATATCACAATAAGTTCCATAGACAGTTTTAAAAGTACATTACCTCCACATTATAGCTTATATTATATTATGTTATAGCATATATACATTATTCATATCATATTCCACTTCCTCAAGCCTGCAGAGAGCTCTCTTTGGGTTTTGAAGCTGTAAAATATGTATCTTCACTGTCAACACAAAACCTCATCTTTAAAAATAGCAACTTCACAAGAGAAGTATGTAGTATCCTTATTATTCTCAATGGAAGCCAGTGTAACACATTGATTGGAAGTCATTTTGGGCCATTTCTATTGGCCCGTTTATCTTGAAATGGGGTAAATGACAGCTGGCTGTTTCCAGTTTTGTTAAAAAAACAAAAACACCTAAGGTGGAGATACAAGGTTTTGTTTTGACAGTGATGATAGACGTCTACCTGAGTCATTACATTGACAGCAAACTTCCATTATATTTGAAAGTATGGAGACAATGGTGAATTGTCTAAGACACACCATCATTAAATATAGTTACTGGGTGCATTAACCCTTACACATCACACACAATCTGAGCTGAAATGAAGTATAGAAAAGGAGGCCACGTTCTACAGTAGCCCAGAACGGACAAAACAGTAAGTGCCTTTCACGCTTTTATGCTGTAGCAGATGTTTTATGTTGAATGGGAGGGGTGAGGGAGGGGTATTCAGTTGATTGCAATTTGCAACCTCACCAATAGATGCCACTAAATCCTACACACTGCACCTTTAAAGGGGAACCAGACATCTCAATGTCTACATCACACATGTTGTGTTTTACTTCCTCTACAGTCAGCAGTGAGCTCCACTCATCCACATATATACACTGAAGGGTGATGGGAAAATAGCGGGAACGTTTGTTTGGGAGTTATTTTGCACCTGTACCTTACATTTTATATTTTACACAATGATTAAAAAAGTGTCTCAGACAGCATTTCACTTTGTGTGGGGAGCTTTTAGAGCCATTAAACTCTTCTGACGTCTGGTTCCATTCAACACCACTGTTAAACTGTAACAACTGAATGTAGATTTGTAGTAAATGAGTAAGATTTAAGACTGGACTAAACTGGTCTGTGACATGTCATTATCTCTTACTCACTTTAAACCAGGCTCTGAACCCTGCTGTGTAATGCATGGCACAATCCGAATGCTGTGATGTAATGCCACGGTACTACACGAGATTACTGTGTAATCTTACACTTCATTGACATTCAGATTTAGAGCAAATGACTGGATTAGCATTACATAAAAATGGGGTATTTACACCGGAGGGACCCGTTAGAACCATTCATTACAGGCGTAGTGTGATCCTTGTGGTTTCCTTGTCTGGGTAACGTCACAGTTAGAGCGTCAGAGATGTGTCGTCTTCCTTCTGTTTCTGAACAGCTTCATCAGTGACCTCTCTCCGTATAAACTGTGGGGAAAGAGAGGGTCAGGTTTAATGACTTTTAACTGAACCACATCATGAATCACACACTCACACACTCACCCAGTCACTCACCTGGTCACTCACACACTCGTCCAATCAGGTACACACTCACCAGGTCACTCACACACTCACCCAGTCACTCACACACTCACCCAGTCACTCACACACTCACTCAGTCACTCACACACTCACCCAGTCACTCACCTGGTCACTCACACACTCGTCCAATCAGGTACACACTCACCAGGTCACTCAAACACTCAACCGGTCACTCACACACTCACCCAGTCACTCACACACTCACCCAGTCACTCACACACTCACCCAGTCACTCACACACTCACCCAGTCACTCACACACTCACCCAGTCACTCACACACTCGTCCAATCAGGTACACACTCACCAGGTCACTCAAACACCCAACCGGTCACTCACACACTCACCCAGTCACTCACACACTCACTCAGTCACTCCCACACTCACCCAGTCACTCACACACTCACTCAGTCACTCACACACTCACCCAGTCACTCACACACTCACCCAGTCACTCACACACTCACCCAGTCACTCACACACTCACTCAGTCACTCCCACACTCGTCCAAATCACTCACACACTCTCCCAGTCACTCACACACTCACTCAGTCACTCACACACTCACCCAGTCACTCACACACTCACCCAGTCACTCACACACTCACCCAGTCACTCACACACTCACTCAGTCACTCCCACACTCGTCCAAATCACTCACACACTCTCCCAGTCACTCACACACTCTCCCAGTCACTCACACACTCACCCAGTCACTCACACACTCACCCAGTCACTCACACACTCACTCAGTCACTCCCACACTCGTCCAAATCACTCACACACTCTCCCAGTCACTCACACACTCTCCCAGTCACTCACACACTCACTCAGTCACTCACACACTCACTCAGTCACTCACACACTCGTCCAAATCACTCACACATTCACAAAGTCATTCACACAGTCATTCACACACACACACACACACACACACACACAAACACACACACGCACACACACCTCTGGGCAGTTTCCCACACTCACTCAGTCACTAACACACTCGTCCAATCAATCACACATTCACCCAGTCATTCACACACTCACCCGGTCACTCACACGCACACACCTGTGGAAAATTTTACACAACTGTACGATTTGTGTGTGTGTGTGTGGTGTGTGTGTTTGTGTGTTTGTGTGTGTGTGGACGCGCGTGTGTTTGTGCGCGCGTGCATGTGTGTGTGTGTGTGTGTGTGTGTTTGTGTGTGTGTGTGTTGTATTGTGTGAATCATTACCCATTCACACAATCAGAATCAAAATGAAACTGTTGTTATGACTGTTTTTCAGCAGAGTTCCACTCTGTTAAACCACACCTAAGACTCTTATCTCTGGTCACACAGTGTCAGCGCGCTGGCAACGTCTCACCTGTGGCTCCTGGAGTGTTGTGATTTCTCATTCTTTCTCAGTGAGCTCATCTTCTGCTTCAGGTTGCTACTCGTCCTCCCCGGCTCTGATTCGAGAGGCTGGAAACCAACAGCGACAGAAATCACTTTAACACAATCAACTAACTCCAGATATCAGTTTCCAATTCATTTCAGAAGGGGTTTCCCTGCTCTGGAAAAGTTCCTGTTCTTTAGCCACTGATAAGTCTCTGATCAAAACACACTTGGCTTTACATTCAGTTCTGATCTCCTGTTGGAACATGTTGGGAAATGATGTTTAACCAACACACACCAAACCAGTTTAGCTCAGCTTTACCCAGGAACAAGCTGTCATCACCCTCACCTCCTGCAAACTGTCGTACGGCTCCTCCTGTAACACATCCGTCGATCCAAACTGTTCAGACTGAGGCTTAGCTTTTCCTGCAGGGGACAGAAACCATCCCAACACATCAGACATCCGCATATCAGCACCGGGGGGTTCTAGGTTTACAGCTACAGGATCAATCAATCAATCACTTCATTTGTAGTCAAGCTGAGAATTACATCTAAACAAGGGTAATATCTCTGTGTGTGGCTGGAGGAGGACTAGATTCAGGGTGGAATTAACCAAGTCTAATGATCACAGAGGAAGACCATCAAAACTAAATCTATATATATGTTTATATTTAAAAAATGTGTGTTAATTTTTTAACTAGTAACAAACACTTAAAAAAAACGTAAACTATCAAAACAGTAGAATAACATGGTTGTAAAATCATTTACGCAGTCAAATCAAATAAAAGGCCACAGTCACATGCAATAAAATGATATGAGACAATGATAAGGACAGAGACATATTCAAAAAATGAGACACAACAATAAAACAATCAGAATGAACACCTTTAGTAAAGTGATTCTGTCCGAGACCCACAAAGATGCATAAATGTATAACTTTATCTTTTGTTGTTATTAGAGCGCTAGTCACTTTTCTTTTCTATTTTGAATGCTTAATTATGTATTATATAACTCCCTGGAGTGCTATTTTTATCTCCTTTAGTGATAAATTCAGTGACTCACGTCGATGCCTGAGGAAAGCCCACGTGTCTGAGGCAGTCCTGCGGCGGAAAGGAGAGGAAAGAGTGGAGGGGTCATCTGCGCAGTGCTTTTCACTCTTCTGTGAACTGACCGTCTGCAGAAACCAAAGTAGGGGTCAAGTTAGAACAAGTCGTACGCTTTCATGTTATACGCAGTGTATATTATAGAGCACTCATATTGTACGTACAACTCTGTGTAGTTTTACATCCATAGATACCTTACAATTTTACGTTTTACTTAAAAACACTATTCAACTGAACATTTTCACACACCGACTCTTAATGTGGCAGCGGTGAGAAACATTCCTCTGAGATGAGACGAGGAGGAAGGAAGTGGGATTTAAGAGAAACCTGATATCTCCAACGCAACACCTGCTACAGAAGTTCAGATTCAAACAGAAGATAAAAAATACACAGCTGTAAACAGGTGCAGCTCCTGGAAACCAAGACCCAACGGAGTGAAACCTGAGATGATCTTATACACTTAAAAAAAAAAAAGGATTGAATTCACTTCACTCTGCTGAGAAACAGTTTATAAAATCCTCTATGACTTCGTCATCCGGATCAGGGCCACTGTGGGTCCGGAGCCCACCTGGAATCACTGAACGGAAGGCAGGAACACACCCAGGTCTCAACGGTCCAAATACTTACCCACTCGCTCATGCACATGGACAATTTTAAACAGCCAGTCCACCTACACACACGTGGTGTTGGACCTGCGAGAGGAAACTGGACCACTCTGATGAGGACTGAACCTAGGACCTCAGGACCCCACAGCTGTGTGGCTGTGACACTTTCTGGACTGCCACCATTGCTGCCCAAAGTTAACAGTCGTTTTAAAATGAAATAGCTGCTTTATTTGAAGGTAGTAACAGATATTAACAATAACAGACTTCTCTCCAAAACTGTAGCTCTGCAGAAGAAGGGAATAAATGCATTTGATTGAAAGGTAATTGTCTGAACTCATATAATGTTGTAATTTAAAATATCCTTGAGCTCAAACAAGTAGCTTCCATTCCAATGTAATTATTCCCTTCTTCTGCAGAGTTATAGTTTTGGAGATATGAGGTTTTTAACCCTTTGTTAATGTCTTTTACTACTTTCAAATAAGAATAAGCCCTGGATAAGAGCTGTCGACTAAATCCCGTAAATGTAAATGTAAATAAAATGGGAAAAGATTCCTCCACAATCACTGCAGAGCATGAGTCATTTTCAGGTCTTATCTGAGGCTCTGGGAGGTCATGAGGGTCTACACTTCACTTTACTAAACTAGTGAGACTCACTGGATCTCTCACCTCTCTGTGTGGGTGTCCTCTCTGAATGTGGATGGCGTCCATCTCCAGCTGAAGGCTTTGGTTCTGACGCTGTAATCGAGCGATGTTCTCCAGCATCCGACACAACTGCTCCAGATACAGCAGCCCGGGAGAGAGAGCATCGCTGTCCGGGTCTCTGTCAAACACACTATCCTGTAAGACACACACAGAGAGAGAGAGAGAGAGAGAGAGAGAGAGAGAGAGAGAAATGAACATTTGTTTCTGTGAGTTTTCTTGCAACATACTCTAACTCTGCCCCAAACTTCTACCCCTAAACCTAGCCCTCTCCTTTACCCCAACCCTGACTCTACCCCTAAACCTAGCCCTCTCCTTTACCCCAGCCCAGACTCTACCCCTAAACCTAGCCCTCTCCTTTACCCCAGCCCTGACTCTACCCCTAAACCTAGCCCTCACCTTTACCCCAGCCCTGACTCCCCCCTAGACCTAGCCCTCTCCTTTACCCCAGCCCAGACTCTACCCCTAAACCTAGCCCTCACCTTTACCCCAGCCCAGACTCTACCCCTAAACCTAGCCCTCACCTTTACCCCAGCCCTGACTCTACCCCTGAACCTAGCCCTCACCTTTACCCCAGCCCTGACTCTACCCCTGAACCTAGCCCTCACCTTTACCCCAGCCCTGACTCTACCCCTAAACCTAGCCCTCACCTTTACCCCAACCCTGACTCTACCCCTAAACCTAGCCCTCACCTTTACCCCAACCCTGACTCTGACACTTATTACTCTGACAATCAGTGCTGACCAGTCTATAAAGACACATGTCAATTTACACTGTGGACACTGTGTTTGTGGACACCTCATCTATCATTTCCTTTAAAATCAAGGGCATTGATGGGTAGTTTGTCCCTCTTTTGCCACATAAAGTTTGTACTTTTCTGAGAATACTACATGTTGGAACATTGTTTGGAAGAAATGATGGTAGCCCAATGCATCCAACACGCTTGGAGGAGCTAACTAACTAGCGATACTTACAGGAGCTATCAAATCCCAGACATGGATATCACTGAGGTGAGTGATGAGGGAACAGACAGACAGATGGTGACACTGGGGGTCTCAATCTGCTTCTGATTAGATGTTCGATCCACGGTTGCACAAAGGCGCATGTGACATACGTTCATTAATCCAGAGGCATTTTTTCTATTGATGACCAAGCGGAAATACACACGGGTGCCACATTACAACATGCGAAACCACAGCATGGAAATATTAATAACAATAACAACAGCAATTCTGAAACTGTTTCTATTTCCCAGCTCTCATTAAAGTGTCAGTGTTCAGACATGTCCTGAATGCATTGCTATCTCTAGCCTGCATTCTCTAACCACACACACACACACACACACACACACACACACATACACACACCCATACACTGCATTCCTCACAGTCCAATTTAACACCACTGAATTCACCTGAACAGACTGGTTCAGAGAATAGGGGAAAGTGCAACACACACACACACACACACACACACACACACAAGTAGGAAGAGTGATTAATAAGCAGGTGTGTAGTGACAGTCGACGTGCGAGTATGCACCAGCATGAGTGTGGTTTTTTTGCATATATTTAAAAGACAAAGTTCTGATTTTGTAATTAAACCAGAGTCAAATTTAAAGTTAAGAGACTGTCAGAGACATTTACTTTTATAGATGACAATATTGATGATGGTAGTTACACATCCACAGTGCTTTTCTAGACTTTCAAAACTCTTTACATTCTTTGGGACAATAGGGAGTTGCCTTATATCACACCGGCTTTGGTTAGAGAGGAGATCAGAGGAAGTGACCGAGACGGATTTATGAACTTGGGTTAGATTTAGTCAGACATCAGGGTCACACCCCGACTCTCTTCAAGGAATTGCCCTGGAATCAAAACGCCCTGGGTTTTACGTCTCATCTGAAGGACCGTGCTGTTTATTCGTAGTGTCCCTGACACTGCACTCAGGCATTGGGATCCCATTAACACCACTTCCAACAGCCACCCAACGTCTCCCATTCAAGTACTGGCCCCAACCTGCCTAGCTCCGGCGGATTTATACATTCTACTGCTTGGGTGCTATGGCTGCTGGCTATTTATAAGATAATCCACTTGCCGAAAGAAAGAAGAAAAATGAAAGCAAATTCTCAAACTGAAAGGTGGGCTGTAGAGGAAACGGCAGCCTTTACAACTGTCCCCAAGGGGTTCAGAGAGAGAGAGAGAGAGAGAGAGAGAGGAGATGCTGAGACAGATCCACAGCTGTGTGTTTCCATGCTTACACTGTGAGGAAAACAAACAACACTGGGTCTGAAAGGACGTGGAGCTGCAGAGAAAAAAAACACACTGAGAAAAGGACACAGACAGTGGACTGGCTCTGTGGTGGTCTTTGTGGGTGCTGAGCACTGAAGAACAGGTTGAAAACAATGAAGTATGCAACCTATTGACTATAGTCAAAGTACTTCTGTGTGGTCAGTGGAGCCGAGAGAATGTGAGAGAGTGTGAAAATGTAATAAAATATACTTAAATATCGTTTAAAATGCAGTGTGGTCTCTGAATTTTGAAGAGCTCTGTGTATGTATTGCATATGAAGATGATTATATTTCATATAGGTGCTTAAAAAAATACATATAGGACATAGGTAAGGCTCAATGATGTCTTGACTATGTATAAAAACACACCCGTGTGTGTATATGAATGTGTGTGTGTTTATTGCCTCAGTGAAGTGTGTGTGAGAGGTAAAGAGCTCATTATCTGAGCTTTCCTGTAAAAAGATTATAAAACACGACAATTGCTGGCCATTTACCGACCATTAAGAGTCATCTGAGCGAATCGAGGAGTCCCTGAGAACGTTATCAGACGTCTCTTCACGTCCTGTTCACGTCCAACTCTCTCTCTGCCAACATCTGATGCATATCTCTCTCTGATGTAAAGGAGAATCAAACCCCTGAACCTCCCACTCAGATAAAGAGCGGTTAACGCTGCACCTTTACAGCAGATACAGAGCTCACCCAGCCAACAGCACGGTTATAAATATTTCATGTGAACAGAGGTTATAAAAGGAGCCGGTTATGTAAATGTATGCAGTAATTCAGTTGTTCAAATGTAATTAAAAATATAACCACAACAGCAGTGAAGAGGTAAAAACAGAAACTACTGAAGCAAAGGTTAATAAAACATGACACGTTCATGCTAATCACATCTGGAACTCTGCCAGTAATGTGTAATAATGTCAGTAATGTGTAATAATGAGAGTAATGTGTAAATATCAGTAATGTGTAATAATGTCAGTAATGTTTAATGAGAGTAATGTGTAAATGTCAGCAATGTGTAATAATGAGAGTAATGTGTAAATGTCAGCAATGTGTAATAATGAGAGTAATGTGTAAATGTCAGCAATGTGTAATAATGAGAGTAATGTGTAAATATCAGTAATGTGTAATAATGAGAGTAATGTGTAAATGTCAGTAATGTGTAATAATGAGAGTAATGTGTAATAATGAGAATAATGTGTAATAATGAGAGTAATGTGTAATAATGAGAGTAATGTGTAAATGTCAGTAATGTGTAATAATGAGAGTAATGTGTAATAATGAGAGTAATGTGTAAATGTCAGCAATGTGTAATAATGAGAGTAATGTGTAAATGTCAGTAATGTGTAATAATGAGAGTAATGTGTAATAATGAGAATAATGTGTAATAATGAGAGTAATGTGTAAACGTCAGCAATGTGTAATAAGAGTAATGTGTAAATATCAGTAATGTGTAATAATGAGAGTAATGTGTAATAATGAGAGTAATGTGTAAATGTCAGCAATGTGTAACAATGAGAGTAATGTGTAAATGTCAGTAATGTGTAATAATGAGAGTAATGTGTAATAATGAGAGTAATGTGTAAATGTCAGCAATGTGTAATAATGAGAGTAATGTGTAAATGTCAGTAATGTGTAATAATGAGAGTAATGTGTAATAATGAGAATAATGTGTAATAATGAGAGTAATGTGTAAATGTCAGCAATGTGTAATAATGAGAGTAATGTGTAAATATCAGTAATGTGTAATAATGAGAGTAATGTGTAAGTGTCAGTAATGTGTAATAATGAGAGTAATGTGTAATAATGAGAGTAATGTGTAAATGTCAGTAATGTGTAATAATGAGAGTAATGTGTAAAAATGAGAATAATGTGTAATAATGAGAGTAATGTGTAAATGTCAGTAATGTGTAATAATGAGAATAATGTGTAATAATGAGAGTAATGTGTAATAATGAGAGTAATGTGTAATAATGAGAGTAATGTGTAATAATGAGAGTAATGTGTAATAATGAGAGTAATGCGTAATAATGAGAGTAATGTGTAAATGTCAGTAATGTATTTACATTTCCTAGCTTCACCCTATTATTAAGCTTTTAGTACAGGACTGTGTTTCAAATCAATGATGCCACAGCCATCCGTAATCAGTCATCCAAAAGTGTATAATCTCTCTCCTCTCTCTGGGTGGGAGGGTCTTTTATCAATCTCTCCCTCTCCCCCATTTCTTAGCACAATGCAGACCTCTGTTAGCTAACATAACAAAACTAAGTGGTTACGGTTCTCCTCTAAGCGTGTTGAGCTTTAGGTAGCTTCATGTTTCAGAATGATTATTTTACTTCTTCTGGTTTTAATACATCAGCATCTCAGATTGTAAAATGATTCTGGCCCAGGTCTGCCCCACACCCCCCATTATCATGGCCCATTTGCCACAGGAATGACAGCTTCTGGGCGGATTGCTCCAGCTTGTCACTTAAGGGGCAAATGTAGGCCTTTTTCACCAATATAGAACTGGTTCTGTTCCAGGTCCTGAAAGGTTGGTTTCTGGCTGGAACCAAAGAACAGTAGGTCCTTCAACACATAACCGTGGTGACATCTGGGAATGTGTCTAAGCTAAAAAAGCTCCAGAAAGAGCACTGAGTTACAGTGCAGTGAACTCTTATCTGCTTTAATATATATATATATATATATAATTACAAGGAAATAAAAACAGGACAATGCTCTGTCTGTTACTGGGGCTGTGGTCAGCACAAATCGAGGTGTGTTCTTTAAAAATACTCACTTTGAACTGAAATTGACTCAACTCTGCATCATTTACACATTTATATCAAATACCACTCTGAACTGAACCCTCTTTAAACAGTGAATAAACCATGACACTTTCCTGATTCTATACATGTATCTGTGGCACCGGCGCCGACCTGGTTAAAACCGGTTCACTGGGGAGTTCATTTGGTCAAAAAGGGCTAATGGACACCAAATCCAGGCCACAGGTCATGAGAGGTCATTTTTGGGCCACCTCTGGCTCACGTCCAGTTTTCTCCAATTAACAATGACATGTCCTCATCAGGAGCGGGTCGGATCTGTTTTGTGACGCATCACTAAAGAAGTGTTTTAATTTGTGGGTCACTTCTGTTCCCATGCAGTTTGCCAGCACCAACACTGGGCCAGCAGTGTCCACTTTGTTATTTGTTATTTGCATATTTTCTGGAACTAAATCTATCCATGTATTAGGTGCAGAAATACATTTTAAAGGATTTTTATCCTTTTATAATTACTAGATAATTGTAATTTAAACATTCTCACACTGTGTTTTATTCTATGGTAACTGTTGCACTGTATTAGAATTGTATTTAATTAAACAAAACCCAAAATAAGGGGCGCAGCAGGTAGTGTCACAGTCACACAGCTCCAGGGACCTGGAGGTTGTGGGTTCGCTCCGGGTGACTGTCTGTGAGGAGTGTGGTGTGTTCTCCCTGTGTCTGCGTGGGTTTTCTCCGAGTGACTGTCTGTGAGGAGTGTGGTGTGTTCTCCCTGTGTCTGCGTGGGTTTCCTCCGAGTGACTGTCTGTGGGGAGTGTGGTGTGTTCTCCCTGTGTCTGCGTGGGTTTCCTCCGGGTGACTGTCTGTGAGGAGCGTGGTGTGTTCTCTCTGTGTCTGCGTGGGTTTCCTCCGGGTGACTGTCTGTGAGGAGCGTGATGTGTTCTCTCTGTGTCTGCGTGGGTTTCCTCCGGGTGACTATCTGTGAGGAGTATGGTGGGTTTCCTCCGAGTGACTGTCTGTGGGGAGTGTGGTGTGTTCTCCCTCTGTCTGCGTGGGTTTCCTCCGGGTGTTCCGGTTTCCTCCCACAGTCCAAAAACACACGTTGGTAGGTGGATTGGCGACTCAAAAGTTTCCGTAGGTGTGAGTGAATTTGTGGGTGTGTGTGTGTTGCCCTGTGAAGGACTGGTGCCCCCTCCAGGGTGTGTTCCTGCCTTGCGCCCAATGATTCCAGGTAGGCTCTGGACCCACCGTGACCCTAAACTGGATAAAGGTTACAGATAATGGATGGATGAAAAACCCAAAATTAACCTAAAATTGAAGCATTGTGAAAGCAGCGAGTGAAGAGTTTATTGGACGCTGCGTTTGTTCTGAGCTTCATCAGGAAAATTTATTTATGGATTTGTTCTGTTCTTGAGGATAATGTTGTGTCCAATAGTCTGTGTGAGTGTGGGTTTAGACGATTTGTGGAATATTAATATTGAATTTTTAGGTTTTTCTTGTTGAATAAAATGATAATTATATATACATACATTATTAATAAAATCATAATAAAGATTTACCATTAAACAACAAAGGAGAGAATGTTTGAACACTGAATTACGATTCTGTTTTATGAAAGCACTTTAAAATGTATTTATAAACCTAATAAAATACACAAGAGCGCTCTCAGTGACATCGTTTATGCCTTAACTATTGCATTATGTATCTGTTTTGAAACATCAGCTGCACTCAGGACCCTCAACATAAAGATATCTCTGTTAAATCAATGAGTAGAGACAGGCCACAGTGTGTCGTACCTCTGCCGGGTCCCCATTAGTGAGGTTATGCTGTTGAGGTGAGGGTATTTGTCTGTGCTGATCAGCTGATTGTGTCTGAGGCCTTCTTGACCCCACACTCTCAGTCCTGCTCCTGTGAGGTATCCTGTCTGCAGCTGTGTGAAGTCCTCTGGTCAGTGAGGTTGTGTTGCAGCGTCTACGAATCCTGACATCCTGGCTTTTGTCCTGGAAAAGCGACTTACTCTCTGTTGCCTCTGTCCAATTTGACTCATTTGTCCTCAAAACCCGGTCCACTGAAGGTCTACCTCCTTCTGATGAGCCATTCTGAGACGCCTGGGTCACTGAGAAACATGAGGATGACGATGAGCACAGAGAAGAGGTCGGAGAAGAAGCTGAAGGCTTTAGATCTTCTTCAGCTTCACATTTAGGCACCGGTTTGAACGTGAGAGAGTCTTCAGAGGTCAGCACACTTGACCTGGAGGTCTTAGGGCTGCCCACGTGAGACAAATCCACACCGGAATCCTCAGACTCGGACCTCAGCGTGGTTCCTGGGACTCTGATGGAATCTGCTGAACCGGAGTCAATGCTGCTGGCATTGTGCAGTTTTCCTTCAGAGAAACAGGAGGCTTCTGGGTATCCATCCGCCACCCAGTTCTCCAGCATGGACCCGAAATTCCTGTAGAGATTCATCAGTCCATGGCTCTGTCTCCAAACACAAGGAAATCCAAAAAAAAACAGCCCCGTGTGTCTTCTCTAAACCACTTCCACGCGACTCCTCTGCAGCCTGACAGGTGATGACTGACTGCAGCCACCAGGAAGTCAGTCTAAAGACCTGTGACAGAATTTGAAGCATCCTCCCAACAGCGCCGCCCACATTCCTCTCTCTCTCCCACAGCTCAGAGCGGATTCAGAGCTCTATATGACGCCACACGTTTTCCCCTTCTTCCCTCCATCCTTCTTTCCCAACCACCCGATGTGTCCAGACACGTCCCAAACGCACCGGCTCTCAACACTCACCGAAACTGCAACTGTGCAGAAAGCAGCGCGTACCGAAACTCTAAAGGAATGCCTTGTAAAAACTTTACTCTGTAAAGGCCAGGTCTGCAGACACCTGCTCCTTCATTTCCTGTGGAAAGGTAGTTGGTGCACATTCGCCAGGCCTGGTTTTAGACACGATGGCAGCCACATAAACATTTCCGAGGTCTGGGACTGATGCTGGATGACGTTTCTGGATCAACAACACCACTCCAGCACGTTCCATAGTGTGGATACAGCTCCAGAGAACTCCACAGCTCCTCAGCCCAATCCTGGGGGGGGATTTGAATCCCTCTAGATGATGCTTGGCAGTGGGTGTGGTGACCTTAGCCTCCAGAGCATGCTCTTTGGTGGAGAAGAACTGAAGAACTGTGAGCACAGCGTGTGTACTTTAAAACACAGCCCTGTGCAGAAGGCTTAGGCTCCTGACAAAATGGGATTTAAAAGGCTGTTTATCTGAGCCGTAAAAGTGTATTTGCTCAAAACCCTAATGTTAGAATGAAAGCAAATAACACTGTTACAGTAAGTAGTGATATTCTCTGTGTGAATGTCTTGCTTTAACCCTTTCCACATTGATATATATTTAATAATGTTAATAATAACACAACAATGTGCTGTTGATTTAACAAATCCATACGATGAAGGAGAACATCTGGAAACACACTTTGTTCTTCACTCGTTCACAGCACAGATACACTGCAGAAAATGAATCTAGTTTAAATATCTAGTATCATACAGTAAGTTTATTAAAATTATTTCTAACTTATTTTGACTTGTTTTAAGTCATTTTATCTACAGAAAGTGTCTTATTTCTGCCACTGGAACACAACACTTTCTGAAGATACAATTACGTAATAGAGGTAAAAAAAACATTCTTACAGTTATTACCAATAGAGAGTAATACATGTTTAGACTAGATATAAGTCCATTTGGCTTAGATTTCGTTTTTCTGCAGTGTAATACTTTTGAATCCTTCTCCTGAATAAACATTTTTTTATCTACATGTCATTTTTTACAAGCAGCTTATTTATTCATTCATTCATTCATTATCTGTAACCCTTATCCAGTTCAGGGTCGCGGTGGGTCCAGAGCCTACCTGGAATCATTGGGTGCAAGGCGGGAATACACCCTGGAGGGGGCGCCAGTCCTTCATAGGGCAACACACACTCACACATTCACTCACACACTCACACCTACGGACACTTTGGAGTCGCCAATCAACCTACCAACGTTTGTTTTTGGACTGTGGGAGGAAACCAGAGCACCCGGAGGAAACCCACGCAGACACAGGGAGAACACACCACACTCCTCACAGACAATCACCCGGAGGAAACCCACACAGGCACAGGGAGAACACACCACACTCCTCACAGACAGTCACCCGGAGGAAACCCACGCAGACACGGGGAGAACACACCACACTCCTCACAGACAGTCACCCGGAGGAAAACCACGCAGACACAGTGAGAACACACCACACTCCTCACAGACAGTCACCCGGAGGAAACCCACGCAGACACAGGGAGAACACACCACACTCCTCACAGACAGTCACCCGGAGGAAACCCACGCAGACACAGGGAGAACACACCACACTCCTCACAGACAGTCACCCGGAGCGGGAATCGAACCCACAACCTCCAGGCCCCTGGAGCTGTGTGACTGCGACACTACCTGCGGCGCCACCGTGCCGCCCAGCAGCTTATTTAAATATATAATAATAATAATCTTCTTCTGTGTCTATGACTTTTACACACTACTATAGTTGAATCCAAAATTTTTAAAGAGTATAAGGGGAGGTGTGTGTGTGTGTGTGTGTGTGTGTGTGTGTGTGTGTGTGTATCTGTGAGGACGAGGCTGACATGAATCACTCTGACTTTGAGTCTGAATCTCAACAGAGCTTTGAAAGAGCCCAGAATTGCACAATTTTCAAATATGTGCAGAGCTTAAAACATGAACGACGTGACAAAGCATTCCTGAAGATAAGGCCTGCATTCCTGTCTGTGGAGGTGAACTGGAGGCAGCACGTCCACTCCCAAAGGGAGCTTCCAATTACCCGAGGAAAACTGGGAAGAATTTGTACTTTTCTGAGTTTATTCTCAACCCTTTAAATAAACGTCTGTGACCCGCTTTGGTCCAAACCCCACGAGCCCCACAGCAGTGTTCTCCCCCTGTGTAAACAGCCCTGTTCAGAACGCCCGCTTTCAGCACCTGTTCCTTTAAATGATAATGAGCCGCTCGCTGTTCACCCCGACCCCGAGCGCACAGCAGTGAGGAGCGAGGAGCAGAAGCTCTGGTTTTTAGCCGTTTTCACTCTGTTCTCTTTCTTTTCCATTGTCTTTTCTCTATTTCTGCTCAGTGTTCTTATTTCTCTGCCCTCGTTGTGTCTGTTTTGCTCATTTTAAATAATATCTATATACGAGATTGTTTTCTTTTTTTTTTTTTTTTTTGGGGGGGGGGCTGGTCCAGGAGCTCCCCTTAGTGTAACTCATTTTTACAGCACTGTTCTAAAATCTAAGGGGAGGGGGAGGGAGGGGGTTCCTACCATCCTCAGGACTGATTTTGAAGAGTCTGAAGCTTCAAAATCCAGTGCTGTGATTGGACAGACTCAGACGAGGGTGGCGAATTGATGTCAAAACCTAGGGTTAGAGTTAGTCACATGTTTTCTGACTTTGGCAGCATACTGAAAACTGACTGGGTGACACTTGTTTCACAGTGTGTGGGTTGGTGGACTCAAAAGTGGAATACACATATTAATGTGAAAAAGTCATTTTTTTTTCATAAAATTTATTCATTCACTCATTCATTATCTGTAATGCTTATCCAGTTCAGGGTCGCGGTGGGTGCAGAGCCTACCTGGAATCATTGGGCGCAAGGCGGGAATACACCCTGGAGGGGGCGCTAGGCCTTCACAGGGCAACACACACACTCACACACTCACACCTACGGACACTTTAGAGTCGCCAATCCATCTACCAACGTGTGTTTTTGGACTGTGGGAGGAAACCGGAGCACCCGGAGGAAACCCACACAGACACAGGGAGAACACACCACACTCCTCACAGACAGTCACCCGGAGGAAACCCACGCAGACACAGGGAGAACACACCACACTCCTCACAGACAGTCACCCGGAGGAAACCCACGCAGACACAGGGAGAACACACCACACTCCTCACAGACAGTCACCCGGAGGAAACCCACGCAGACACAGGACCCTGGAGCTGTGTGACTGCGACACCTACCTGCTGCGTCACCGTGCCGCCCCTTTTTTCATAAAATGTCCCCTTTAATTCTTTTAAAACTTTATTTTATTCAATTTCACAGTGTTAAAACCGATTCATTTTGCTGCACTTTAAATTTAAACACCTTCATACGCTCCACTGTGTTTTCAAACTTCTTGTACGGGCAAACGCACTTGTGCAATAAAGCGTGATTCTGAGACTGTACTTACTCAGGAATAGCTTTTGTGTTATGGACAGAGCATAACGTATTTTGCTTCGTTCCCCTTCGCAATCCTCTGAGTAAAGAGCACTGGGTTTATATTTGTCTGAAATACAGTGTTATGTCTGACTCCGCTAATCCAGACCAAACACACAAAACCTGGTAAACCACACACGGCTCTCACTCACACTCCTCCGCATAAAGCACTGCACGCTTTCAGAAATACCACAGATTCCACCTGCACACCTCCAGGTTTCAGACTCTGAGAGGAGAGCAAAGAGTTCACTTATTTTAGTCAAGGGTGGGTTCTGTAGAAACTGGTGGTGGTCGTTTCTTCCAACTAAATAATTCAGTGCTGAGACATGGCACAACAGAACGTTTTTTTTTTCCAAATGCCCAAAGGAGGAAAGGTCTGAAGTCCCAAAACCATGCTCCCGTAAAAGTACTGTGCCTTCAGCATCAAATAAAGCAGTGAAAACAATAACTCTTTCAGACAGAATGCTGCTTACAGATCAGGAAATTCACAATGACGTTTACAAAGGCTTTGAACAGCCGGCCCAGCCCAGAGCTTACCTACTCACAAGCTGCGGGGTGTAACACAAAGGGGAGGGACAAATGAGGATGGTGGATTAGAATGTACCACAAAAACCACCATCTTTTTGCACACAACTACACATCTGAACAGAACCACACTGCACAACAACATCAGTAAACATCTATCTTTAATGCGAGGGAGCTACTCGTCATGGCCACACCCCCAGAGCTCCCCAAAAACATGCAGAGTTTAAAATAGATGCCACACTTCAGTGAAATAGCGACTGAAGTAGAAGCATCTTTCTAAAAACATCTGGAGAAAAAGAAACATAACTCTTTGAGCTCCTTTAAGCAGCACTCGTTTGTGTTTTTATCTTAGAGTTACAGCTTCAGAGTCATTGTGATGCTTCTTTGAGCTGTAAGAGGGAGAACAGAACCTCTGTCTTTGCTACTCCAGGCTCAGCACTGCAGAAACTACACTATGTATATTTGGAGGAAGGTAGGAAACCCCAAAGTGAGAGGCATATACTCCCTATTTGCACTAGAACATTGTGTTAAGTCGAGTGTACTCATATTCCCCGAACAATGAAATGAAACATGAATTTAAATAGTCTAATTAACCCCAAACAAGGGTCGATGCCAATATGGCTCCCTCTGTGAGTCCTGATTGGCCCAGGCCTCCCTAAAGTCCATGGTAGCATTACTATTAGAAAATCCTCAGGAAAGTGAAAATCCATCCCACCTCTTCTTCTTTAGTCGGCATGCTCTAGCCACAAGAGGGAGCCATAGTTAGTGAAGCAGGCTTGGAGTACTGAAAGTGAAAGGAGTACTGAAACAGTACTGAGAGTGCTTACTCCTCCCTCAGTATCCACCACTGAATTTCCCTTCAGCAAAATACCTAAACTCCTACTATCAGACTGCCAATAATGGTTGTGTGTGTGTGTGTGTGTGTGTGTGTGTGTGTGTGTGTGTGTCTGTTCACGCCCATGGATGGTTTAATCTTCCCTAAGGGATTAATAAAGCAGCACTTCTACGCTGGGCTTATTTCATACACTGCTGGCTGTATTGTTTTTGTAATTCCTCTACTCACCGCCAGAGGCCGCAACAGACCAATGCATTAACACTCCATAACAGTAAAATGACTCCTACTCTGTTTACATTTCGCGGGCAGTGGAATCGTCTTCTAACTTTTAACTTAGTTCAATTTTAGGCGTAAAACAATAAAGCCCTTCTTCCCATCTCTCACTTTTGGAGCTTCCGCTTTATTTTAGACTAGAATTATTAAAAAAAGAACACTGAGGTTACATAAATAAAACCGTCAGAACATGTTCACGATTGCTGTCCTGTTGATCATTTTGATTAAAAACGAATGCTATTTTTTATTTGGACTCTGTGTGAGTTATTAATTAATAATTAATCCGATAATGCTCTGAAAATGAATGTGTAATTTAAATGTAAGGTCTGTCTTCTTGGGAATGTGCTGTGGAAACAAATCCTCTGTTATGTCGTAGTTCAGACCCAGTCCTTTATGACGCAGTAAGAGAGTCCAGCGCTCGTATTGTGATGTCACTGAGCTTGGGGCGCTGACTAGCAACGGCTTCCAAACACACACACACACACACACACACACACACACACACAAGCACGCTCACACACACTCACTGGAGGAGTAGACTAAAACACACTACACACACACACACTCGGGTTTGCTCATGGAGAAATTCCCTCCAAAATTCAGCAAGACCCTCGTGACTCCGGATCCACAGTATATTCCAGGGTGAGTAGGAAGATACCAACCAGGAACAGTTAGTATGTGTTGGATTCTCTTGCATTACTTTATTTATTTTTTAATATTAATTGAACATGGTTCAGAACTTTTGGTTCAAATTGAATAAATAAAGAACCAACAACAGAAACGTGTTACGATGATGTTTCTTAATGTGGGTGCTCTCTTATTCTGTGTTCAGTCTTTTAACGCTGATCATATTTCATGTTTGCCCTTTGCCATGGAATAGTTAATGGCCACAACAAAGGGCAGAGGCCCAAACACAGATTTGCTGCTTCTAAAGTCACAGATAGAGACATTAAATCTAAAGAGCAGCACTCATGAACATGGCTTGATGCTTCGGGTGATGAGTGTAAACACACACTGGGTTTCATCACACCATTTAAGGGGGATTTCACCTACGATTTAAAACCTTTTCATAATCAAAGGTTTGGGATGTAAACCCAGTCAGAGAGTGGGTTTGGTTTGGTGTAAAATGCCCTTGTTATGGATTCAGAACTCTTAACAGTGTTATTGAATGGAACCAGACGTGTGAAAAGGATCGTGTCTTTAAAAGCTCCACGAAGAAGCCTCACAGTAATGTTCCAGCATCCAGTGTAAATATATAACACATATACTTACATCTATATAAATGTATCTGTAGGTATGCAGGTTACTGTCCACAGCTGAAGTATCACCACGGGAGGACGTATGGTCAGCTGACGGCGAAACTGCTGACCTCTCCGGACATTTCTCGCTCTCCGAGGCTCCTCCTGAATTCAAAACATTTTTCCTCTTCACAGAAAAACACAGAGGACGGGCAATGGGGCATCATGATACCTGGATACACAGGTTAATAACTCTCTCTCTCTCTCTCTCTCTCTCTCTCTCTCTCTCACACACACACACACACACACACATTACCCTTTTCTTGTTGAGTTTCATGACCATTTGATTTTGATTTGAACACTTTTCATATTAAAGGAGCAATAAGTCATTTTTACCAACATGAATGAATGGGCATAAATGAACCAGTTTATGCTCCACAGAGTGGGACCCCCACATAATGGGGGATGAACAATGACTTTAGTATAAATAAATAAAAACAAAAACATATAATTTAATTATTAAATAAATAAATAAATTAATTAATAGGTTGGAAATTCATTGTCTGTAAGCGCTTACCCTGTTCAGGGTCATGGTGGGTCTTACCTGGAATCACTGGGCGAAAGGCAGGAACACACCCTTGAGGGGGCGGCAGTCCTTCACAGGGCAACACACACTCACATATTCACTCACACCGGAGGAAACTGGAGCACCCGGAGGAAACCCACACAGACACAGGAAGAACACACCACACTCCTCACAGACAGTCACCAGGAGGAAACCCACACAGACACAGGAAGAACACACCACACTCCTCACAGACAGTCACCAGGAGGAAACCCACACAGACACAGGAAGAACACACCACACTCCTCACAGACAGTCACCCGGAGGAAACCAACGCAGATAAAGAGAGAACACACCACACTCCTCACAGACAGTCACCCAGAGGAAACCAACGCAGACACAGGGAGAACACACCACACTCCTCACAGACAGTCACCCGGAGGAAACCAACGCAGATAAAGAGAGAACACACCACACTCCTCACAAACAGTCACCCAGAGGAAACCAATGCAGACACAGGGAGAACACACCACACTCCTCGAAGACAGTCACCCGGAGAAAACCCACGCAGACACAGGGAGAACACACCACACTCCTCACAGACAGTCACCTGGAGGAAACCCACGCAGACACAGAGAGAACACACCACACTCCTCACAGACAGTCACTCGGAGCTGCACCACTGCGCCGCCTGCATAATTAATTAATTAAATTTAAATACAGGAAAAAAGAAATGTACATGTTCATAATAAAAATTGTGTGTGTGTGTGTGCACGCATGCTCAGGTTTTGTTCCTAGGAGCCAGAACTACTTCTCAAAGTCTTATGCAGAGACGTGTCGAGATGCTCTCCATGAGTTCGACTCTGATCAGAGGAGGAGGCTCCAGCTCAGGACAGAGGATCTACTGCCTGCAGTCGGATACTCACTGCCTGAGTTTAAAGTAACACACACACACACACACACACATACACACACACACACACTATTTAAAGTGACCTGGGTCAACTCTCATGAACTCTCTACGTTCTGGGGCGTGTTTAATTATGAACGCCGGAGCGACTGAGTATCAGAGCAGATTGAGTTTCACACACTCATTAAAAAGAGAAGAAGAAGAAGTAGCTCTGCTTTTAAAATCTGGACCATCACACGTCATTCCTCTTACCATCAAATCCTCACAGACATGTTCCAAAGCCCCTCTAAATACCCCACCTTCAGAAGCACTGTTGAATGAGAGCGTATACAAACACTTTGGGTATATTTTTAGTTCTGTGCCCAGTTTTTATTTGAGGATGAGTTTGACCCCGTACTCTTTACGTCATAAAGCAAGCGCTACGGCCTGTGGTTTATAAAGTGACGTGTAGATCTCTCACATAGGAGCCACTGCCTTTGCCCCTGTGACAACGCCACTAGGGCTCAGGGCTGAGAGGACATCACAGCTCACCTTGCTTTTTATTCTTTAGCCCCGGAGTCTGACCACCCCACTGACAGCCATCTCTACGGATGCAGCTCCTTATAAACCTGCTGACCCCTGGAAGCCCTGTGGGTCTCCGTATTTAATGGACGACAGCAGTCCGTACAAGTACTTCATTTCAGGCAAGAAACAAGACACACAAAACTGATGAGTACACATGGTGTTAAATTCAGAGAGGCAGGGACATGGCTTTAGCCTCACCTTGGGTCACTGTCCGTGAGGAGTGTGGTGTATCCACAGGTGTGTGTGTGTGTGAGTACGCTCTTAAAATAAAGGTGCTATAAAAGGTTATGCCATAGAAGAACCACCGTGAATGTGAAAGCTTAATTCAAAAATGGTTCTTTATGGAAACAAAAGCGGTTCTTCTATGTCATCGCTCCAAGAACCTTTTATAGCACCTTTATTTCTAAGAGTGAACATGTGATTGTCCAGAGGTGTGAGTGAATGGGTGAATAGATGAATGTGTGATGTCTTGTGATTGAATGGTGTTGCCCACTGGGAGTTCTGCTATGTGCCAATGATCCTGGGCAGGTTCTGGACCACTGATTCTAAGTTGTTCTGGAGTTTTTCCATTGGTCTTTGAAAGTTTCACACACAACATTGAGCAGTGGGTTCTAAGTCAAATGATGCAGAAAATAAATCCACTTAACTTTTAATGGTAGTTAACACATTCGTTCATTCATTATCTGTAACCCTTATCCAGTTCAGGGTCACGGTGGGTCCAGAGCCTACCTGGAATCACTGGGCGCAAGGCGGGAATACACCCTGGAGGGGGCGCCAGTCCTTCGGTAGTTAACACAGCCCTCATTTATTCATGTGTCATGTGTAGTTTATTAACGTTGAATACACTGCTGTAGTTCACGCTGTGTATCTGGGTTTTGTTGTAAAAAAGCTGATAGTTGTGTTTCCATGTGCTGTAGGTTTTACAGGATACGTTCCCAAAGCTCGGTTCCTGATCGGCAGCGGTTATCCCATCACCACCAACAAAGCACTGATCCAGTTCAGTAAAGAGAGGAGCATGGGTCACGGCTCCAAGAGTCTGACGGAGGGGGACAACAGTCTGCCCCCAGTCCCCAACATCTACCCCACGCATCGCGGCCTTCTGCCCTCTTATACAGGACACGTGCCAGGTATACACCCTTTTTAACTACTATCATATATTTATAATAAATATCATGTAGACATCGCAGCAGCAAATACATTTAATCCTCATTAAACTATGTCTTCGCTGTAAAATTATCAATCGATATCAACATCCACTGAGGAACTGAGTAAATTATCATTATTTTCTGTTTTAAAAACCAGTACCACTTTAAAACAAGCGATAATTCTAACAGTTTATATATGGTTTATATCTGTGTATTAAACAGTTATTCATTATGAGTAATAACAGTGAATAATCCTTGTGTTATAACACGTAGGAAGTGACCAATTGTTTCTTTAATAGAAAAAGAGTCATAGAACTTATGTAAATGTAAAGATCATTAGACAGAATTTAGTCATTTCTTATATATTCAGGTACATTGTATTATCATTAATGTCTAAAAAGACATGTTTTTGGTTAATTGACTAAACGTATTAACAAATATATGCTGAAGCTTATGATGAAGAACTGATGAAGAAGACAATGTAAAGTCAGTATCCAACAGGTTCTGAGGTTTAACAGTAGAGACGGATGTGGGTTCACTATTTCACTGTTTTATGTGTTATAACGGATTATTAATGATATTTAAGGTGTTTACCCCCCAATTCATTCATTCATTCATTGTCTGTAACCCTTATCCAGTTCAGGGTCACGGTGGGTCCAGAGCCTACCTGGAATCATTGGGCACAAGTCAGGAATACACCCTGGAGGGGGCGCCAGTCCTTCACAGGGCAACACAGACACACACACACACATATTTACTCACACACTCACACCTACTGACACTTTTGAGTCGCCAATCCACCTACCAACGTGTGTTTTTGGACTGTGGGAGGAAACCGGAGCACCCAGAGGAAACCCACGCAGACACAGGGAGAACACACCACACCCCTCACAGACAGTCACCCGGAGGAAACCCACACAGACACAGAGAGAACACACCACACTCCTCACAGACAGTCACCTGGAGGAAACCCACGCAAACACAGGGAGAACACACCACACTCCTCACAGACAGTCACCCGGAGGAAACCCACACAGACACAGAGAGAACACACCACACTCCTCACAGACAGTCACCCAGAGCGGGAATCGAACCCACAACCTTAAGGTCCCTGGAGCTGTGTGACTGTGACACTACCTGCTGCGCCACCGTGCCGCCCTACCACCTAATTAATAACCATTAACACACACATTTCAAACCGTTTCTAAACCGTTAAAGGGTAGTCAGTCTGAAATGGTTCCTAAAAACCTAGCATACATTTAAAAACCTAGCATACGGTTGCTTTTTCTTATCTCCCACAGGATATAAATTCCAGTATGGTCAGACGTTTGGGGAGCTGACCCACAATGCCTTGGCACACAGCGGATCTCGAAGAGAGACAAAGAGCCTGTGAGGAACTGTGGGATCTTAAGTTGGAACTCAACAGTCAAAAAAGTCAACCAGCTAATGGTTATTAAAGGAATGTGGCAAAAAATGCAACGTGGACTCGGCTGCTTTGGTCTTGAGCTGAATGAAATGTACAAAAAGAAAAAAAATAATCCTGAACGTGTAATGAGTATGGAATTTAACAAAAGAGGCTGAGAACATGATAGATTTCATTAAATAAAGACTTTAAGTATCATATTTTTAAAATGTCTGATCTATAGGAGTAAAAAAGCCAGACTATGGAGATAAGGCTAAACAGAGCTTTATTATCACAGGGGTCTCACCAAGCAATGTTTTAACACCACTCACTGAGGAGAGAAGGGAGGCACTACATACATCACTCTTCTGACGGTAGCTCTACTGCACCTGGATTAGCTCCAGAGCTTCTGGAATCAGTGATGACAGAGATTTTACTGTGTGAACAATGTGTAGTTTTTACAGCGTGGTATGATTCTGCAGTCATTTTTAGAGTGTTATATGAAATCCAGCATGAAACTGATATGAGTGAACTTTTAACCGAGTGACTGTAATAACTGATTTGAATCTGCAGTGTGTGTGTGTGTGTGGTTAACACAGCCTGAGAGAAATAACAGTGGAGTGAGTATGAATCTGAATGGGGAACAGTCTGATATTAATAACTGTGGGGTATGAATTTACAATGTGAGTAGTTGTAACAGTAGTATTTATAGCCTGAGAGTAATAACTGTGAAGTGACTTCTGCGGAAGGTTAAGTATTAACTCGTCTCAGCCACAGAGGCTCCGCCCACAAGTTGACGGAGGGTCTGATCATTTCAGTGCACTAACCTGGCCTCACTGTCAGGATTCAGGCTGCTGCATTCTGATTGGCTCTACATACGTCAGAGTATACGCAGATCCATGTATTGTTTTGTGCTGGCTCTGGTATTGGTCCGAAGTGAATGGCCACTTTCTACCAAAGTCATGCCAAAGTAGCAGACTCGTGATTGGTTGTTTTGTGTGTCAGTTAAATGTCTTTTCCTGCTGTAGTAGGCGATTCTTGGCCACGTTACGTGTGAGACTATGTATTAACAGTCTGAGAGTAATATGTGGGCAGTGTTTCTGTCCTGCATCAATGTGCAGTGTGAGTTGTTATAACAGTCGGATGGTAATGAATTAGAAGTGTTTGTGTAGAAGAGAAAACGTCAGACATGTGACGCTAGTACAAACTGGCAGTGTGTGTAGTTCAGTTAATAATCTGCAGTGTGTGTATTTTTTAGAGTTTGTCAGTACTAACAGTGGAGCGGGATGAATGTGTAGTAATGTGCTTCCTCAACAGTCGACCTGTAGTGGACCAGTTCACCACATGCTAATAGAATAACAAGGACTGACAGCAGAGCTGTGCACAGTTTAGTTATTTGTGATTGTGGATTGGAGACTATCATTTTTGCAGATATTTTACACTGAACCAAACAACAAATTGTTGAATACCACATTTTAAATGTAACAAATAATTCTGAGGGGGAAAAAAAATCCAGCTCCAGTAGAGCTACAGGGGCAATCCATTAAAGGAGCAATCAGTCTTTTTTCTCCAGTGATTCTTCTTCACTTTACAACTGACACCTAGTGGCCGGGGAGCGTCAGAGAGTCTGCTTTTGTAAACACTATTACAGCCTACATTTCGGGGACCCACTCTATGGGAAATAAACTGGTTCATTCAATGTAGACACAGTAGTTTATTTCATCACTTTATGCTGTACTTTATACAAAATATGAATAATAATAATAAATAAACACTTAGTTACCTAAATTGTCAAAGGGGGAACAACTGGTCCGCTTAACCGACCACACCTCCAGTGCCCTGGACCCGAGGAACTCAAACCTGGATACTCAAAAATTTGCACTCCCCTGGCACTGGAAACTCCAACATGGAGGAATAGGGCAGGCATGGCCTTAAATGAAGGAGAGCCCGGCAACTAGAAGGTGCACTGGGTTTATGAAAGAGTTCTAATCAGCATCACAAACCAGGTTTATCCAGTGTGTACAGCAGAGGTCTGCGATGCGGACCGGACCCACTTCAAACATCACCATTGTCTCTTGAGTTTGCTTGTTCGGGTTCTAAATGTGGCAAGTCACTCCCTCGCTTAAGGGCAAGGCTGCCCTCTTCCTCTAGTCTGGATATTATTCACCAGGGGAGTTTCTAATTCCACATTAGACTTGGATCTGTGGAGGCACAAGCGAACCAGTGGTTCCCCCATGATTTAAATGCTGTTTGCTACTTTGTGTTGGCAAAAATGACTCATTGCTCCTTTAAACGATTAAACTAACGTACTCTGCAAGGCCTCAGATGTGGACAGACCTCTTCGTTGATTGTATCTGTGCATCACAGGCCTGGGTCAGACCACACCTTTCTGCATAGTACATCACCAAAGCTACAGTAACATCTGCAAATGCTGAACCTGCAACAATTACACATTTCACTCTGCATGCATTTTACTAAAACGTGGATAGAAACAGACTATTACTGACGTGCTTCACATGAAAATACCTCTGCAGCACGTTGTTGTCATGCATTAACCTTAATGTTAATCCTCATGCTGGGGAACATGAACCCAGTATGAATCTACACTGTGTATAGAGTCA